>NC_090725.1:275728410-275733410 GCF_036898095.1 Palaemon carinicauda
CCCAAAACGCATGAGAGAGAGAGAGAGAGAGAGAGAGAGAGAGAGAGAGAGAGAGAGAGAGAGAGAGAGAGAGAGAGAGAGAGAGAGAGAGAGAGAGAGAGAGAGAGCCCTTCTCGTCTACTGTATAAACGTTAATCAATAGGTGTGGTGGTGCTCCTATTCGAATAGTCCAACTCGATACTTATCTTTAGGGTGTTCAAGGACATCACACTCACGAAAAGACGAGATATATTGAGCCCCTTCTATATCTGGATTTCTGTGGCTCAAGGAAAGACTAATCTCCGGACAAAAATAAGTTTTCGTTGTCGATATTTTTCTCCATCTGCCTCTCCGTTGTCATTATAGGCCATCATTAATTTGCTTCAACCATTTCATCTCGTATTCAGTTATCGACAACTTCTTGACTTTGGGCATATTTGAAAGTTCTCTACCAATCTATTACAGAGCAATCAATATATGAACCCCTGCATTGGGAACAAAGTCCTCTGTCTGTGTAATAACAGAATACAAGTAATTTATTCACTCTACGCCATATTCTGAAAAGTGTAATGAAAGAAATCCCTAGACCTTCGTGTTGGGAAACAAGCGAATTGGCTTGTAATAAGTTAATATAAAACTGGATTATCTGGCTAGAAAGTTTTATTGTTTAAAGAGATTCTCCAGATGTAATCTATCTGCCTTTTAGTTCTTGATAATTATGTTGAAGTTTTGTAAAGGTTGGGGGATTTATTTACATTGGATGGGTTAGATGCTAGAAAATGACGAAGTTCAGAAAATTACTAAATCCTATTTGACTTTTCTATGATTTTATGCTTCATAGAATAAGAGGAATTTGAAAAAAGTTTACAATAAACTCATTTTGTTTTCCTCTGTAAAAAATAAGTTAATAACAACATGATTCTCTTCAGAAATCCAAATAAAAAGTCTTTGTGGAAAAAGAACGCAACAAAACATTCCAAGAGAAGATCTTACTACCACCAGTGGTGATGATGACAAAATTACTAGTTTGAAACTATGGCTGTCTTTAGTCCGTTTTTATTATTCTTTTCGTCTCACAATTTCGTGACAAGAGATAACGGCGTGACTCCATCCATCGCATGTCGCTGGCAAATCTCCCGTAACCGCATTGGGACAAAGTGAAAGGTGAGGATGGGTCGAGCAATTATAATCCTCTGCCAGAAGCTCTGTTTTGCATTTCAGCATTTGACTCGATTTTATTAGGGCTTTCCGTGACTTTATCCTCTCTCTTGCAGCAAAATACCTGACATATAGTTACTAAATTGATTATAAGACTGTTATATTGCACAGTAGTAAGGTGGGTCAAGTTGGTTGAAGAGTAAGAGTCTGGGAGTAGAGAGAGAGAGAGAGAGAGAGAGAGAGAGAGAGAGAGAGAGAGAGAGAGAGAGAGAGAGAGAGAGAGAGAGAGAGAGAGAGATTTCCCCAAGCGTACAAAATATTTAAGCTTTGTTTTCGTTAAATGTACCTATTTCGTTTATGATAAATTCACCAGAACACTGAAAAAAAAATTTCATTGAAGATGACCAATTTATTTTCGTATCTATACCTAGAAAACATGCCACACTATTTTCATGGCATTTATCATTATCATCATCCTCATTATTATTATTATTATTATTATTATTATTATTATTGCCGTTGTTGTTGCTGCTGTTGGTGATGATATAATAATCTATATCTGTATCATGTAAAGAATGTGTATTCTCCTGAAATATATATATATATATATATATATATATATATATATATATATATATATATATATATATATATATATATTATATATATATATATATATATATATATATATATATATATATATATATATATATGTGTGTGTGTGTGTGTGTGTGTGTGCTAAAATAGATTTATGCTAATCTCGATTGTAAAGGGCTTTAAGTTAACCTTATTCTAAACAAATGTCCGAGGGCTCAAATCCATCTGGATTTATTGTTTGTACTAATAAGAGCTTCTAAAAAGTACGAATGATATGATAATTTGAAATGCTATTGTGGGTAATACAATTTACATAAGTATGTACATTTAAATACATTATATATATATATATATATATATATATGTATATATATAAATATATATGTATATATATATATATGTATATATATATATATATATATATATATATATATATATATATATATATATATATATATATATATCTAGTTGGATGGTTGTGCAAATGTTACTTCTATTTTAAAACGATACTTCTCTATTTTTTACAACTCATCTTATCCTCCGGGCTAAAATTCCAAAGAAAAACTTCAGAAGTACTATTATGATTTACCATTTTTTTGTTTGGTATTAACGTTGTTTCAGTCATTACCACCTATAAATTACTAAGGTTACACTAGTCTAGCCATGGAGTTACAATAAATGGGTATAGTCCATGGACCAGAAAGCTAAAAGCCCTCCCCGCCCCCTTTATACCTGCCACATTCTTTTTCAGTAGCTTTGATGTCTCTGCTATAGGGAAAGCATTGTTAGCCAAGGAATTTCTGGTACCTTTAAACAGTTTTTAAAGATAGCTACTGTCCCGGTGGGGGAAAACCGAATATAATACCATTTTTCAACCAACAGTTCTGTAAACTTTAGCTATTTATGGATTCCAATAATTTTACTGGGAAAATTTGATTAGAATTGTTATTTTGAAGCTTCAAGGTTATGTAATATATGAAAAACCTGTAATAGGCGCAAAAATTTAATTGAAATTCTAAACAGAGGTGAGAAACTTTAGTAGCACTACATTAATTGATCATCATTATGTTGAGGTTCATTAAAATATTCATCTTCTTGGTGGTTCAAGCTCCTCATCTTCTGTCATCATCTTCAAAGTTGGGGAGCTAGTGATGAGAATTGACACCAAGTTACGTACTATGATTTTTGGATTTGTCCACGGGAAATCCAGCCATTTTGCGCCCTGAACCTTGCTATGTAAAATGGGATCTGATAGGTCGTGGTATGGTTTCAGGAAACTCCTCCATATTTCAGCTTAGTAGTTACAGCACCTTATGTGAAGGAAAAGACTTGACTGGCATGGAGGCAAAAGGCTAATTTCCACACCTACATTAGTATCTGATATACCTTTCTTTGCTGTAAATCGCTAAATAATTTTTGGTATCGGCAAGTCTTAATAGGATTTTGGTTGTCTTGAATCCGTAAATTGTGCAAATAAACCCTTTCAAGATATCAATCACATCATTTGGCACCTTTTCTATCTCAAGCTTCTTGAAGGCATTTGCATAAGGGTAAATTTTCAGCATAATTTCAAATAGATAGGCCTTCCTTTATCTCATAAAGGCACTAAGAGTATCACATCCAGTGAACGCATGAAGGCTCAGTAGTGCTTTGTTGTCATCACTCGCAGCACCAGCCAGGATCTGGCTAATGGCAAGATATTATTTTCATGTATACCAATGCATTAAGGTTGTCAACGAAGGCAAGGAAAAGAAGAAAAAAATTTGCATCTGGTAACCTGATGACAACTACTGCATTTTGCTAATGTGAAGGTCCTGGTTATTTTCAATGCTGCCTTGAAGAAACTCCAGGTCAACAAATGTCTTGTCCATGACATGTATCCAAGCAACACCAGTCATATAAAGCACCCCACACCTGACTTCTCTTATGAGGTCATGGATGCTGTCTAGTAGTTTGACAACCTGTGGCTGGCTTAAAGTTGCCTGTGGCTTTTCATAAGTTAATTCTTAGACAAGGTTTTCCAGCAGCTTTACAGTTCCCATTAGAATTTTACCTCTACAAAATTCCATACTACTAAAGTATTGTTCATTAAAGGGCCTCAAGGAAAGAATTGAGCGTGTAGCAACAACGGTTATATGTTTGCCACCTTGTTGATAGAGCCACGGCTACATAGATTAGACTGGACAAAGATCTGTCCAACACCACTTCCTTCCGTGGACTTCCAAAAAGCACCCCGATAGGCACTGATGGTGGTAAAAAAACACCAAGTCTGATGAGTATTTTAGGGGATTTCTCAGGATATTAACATGTGATACCTTAAGTTTTCTTAGTTAATCCCAAATCAAAACACATAATGGTACAAGGCTGTCTTACTACATATCTTATGGTTGAAGGAGACATTGTTACAGCGTGCTGTTCTCTGTGATAGGGGTTGTTATGGAAGGATGATATTCAAGTGTGGTGAGATATTTACTATTTTGCTTTCCAGTGCATGACAGCCAGCCTTTCCACCCTGAAATAGTCTGAGGTAAGTCTTGCTGAGGTTTAAAAAACATATCTGTCAAAATCCACATAAGATCTGAATCATGGTTGGCGTCAATCAACTTAGATGTCAGGATGCCATATAACTTCAAATCAATCAATCAATCTGAATCATGAACTCTGGCTGCTACTGGCATATCTGCCGTGTACTGTAGAGACATTAGCTTTGGAAGAGCTTGCGTTTCCCTACATAGTATGGGGGATATTCATTTGCTACATACTTCAAGCCCCATTATATGAGCAGTTGATCTTGTTGGCTTTTCAGCAGGATGTTGTACATCATAATCACTGTTATTGTTGGTATTGGCAGTGATGATAGCTAAGTCCATGAGTGAAGTGAGCTGCTCTTTTTCCAGATGATGTATCTCCTTGGAGGTCAGAGTTATCAAAGCAAAACTGAATGAGATAAATAATTTCTGTGCTGACATTTGGAAGTACAAGACCAGGGTGATCAGTGACCTGTACAAACATTGTTGTCAAAGCTTCAAGAACTCTTGAATATGATATCCAATGACCAAATCCATTAAGCAATGTTATAGTATCTGCTTTTCCAGTAAGATGCCAGAGTGTTATGACTAAAAAAACACTTAGAAGTAACCCAGCATACATAATATCATGGCACAATGACTCAAAAAGGTTCCTTTGGTTTTTCCATAAATCATAAACTTGATGAAATGTTGTCGTAGTGCTAGAGGGTGAGTGAGATCTCTCATCACCTTACCTGG
>NC_090725.1:275738410-275740910 GCF_036898095.1 Palaemon carinicauda
TTTATTACACTATGTTGACAACAATGTTTTCACATACTCTCACACATTAGAGGTAAAACTTATTTCTTGGTATTGTTTGATAACAAAAGATTTGTTTTTACGATTCCCTTAATTCATGAATCTGTCCGTTTTTATATCTAAATTTCGAGATTGTTTAAAAAGATTATAAGTGTTATGTAGTCTTTTGTGTGTAATTATAAGTCTTATGAAGTCTCTTCATCTGACTTTTAAGATAGTAATTCGTATCCACTCTGCAAATTGAATGATTTTTATAATTACATGATCAAAGGGGAATTATATATAGATTTACCTCAAGCAATGTGCTATCTTTTACTCCAACCATGCAATAAAATTACAATGATAGTGATTAGTGTCTTTTAATTCATAGATCAGTGACTATACTCTAATATATGGAACACTAAGAAAATACGCATGAATCTATAAATACACATAATAGGATGCATATGAATTGCCTATTCAATACAGTCTAGTGTTTTTATAGTAATATGTACACTGTACTTTATTTTACAATAGTTTCTAATTTTACGTACTGTATAAGTATAATATAAATGTAATATTAGTTACTAAGAATATAGAGTATATATTATACTATGTATTATAGTCACGAAAGGAAGAATGAAAATACTAAAATGGAGGTAGTATTTTCGTCCAGTTAGTGATATCGGTGCACTCACAATGAGAATACATATACAGAGATCGTATTTATACATGCACAAGTATTCCCATTGTGAGGCCGTCGATGTCACAAGTAAGACGAAAGTACTAACTCAAATTATGTTTTTCCCTTTTTCTTTTCATGGCTATATACATATTCTTATGTCATTGCCTGTCAGCTTTTGTGATTTTTATACACACACACCTATATATATATATATATATATATATATATATATATATATATATATATATATATATATATATATATATACATATATATATACCTACATACACACATGCATGATATGGTAAAAATTATACTGGAAATTATTGAACTATGTCAATTGTATGCTGCATTAATCTGAATGTGCCTACTGAAGTAATTGTGTGTATTATTATTTGTATGTGAATATTTAGGTAGTTCTTTATAAGTACAAACAATTTCAATGTGTAAGTGCCAAGGTCAGTGATCATATTCCTTTTGTGAACTTTTGTGTATACAGAACTGATGTGATATAACCTAGGTCTATGCAACAGAGATACAGAGAAAAACACAATATGCCATCACTTGTGCTTATCTAATGTGTTGGCTAAGAAGTACTCGGTGTAATACTATACTGAAATCATTTAATGAGGCGCATTTGTACTTACTCGCAGGGGTGCTGTTTCAGCTCGAAAAAGTTTCCTACTAGCTGATTGGTTGGAAATAATAATTATAGCCAATCAGCTAGAGGGAAAATTTTCCGATCTAAAAGAGCACCAGTGCGAGTCAGTGCAAATGCGCCTTATTTAAAAAGAAATGAGTATAGGGAGGTTATCCAGAATACATCACTTCATATAAGAATCTGATTAACTTACCATACAAATTTTTATTTATTTACAAATTCTGATTTGTTTTACACATTCGTGGTTCATTGATAGATATCTATATATGTTTTTGTGTTATTGTAATGGACTGGATAAATGAATTTTCGAATGTTCGACTCGTTTGACGTTGAAATAAATCAGGGAAATAATGTCTCCCTATTCTGAGTGTTATAGGAATTAGAAAATAGATTTCTCTTAGATTGTCAAAATATAGTTACAGTGTTTATTATTTGCTTCAAAACTCACATATTAGATAACTTAATTTTCCAGTATTTCATTTACATGAAAATCTGAATAAATCAAAACTTGAATGAATTGTAAAAAATTGTCAAAACTTTAAATGTTGATACCTGAAAATTTCAAGATATTTATACTTTTGTTTTATTGATTAATGAACGTACGGGTATCTTTTCATGCTTCCTTTATAATACTGTTTATAACTTTGATATTTTAAAAAAGAGAATGAAAAGTGGATGAAAATAGGAAAGTTAAACTTCATTTCGCTTTAGAAGTTCTAGAGATGTTTTTGAAGTACAATTGAGTCAATGCAATCTAGTTAAAATTATAATTAACAAGGATAGAATTTCAGTAATTTAGGAATAATTATTACTTATAATTTACTAGCATATTCTACCCTTTTAGATGGATATTATATTATAATTAGAATCATAACTGCAAAATTGCTAAGAATTCCGTAATCTTTTAGGCTTTTTTTGTGAAATGTTTGAAAGGGAAAGTAGAATTATACTCAAACTGCTGCTACGATGGTAATATAATATAAATGAATGAATGTATTGAATATACGGATCACAAAATTATCTTGAAGACCATCAATTTTATAACGACAGCAGATCGAGCCATCCACTTACATTCACTTAATCTCATGAATAATCAGCTGCTGGAATTGTTGACAAGTGTGGATGGATGCCATCTACTCTACCTGTGGCGTTGATTA
>NC_090725.1:275750910-275753410 GCF_036898095.1 Palaemon carinicauda
ACAGACTCAACATATTCTTGGTTCACTTAAAAGGAATCTGTGCTCAACGCCCAATTTAAATATTTCAACCTTGCCATCCATAGACACTCCCATTCTTCTGTAGAAATTTTGTTCACACTCTGTCACCTTCTTTGCTTCACATCTTCTCTCATTCAACCTTCATCGATATATCTAGTCTCAAGTACTAAGCACCCTATTATGTGGACCTATAATACCATTCATTCCTCCATCCTCTTTTCTTCCATTTACCATCACAACCTTAATGTTGGCCACGTTTGTATCACTTTCTTCCTCATGTAAAATCATGTAAAACTTCCATGGAATCTGCACTTTCTCTTCAACGTCACACCCATATCACATTCCTTTCTCGTATCCTACAAATCTGTTCCCATAACTAATATTCATTTCGTGTCTTTTATATATTACTCCTACCAAAAAGGTATTAAACATCTAGGAAGAAATAGTATGCCCTTGCTGCTACTCACTTCTCGAAATCAATTACTATCACGACATACTTTTAAAAAATGTTTTATTTCTATCTCAAAAACTTTTAATTCTCACCGTTATATTTACATTATAGGGTCGGTTGCGTGGTGCGGCCTCTCTAAACCTTAAACCCCTTCAGCATCTTTTGCATGTCATACCTCCCTAACACCCCCCACATCACACCTCTATCGGTTCCGTTAAAAGCTTTTTCCTAGATCAATGAATGCAATTTAAAACTAGTGTATTTTCTTTTAAACTTAGCACTGACCTGTTTCATAACAAACGATTTATCTTGACCAGCTGTGGATTTTCTTTATCAATCCTTCTTTAATCTGTATTACTTTCTTAATCAGAATATATATATATATATATATATATATATATATATATATATATATATATATATATATATATATATATATATATAAATATTTGAATTTTAAATTTGCTTATGCACAGTTATGTTTTGGGTGATATAATTATCTAACACAGTTGATAACTGCAGTGGCAGCATTAGTTGCTATTATATATAAAAATGCTTAATAGAATTTATATATATATATATATATATATATATATATATATATATATATATATATATATATATATATATATATATGGTATAATTTTACGCCCGGAGAAAAAGGTTAAGGTGACCACTCACAACAAATTATATACCTCCTGGAGTAATTCCTTATCCTTTTCATGGCGACGATATACGGCCCTTTGATAAACTATGCCGGGTGGCAAAGTAAATCGTAACTGATACATTTGCAAATCGACCAGTCACATCTATGCTCTCCCTCTGTCTTCATGGGGAGGTATTCAGCCTTTGCTTTTAATTAATTAAAACTGAAATGACGCCGTTTCTTACGACGGAAAATTTGCCTCACTCTGCAGTCCACTTATGAAAGCGTTCAGAATTAATTTCAAGTTTTTGTAGTTTTTACCTCCGCCAACGAAGCTGGAGGAGGTTATGTTTTCGCCCCTGTTTGTCCTTTTTCTCTGTATCTGTTTGTTTGTTTGTGAACAACTTCCGGGCTACAATTTTACTCTCAGAACTGTGAAGCGTTCAGGGATAATTGTTATGTTGTGATGTAGAAGTGATTCCATTTTGAAAGTCCTAGGTCAAAGGTTAAGGTCGAACAAAAGGTCGACTGAATTAACCCTAACCTTAACCCCGAGTTCGCACTTGGTTGTCCCACAGACTTCAAATACGCCTACGGTCTAAATTAATTCTAGGAAAGGCAAGCTGGTTTCGAGAAATAATCTGCTTGGTGGATGTCCTGCACTCTCATATTGCTTTTCTAGTTTATATATGGTTTAACTGTGGAAGCTCCCTGGTTGTTATTGTTAGACTATTATAGTCTCTCTCTCTCTCTCTCTCTCTCTCTCTCTCTCTCCTCTCTCTCTCTCTCTCTCTCTCTCTCTCTCTTTTAGAAATTAAAATAAGTAAAAAGATCAACTAGAGATTTCAGACCTCCGCTAATGAAGATTGTCAACAGTTTCGCACATGTCTACGGACCAAGGTTTCCCTTTTTCACATGTTGACCCCCGAATTTATCTACTGTATAATAATAACAATAATCAGAATCGCGATCTTGATCCGGATCACATCAGAATTTAATGGGTTCTTTAGTTATAATCCAGCAAGAAGTTTTGACGTAATCCTGCTCATAGACAAACAAACAGATGAATAGATAAATAAAAGAAGTGAAAATATAACTTCCTTGGCGGAGGTCATAAGAAACCCTTATAATAAAGGTACTCATGCGAAATGAGACTCGTGTGACAGGACATTTTACGAGCTAAAAGACCTGCCCAAATTAACTTTCCTTGTGAATTTGAGGGGAAAAAATAATTATGTTAAAGATTTTTCTGAGGAACGAAAGTGTTCTCCTGCTAATTATAAAATATTTTTAATTGAAAAGTTTCATTTTCATTCCTCAATGGTTGGAAAAAAAGGAGAATGTAGGTTTTGTGAAGAAAATTTAACTTGTATGGTTAAAGATAC
>NC_090725.1:275758410-275770910 GCF_036898095.1 Palaemon carinicauda
TCAGTAATAACTAATATATATATATATATATATATATATATATATATATATATATATATACATATATATATATATATATATATATATAAATAATATGTATATATATATATATATATATATATATATATATATATATAATATATATATATATATATATATATATATATATATATATATATATATATATATATATACAGTATATATATATATACATAATATGTATATATATACAGTATATATATATTTTATATATATATATATATATATATATATATATATATATATATAGAGAGAGAGAGAGAGAGAGAGAGAGAGAGAGAGAGAGAGAGAGAGAGAGAGAGAGAGAGAGAGAGAGAGAGAGAGAGAGACTCAGAATGTTCAACATAAAAACATTCGCTGCAAATTTGAACTTAGGGAATTCCACCGATCCAACTACCCGATTAGGAAGATTATTCCGCAATCTGTTCACAGCTGAAATTAAACTTCTAGAATACTGTGCAGTATTGGGCCTTTTGATTGAAAAGGCAAGGCTCTTAGAACTAACTGCATACCCATTACTACGTATAGGATTGAATATATTCTAGTACAAGAACGTAATAGGAGGTGATTGAAAATGGCAAGTAGTTGGATAAATTATTTATTTGTTTTAGTGAAGGGATAAAAGTGATGATTTGAGTTGCAGTTACATGATGAAACATATACAGGCAAACAAGAGTATAGAAAGTATGGTTAATAATAAAGTAAAGAAAAGAAGTCAATAGAAACTTCAGGGAGAATGATATAATATTTAAAGGGAAGTAAAGGCAGAAAGAAGGTTAATGAATAGACGAATCTCAGGAATAAAGATGATGTCTTGAGAGAATGTATTTCCAGTGCTTATGGATTTATTTCTTTAAGATTTATTGAACATGGAAGATGGAAGGTAGGCTGAGCTGAGTGATGCAAGACCTGGGAGGGTTAGTGTAAGACTAAGTATGCTTGAGAAAGGAAAGACACCAGGAGTAGATTGAATTACAAATGAGGTGCTGCAGTAGGGTGGTCCTTGTGCGATTTAGTGGTTGACCAAGTTGTGTAAGTCTTGTTTATCGAAGGGAAAGATTCCCAATGAATGAGTGAGGGATTTTTTTTGGAGTATAAAGGTAAGAGTGACCCTAAGAATTATAGCTGTATGAAATTATTCTAGATACCATGGGTGGTATATAGTATGATTTTGTTTGAGACAGTAAGACTAGTAACAGAGGAACATAAGGACAGTATATTAGGGATTAGGTAAGGAACGATGAGTATAGATGAGGTGTTTATTTTGAAACAGTTAGATGAGAACTTTGAAAGTAATGGGAAAGAATTTCAGTGGCATATATAGACCTACAAATCAAGCAAGAATATACGGTATAAATGATAGGGAGTTGGAAGCAATTAGATGGGTGTGAGTGAGTGTCTGAGAAAAAGGTGTTTTATGTCTCCATGGCTATTATACTTCCTTATAAATAAAATGGTGTTATAGTTCAGATAAGGGACAGTGGATGTGGGCATGATGTAGTGAGAGAAGAAAATCAATTTTAAATGGGGTGTGAAGTGGTTGATTTTTGCAGATGATGCTGTGATGATTTTATACAGTGAAGAGAAACTGCAGAGTGTGCTAGTGGTTGCAGGGTGGAGGGGGGGGGGGGGTGGAGATTGAGTGTAAATGTGAGCACGAATAATGTAATAAGAGTGAATGGAAACTATAAGGATGGTAGTGAATGTTAGTATGAATCGTGGAAGAAGGGCAATTGTTGATAGTTTTAGGTATCTTGAAGTAAATGGAATAGATAATATCAAGATGAGAGAAGAGGTGAGAAACGTATCAGGATGTGAGCAAACGTTTTGGAAAGATAATTTATTTCTATGACCAAGACAAGATTGGAATGTAGAAAGGGATTGAGGAAACAAAAAATTTTGAAACTTTTGAGACGAACTGTTTGAATAGTACAGTACATGTGATGTATGAATAAACTATAGAGTGAGAAATTTGGAGTAGGATTTTTCATAACTGACTATTCTTCGCATTCAGATCTTCCCAGACAGTACCCTCTTGCTTGTACTACTAGGTATGCAGTTAATTCTAGTGGCCATGCCTTCTTTATCATAAGGCTCAATACTACACTGTATTGTAGAAGTTTTATTCCAGCTGTGACCAAGTTGTGGAATGATCTTCCTAATCGGCTAGTTGAATCGGTAGAACTTCAAAATTTCAAACTTGCAGCGAATGTTTTTATGTTGAACACCAGACACAAGTCTCTCTTTATAGTATATATTTATGACAGATCTATTTTAATGTTGTTACTCTTCTTGAAATATTTTATATTAATTGTTCATGACTTCCATTGTAGTTTATTTATTGCTTTATATTCCTTTCCTCACTGGGCTATTTTACCCATTGGACCCCTTGAGCTTATACAGCATCCTGCTTTTCCAACTAGGGTTGTAACTTAGCTAGCAATAATAATATGATAATTGCGAAAAGAGTGTATAATTTAGAAGAGCATGGAGGCAAGAGGAGAAGATAGGCTAAATAGGGTTAGATATATGATGTGGAGAGGAAGAAGCTTGACATCCAAGAAGCATATATACTTGTAAGATAAGGTTGGAGAGCAATGATGTGTGTTAGTGGGTCAACGAGCTGCTGATGATCCATCTACAGAAATATACGAGGGTTGCTGAAAACTTCTAGGCTGTAAGTGTATTGTGAAAGGGTAGAGCTGTTACTTTTTACAGGGGAGGTATACGGGACAACTATTTAGAAGATAGGCAAAAAAGCATCTCTCTCTCTCTCTCTCTCTCTCTCTCTCTCTCTCTCTCTCTCTCTCTCTCTCTCTCTCTCTCTCTCTCTCTCTCTCTCTGTTATAAAACTGCAATTTTAATAGGAAATTCTTTATGAAAATATACTGTTCTCAGCGTTATTTTAGTAAATTATAGACGACCGTAGTTTTACTTTACTTTGTTATTATCTTTTACGGGTTGGTGACCGTAATATCACTTCTTAACGTCAGTATATCCGTTTGTAAAACTGTAAAAATTCTGGAATAAATGTTGCCAGGCATTTACCGTTTTTTATTGCAAATTCTTAACAGTGCAGCTTGACTTCGTAATAGGAAACTTATTGGTCGAGCTCTTTTGGCAGGAGAGTTCCCCAGTCCACACAACACATGAAACTTTACGGAAAATACGGGACTTTGGATTCGAATTGGTAGACCACCCGCCTTACTCCCAAGACCTGGTCCCCTCCGACTATCATCTCTTCCCACAACTGAAGAAACATCACAAGGGAAATTTCACACCGATTCGGAAGTGATGCTTTGTCCTGCAAAAAGAGCTCGACCCTTAAGTTTACTATAGCGAAGTTAAGCTGTTTAGGGGGGAGAGAGAGAGAGAGAGAGAGAGAGAGAGAGAGAGAGAGAGAGAGAGAGAGAGAGAGAGAGAGAGATGGTTGTTTTGCCTATCTAATAAATAATTGTCCTACCTCTCCTGTAAAAATAACAGCTCTACCCTTTCACGATACCCTTAAAGCCAGGAACTTTTGAGCATCATCTCGTAGGAAAGGATTAATTTTTTGGAAGTCAATTGTGAATGTGGCAATGACTTGTATTGTTTTTCTGTGGAAAACTTTTTATCATGGAAAAGGACTTGAGTTTCCAAAATGTAAGATAGAAGTATGGTGCCAAATATGAATATAAAAGAAATAAAACTGTAAAGCTTCTTATTGCAAAAGATTTTTACGCTTCCTAAACGAAACTAAAGTAAGACTATCATTAGCTATTTTTGAAATCGTGTGGTGAATATATTTTATATATACATATTTCAATTTATTTTTACACATACTAATTTAAAGTCAATATATGATATTTTTACCTCATATATATATATATATATATATATATATATATATATATATATATATATATATATATATATATATATGCTTGCCTTTTTCTTTAGAAGATTGTGGTTTAGGCCGCATTGCACAAGAAGGACAAGCTTTGAAAATGTCAACATCAACCTCGTAGCAATAGTGGAATCGTGAACTTCGTCGGAGAAAGAAGGTAATCGACATAGATAGCCTGAATGGTAGAACAAAAACTATATCATTGCATAGAAAATGCTTGAGCAACGGTACCCCAACTAGTCATAAGAAACGGTACCGCTCAAAAAGGAATCGAATCCGAGATCAACACAATTCACAAATCTAGATTTTCTGATGGGGCGAGTAAGCCTCACAATTAAGCCTCCTTTTGGGCGAGGGATAACGGCCCTGAAGAATCGACGTCAATCCCGTCGCAAGATTGGAACTGTAAGCTTCGTGGAAGAGGGGAAACTTGTGTAATCGGTAATGAAATTCTATGAAGCCTTTTGAAAAATAGTTCGTGTACTTAAGTGAATACTAATGTTTTCATTTATTAATAATTCTTTTGATTAATTTCGAAGTTTCCAAATATTTTTCTGTTTTAGATTTTCACTGCCATATTGAAGTGTAATTTCATGGTTCAAATAATGGGGTCCTGACGAAGAATCGCGCAAACAAGTGATTCGCTACACATGTTGGCACCAAATATTAAATGGATAAACTTAAATGTAGTTTTCGTCTAACTAAACTCAGTTACACGAAGAAATGTTGTCATCGAATTTAGACGCCATTAAGATATTTGTATTAATCAACTACATACATACATAAGAATATGAATAATATATCCTCCGTTACTAGTCCACTGCAGAACAAAGGCCTCAGACATGTCCTTCCACTCGCGTCTGTTTATGGTTCTTTTATGGCAGTCCACACCCGCTAACTTTCCTAGTCCGTCAATCCACTTTCTTCTCTTTCCTCCCCTGCTTCTTTGCGATCTCTAGGGACTCAATCTGTTTTTCTTAATATCTATCTATTATCTGTCATTCTCATTGTATGTCCTTCCCATGTCCGTTTATTTTTTTTACACATGTTAGAATATCCTTTACTTTAGTTTGCTCTCGTATCCATGTTGCTCTTTTTCTGGCTCAGCGTTATTTCCATCATTAGTCTTTCCATACCTCTGTAGCTTGTAACTAGCTAATTTTCTAATGCCCTTGTAAGGCTCCAAGCTTCTGATGCATAAATTAATACTGGTAGGATCATCTGATTAAATATATACTTTCCTTTTGTGAGACAGAGCCATTGTCCATTTCAAAATCTCTTTTTTATCAAAAGCTTTCCATCCCATGCTTATCCTTCTTTTAATTTGGGTCTCACACCCGGGTAAAACACTGCCTGTCCTAAGTATGTATATTCATTAACAATCTCTAGAGGTTCGTCTATAAGTCATATTTGCTGTCTTGCTGCATTTTAATTGAACATTATCATAGTTTTACTCATATTCATTTTCAGTCATACTTTTTTTCGCTTTCTCTATTCAAATCTTTTATCATCTTTTGCAATCCTCCCATGATTCACTAGACACAACTATGTCATCTGCAGATCTTAAGTTGTTAAGGTATTCCCTATTAATATTAAATCCTACATTTATATATATTCAGTATATACATATATATACATATATATATATATATATATATATATATATATATATATATGTGTATATATATATATATATATGTATATATATATATATATATATATATATATATATATATATATATATATATATATATATATATATATATATATATATATATATATATATAAATGTGTGTATATATGTAAATTTATATATATTGCTAGTTTGAGGTTCAGGTTGTTGCATATTGGGACTTTGCCTAAAACATTTGGAGCCTTAGTCGTAGAATTTCCAAGGATAATGTTTCCAGCCAATTTTTTTGTATTACTTCAGCCGGTGTGGTTCAACGCTATGTAGGCTGTTAGGAAGCAGGCAGGAGTCAACCTATTCGCATTGCAATTATGTGACAAGTTGAAGAACAAGAAATGAAACCCGTATTTATTTGTTAACATATTAATAGAATACACGTGATTGTATGATGATTAACTCTTTAAATGTATAGATTTTCAGTGCTCATGTGCGTTTAACTCATGATAACAGTCTAATGATTTCTGAAGAGTATATGCAGCGCGTTCACAAAGAGAAAGAAAAACTTCAATATCAATGGAGATGAGAGCAATGCTTCCTTACACATTTAACTATATATATCATACTTACAGATATTAAATGCTTTTCAAATCCCCCCATACACCTGAAAGCTGCTTCTAAACAGAATTTATGTATCCAATAAAAACGTTCATTTTGAACTGTTTTATAGATTTCACCAGAAGCGATTTTCTCAGAAATAGTGAATGAATGCAAATATTTTCGAAGACTAAAGAGAATTTTGACGTTTTAGTTTCAAAATGCCAAGGGTCTCTCTGTTACCCTGAGGTGACTCTCCATGATATTGAGCGAGAGTGTGAGGGTAGTGAGTTATGCAGGTTGTTTTATTCCTCGGTAAATTATGAATGGTGCGAATTGAAATAATAATGGCCAGCGCTTCATATGGAAACAAACTAAATTTTTCATTAATTGATTTGGCTGAAAAAAAACTATGATTTTTTGTGGTCAAACCAAAATGAAAAAAAAAAAAAAAAATGAATTAATACTCTTGTCAGTCATAGTCAGCAACATTCAAATAGAGATGTATTTTTCCTAGCCATTAGGGTATTACCAGAAAAGAAGAAAGAATTTCTTTCAGTATAACAGATTTTCAGCCACGTAAACCTTTCTTGCACCATTTTACATCCACGGGACATGCAACAGGTGCGCTGGAGTTTATTTAAGCATGTTCGACATTACCGCCGAAGCATGACTCGAGTTCTTAGTGGATGCTAGATTTCCTTGGCAAAAACTCTCACTCTCTCTCTCTCTCTCTCTCTCTCTCTCTCTCTCTCTCTCTCTCTCTCTCTCTGATTTCGCAATGATTATTGAAAATAAGCGATTGTTTAAATATATGTAATATATGCTCATTAACTGAGACTAATATATCAATATTATACCCATTTAGGTGTACGATATTTGTACGTTTGGTGTTGGATTGCGTGAATATAAGAAAATATATCTTCTTTGTTAACCATTGATGGGTATCATTCTTCATAAATTCTTAACACACACACACACACTCACACACACATATGTATATATATATATATATATATATATATATATATATATATATATATATACAGTATATATATATGTATATGTATGTATGTATAAGCAAGCTTAGTGAATTACATAATCAATAAGTTTTATATTATCTCTCTCTCTCTCTCTCTCTCTCTCTCTCTCTCTCTCTCTCTCTCTCTCTCTCTCTCTCTCTCTTTTGATCGATCCATCTAGCAACGAGAGCAAAGCTTGGCTTCAGATATTTCGTGTCATCCGAAGGCAGCGTAAATTTTTGATTGGCAAGAGGAGGTCTGAAAACGGGGAAGGGGGGGAAGGACTTTCAGCTCTGGATATCTCCTTGAAGCTCATCTGTTTTTAGCCGAGATGTGAAATTAAAATACTTGAATTGATGTCACACTTGTTAAACGGATGTAAAAGATGAATTATACAAAAATATTACCTCTTCAAACTATAAAATATTATTACAACACCAAAAATCTAACCTTGTATTGAGAACATTGAGTGAAAATTAAACCATTCTCTTTAGATGAGATGATATCATTATAATTTTTATGTTCAAAAGGTTTACAAGGAATTTGTAAAAAAGAAAAAGTGTTACTTTATTTTGTCACTGATGAGTTTCATGAAGATTCCTTTGTAGGTACAAGATCAAACGAAACTCCAATATTCTTCTTTGTGATTTATATAAATTAAATGAAATATAACTAACGAGGCTGGAATTAAGTGTGTTAGGGGTAATCTAAGAATCATTATTTACTTTTTGAGTAGAGATGGTCCTACCAGTATTAACTTATGCATCAGAAATTTTGAGCCTTACTAAAGCCTTAGAGCAGAAGCTAGTTAAAACTCAAAGATCTATGAAAAGAATAATGATGGGAATAACACTAAGAAATAGAAAAAGAGCTATATGAATACGAAAACAAAATAAGGTAGAGGATATTCTAATAATTTTTAAGAAAGAAAAGGACATGGGCAGGACATATAATGAGAATGGCAGACAATAGATGGACGTTAAGAATAACAGAAAGGATACCCAGAGATTGCAAAAGAAGCAGGGGAAGGAAGAGAAGACGATGAATTAACGAACTAAGAAAGTTTGCGGGTGTGGACTACCATGAAAGATCATAAATAGACGCAAGTGAGAGGACATGTCCGAGGCTATTGTTCTGCAGTGGACTAGTAACGGCTGATGATGGCAAGTAGAGATATTATTTGAAAGGTAGTTCTAGACTCGTAGCTCCAGAGCTGTGCAATGATGTATTTCTGAAGGCAGTTTTATTTGTAATAATTCTAATAGAAACGTTTGTGTAATATTTGTAAGTTTTGGTCAAATGACGTAGTACGACCTGGCATTAGAAATTATTTGTGTAATGACAGTGTTACTCTGATCAAACAAATGAATATCTGAAAGGCGATGTTAACATATGTATGCTGGTTCTTAAAACGCTGAATGTGCAAGTAAATATTTTTTTTTTTTTACAATAGCCTAAGGGTTTATCAATAGACCATTTAATTCAACCATTATGTAAATTCTCTTCTACTGACTGTTACCTACATAGGTTTCCAGTTTACCAAGATGCTGTTAGCCCGGTAAAGGGTAATTCCGTCGTTACACCTTACGTAGGCATTGATTACTTAACAGTTTTAGTTATGCCCCTTCGGGATCTAATTGTATCCACTTATTGGCCTTCTAAATTTTAACCCTACCTCAATTCCTTTCTTCTCTCATCATATTTCATAGTGAAACTGCAAGATTTTCCCCCAGTTGCCCCTCAGGACTGAGTGGACGTCCCTGTCCTAGCGCCAAGTATTATTATTATTATTATTATTATTATTATTATTATTATTATTATTATTATTATTATTATTATTATTATTATTATTATTATTATTGCTTGCTACGTTACAACTCTAGTTGGAAAAGCAGGATGCTACAGTATAAGCACAAGGGCTCCAAAACTGAAAGTAGACTAGTGAGAAAAGGAATTAAGGAAACAGAATAATGTTTCTGAGTATACCCTAAAGCAAATAAATTCAACCCCAAGACAGTGGAAGAAGATGGTACAAAGGCTATGGCACTACCCAAGACTATGGTTTGATTTTGGAGTGTCCTCCTAGAATAGCAGCTTTTTATAGCTAAAGAGTCTCTTCTACCCTTACCAAGAAGAAAG
This sequence comes from Palaemon carinicauda, assembly GCF_036898095.1. Lineage (NCBI taxonomy): Eukaryota > Metazoa > Arthropoda > Malacostraca > Decapoda > Palaemonidae > Palaemon > Palaemon carinicauda. The sequence continues at coordinate 275,767,721 of NC_090725.1, forward strand.
TAGGCACTGGACAATTACAGTGCAATAGTTAAACCCCTGAGTGAAGAAGCATTTTTTCGGTTATCATAGTGTTGTGAGGTGTATGAGGAAAGAGGAGAATGTATAAGAAATATACCAGACTATTCGTTGTATGTGTAGGCAAAGGAAAAATCGAGCCGTAACTAGAGAGGGGTTCAATGTACAGTAGTACTATTTGGCCAGTCAAAGGACCCAATAACTCTCTAGCGGTAGTATCTCAACCGGTGGCTGGTGCCTCGACCAATTTACTGCCTACTGACGCTTTTCATATATAATTCAAAGATGAGGTTTGGTGACAAAGGACAGATCTTCAGCCTGAGGAAATTAATGGGGACCATTCTGATTTAAGGGTAGATTAGTTTAAAATAGGGGTTGAGAGTATATTTTTAATGGTCAGTGTGAATATCTTGTTTGAAGTGGCCCTTTTTATACTTGATGCTGTCTGAAGTGCTGTAAAACCTTTTCTTTCCCATCTCTAATTGAAGTCTTTTCCATTCAACCATTGCTGGTAGCCAAAGAGTGCACTATGTACACACTGACACAATTATACGAAAAAAAAGACTTATAAAAATTTGTCAAATGCAATGCCATTTGTAACTCAGTTTTGAGAGAGAGAGAGAGAGAGAGAGAGAGAGAGAGAGAGAGAGAGAGAGAGAGAGAGAGAGAGAGAGAGAGAGAGAGAGAGAGTAAATGGCCTTATAAACAAAGAGAACACGCAATGCGTAAAATTTTTCGTGGCAAGCAGTAACAGTCCCTTATCTTGTGATCCAGGATAGCGCCTACAGCACCAGAGAAGCGCTAAAGACAAGGGCATTCTAATCCTCACTTAAAGCCGAAAGGACGACATAATCTGATGTATTATTCACCCTTATTGCCAGCCAACACTGCTATCTATTGTGGCCTCCTACGTATATCCCTATTTTCTTCTTTCTGGATTGGGATTCTTATCAGCGTTTTCATTTAGATGTATTGCGTTATATGGCAATATTAGTTTAGGAATGATGTATACATATCTACGTATTAGGGAAATTTAAGAATTTAAACTTTTACTAAATTCTTGGCCTCTTGATAAGTGAATTTAAGTAGAATGAATTTGGTCAGTCCTTGAATTAGAGAGGCAAGCAACTCCATCCCAAGTATCAAAGCCTCTATCAAAAGATAGCCCGTCCCTAAAAAAATATTTTGGGGAACCAGTCAGGTAAATTTTCTTGTATCAGTTTTCAGGAGTCTGGTGAGAGCAGGAGCTAGTCATAATGAGGACCGAAGAGTAAACAAAGCGAGTCGATGATTAGTACAAGACTTATTATTATTATTATTATTATTATTATTATTATTATTATTATTATTATTAGCTAAGCTACAACCCTAGTTGGAAAAGCAGGATACTACAAGCCCAAGGGCTCCAATAGGGACAAATAGCCCAGTTAAGCTTAAAAAGGGAATAAGGAAATAAAGAAACTAAAAAAAAGTTATGAAGAATTAATATGAAATATTTTGCGAATAGTAACAATATTGAAATAGATCTTTCATATATCAAATATAAGAACTTCAGAAAATCAAGAAGTAAAGAAAGAAGATAGAATAGGCTGGCCGAGTGTACCCACAAGCAAGAGAACTCTACCCCAAACCAGTGTAAGACCATGGTACAGATTTAAAGATTTTAGAGATTCAAGAATTTTGTGTGGGAAAATGTGTAAGTAATCTGGAATCCCAAAAGAACCATTATATAGAGGTGTTAAAGACTTTTGCCCATTTTTTAGAGGTGTGAGAGACCTATGAGATTCAGGGCCTCTGTAACACGGTTTTTTCGCAATAATTTTTTATCTATGAATTTCATAAATATAACGCTTATTCAGAATGCCCATTATATGTACACATAAATTTTGACTATATTCTGCATTACGTAGGTTGAATAAATTTGGTACTTATAATGTAAAAGTGACGTTTCTTGAAGACGGGCCAACTTACTCAGAGAAAAGGTTTCGAACGCACTCGTTACGTAAGTTATGACGGCATTTCTTCCCTCTTTCTCGATCGATGATTGGCTATACGTAACGAAGGCTATACCTCTGCCAAAAATGACACAAAAGTTTAAATAAAAGCAAAGCAGTATACCTTTATGAACTCTGAAACCTCTCCACTGATAATTGTCATAATGAACAAACCAACAAAATATGTTAATAAATACAAAAACACTTCGATTATTAGTCTAACTCCCAAAATAAGTTTCCTAAGAAATTACAGTCTACTTTATAGGTCACAATCAGATTGTCAAGGTGTAGGGAATAGTTGGTAATTTTCAAAAACGTAGTAGACAAGCTTGATTTGATAACTGCTATATCCAATGTCAAGCAATTTTTATTTATTGTCTATCTACCTATCTATTTACTGAAAAGAAGCCGGTACCGTATTTTGGCTTCAAACCTTCACCAACAATTATCGTCAGAATGGTGACTTCATGAGGCTCCACCCACTTTGGCCTCGTTATAATTCAGGATAGCACTGAAGGCTATCATGGGCATTGTTGGATTATAAAATTTAAATTCTGGCTATAAAATCTCAATTTTCGAGTAGTTGTAAGAAGTGCTAAATGATCCTCAAGGATCCCAGCAGTTGGCCTAAACGTTTAATTCATGTATACTACTGTTGCGGCACTACTGCTACAGTAGTATTACTATGCTAGCACAGATACCCCACCCACATTTATGTATCGTTCCGCCATTCATAAAGTCTTTGTCATGTTTTTTCACTGTGCAATAAGCCATGGCCTCCTCAGAAATTAAGTTAAACATTAGATGATAGGTTATTTCATTAAGCTGACAAATTATGGCAACTGGGTATGTTATTGTCGATGTTGAAGCTAAAGATAAAGTATGGTATCATTCCTTCATTGCATTATCATCTTTACTACTATTTGTTTTGCTACATGTAATTATTTTAAAGGATAAATGAATTATGTTCACTTTACTTCTATAAATTCCCATTAGATGTACAAATAAAACTCCTAAAACTATTCATGATTTATTTACAAAATGCAATCATGCCCAAAACATAGCCAACACGGTCGTACGGCCTAAGAAGAAGAAAAGAAATTATATCGGATGATCCGTTGGTCTGATGGAGATTTTAGCACAAAAATATTATTTTAACAAAAATAGTTATATAAAGACTG
>NC_090725.1:275775910-275785910 GCF_036898095.1 Palaemon carinicauda
TGGAAAATAAGAATCAGTGAGATTGGTAGAAGCAGTTGAAAGTATTCCGTAATGGAAGAAGGTTGGAAGTGAATGTTAGCTTGAACAATGTTTGAAAATAAATGGTGACCAGATAATGGAATGTTCAGTATCAGTAGGCTTAGGGAAAGTTGAAGATTTGAAGTAATTGAATCATAATGGTAATTGTGAGAAAGTTTTTCGGGCAGCCATTGGATGAGAGCAAAAATTTAGTATATGTGGAAAGTGAAAAAATCTTATTATAAGCTGTAGAATAGATAGAGGGTGTTTACATAGCTATCATTTGGAATGTACAACAGAATTGTTGAGCCAGCTTTTCCAATACAGAAGTAAGTTTTTATGAGTGTTAGAAGTAAAAAAAAAAAGGGGGTCAAATATGTATATAGTTTATTAATTTCAGCTATATAGCCTGTGCTGTGGCCTGTGGAACCATTTGGCGCCATAGTGCACCTAGGGAAAGTAAAAGAATATAAATCAAGTGCAGCTAGGGCTAAAGGAATGCTACGAAAACCCCTAAGTAATGGCTACAGTGCACCGTGTGAGACTGAATCCGTTGAGGCTTATCTGTTTTCACATATGGAGTACAGAGGGATGAAACGTTAGAAACTGTATAGTGAAGCTGATAACTCATATAATTGTTCATTTGATGATACAAGCAGATATTTGGCGGAAATGCTCATTAGGGTAGGCTTTGAAAAAAGTACTAGCTACTTGAGATTCTCTTAGGAGGGTAGGAGGGAGGCCCTTTTCCAAGATGGCCGCTATTTGCCAGTTATCGTGGAAAAAGGCCAATATATTCCTACAGATGCCAAATTTGAATAATTATTGGGATAAATTAGGGTGTTCTTTGCCATAAATTGCAAACTTTCATTAGGAGAACAGTCCTTGCCATTCAGGAATCAATTTGTTGGCCATTTTCTAAGATGGCTACCGGGTAAGCATGAAATGCAAAATAATTCAGCTTTCTTGGTGTTTCTACATGTTTTCCCAAATAAATTCATTTCTACGAGTGTCTAAAGTCATTTGTTCTTGGATATAATGAAGAAGATTTAAGGGAAAAATATACTAACTCGACTCTTAAATGTGTCTAAACTTGTTTATGAGTTTATTAGCATCTACTCTCCTATCATTGTTGAAGATAATCTTTTTCGACTCATAAAGATGCACGATGAGGCAACTACAGTGCAGTAAGCCTAATGCCGTGTTTTTACATGTGCACCTTCCACCACAATCAATTTTGCATCCGCAAGTAGTCAATTCCTGGCAGCGTTAAGAAATCGGTTCAAATTAGGTCACGTGGTCCACACAATTCTCCACTTGCCATCCTCTTTCGTACATCCCCACGTAGAAGGACATTGAAGTTCTTGATTTTTTAACACGTTCCCAAATATGACCTGCTTGGTAGTCTGTTCTTTTTGCAAATGCCTTTATTATATATTTAGTTGGCAGAATTAAATCATATGATCTCTTCTTCCGGAGCAAAGCGGTCAAGTCTTGGCTCATCTACTGATGAGATCATCCAGGATCTTTAGAACGACAAATTGCCACCGTACTTGTATATCAGATTCCTCACCTGCAGATGGGGTGTGACTGAGTTTTTAAAATGTAGCTGAAACTTCATTAAAGACATCCCATGTCTCCCAAGCTGTTATTTTTTTTTCTTTTTTATTGAAATTTTATACAACATTGCACCCAGAAAAGCATGGAAAAACATCATCCCTTTGCCCTTCTCTGGTTCGAGAATAGATACTAGATGAGGTTTCGATTCCAGTTAGTGCGCTCTACTTGACCAAATCTGACCAGCATTTCTCGAGTCCCGTTGCAGCAGGAGAAGCATTAAATATTAGGCAGTTACCACAATGTCTGTGTCATTTACATCAATCATCAGAAACTTGCAGTTCTTTCAAACTGCTTTCCTGACATGTAGAAATGTTCGTGTTGCAGCAGTGCTCTACAAAGGAAAGAATAACCTTTTTGCATATGTATCAAATGTCTTAGGTGTTTTGCTGTAACTGCATTCAACATTGGCCCCATCAGCAATGAGTACATCCGATTCTGGCTTTTACTCTGAAATCTTGACTTTATCCTGGAGAATATTCACAAAATCGTGAATGAGTGCAATTTTACCATTCTCGTAAATCACATACTTAGTTTTGACAATCCTCCTTAAGTAGCTTTGTCTCCGACTGGTTGCTCTGTCTTGACCCTGCACTGAAAAAAAAGTAGTCTTGTTCGTGATAGCCGGATAGAAATAATGACTATCTGTCTGTATTTTAGCCATAAAAGTTTTGAACTGTTTCTTTCCCTTCTCAAAATAGGTTGCAACAAGTTCATCTGCTGTGTTGAGGTTCTGCTATGTCTTTTTTTGCAAAGGTCAGAAGATCTGTCTCCTCGGTGAATGGATTGCCGATTTCTTAAGGTCAGAAGATCTGTCTCCTCGGTGAATGGATTGCCGATTTCTTAAGGTCAGAAGATCTGTCTCCTCGGTGAATGGATTGCCGATTTCTTTTATACTGTGGTGAGCCGGGCACCTTTTCAGGGAGTACCTTTTTAGCCTCTTGTGACTGTTTATAGTGGCGGGTATTTTTCATTATTTCTTTACTTCCTGTGGTGTTTCATAATTGATTGCAAATAGGCTTATTTCTGGCCCAGTCACCATCCGTCTATGAAGAGCTGATGGGTTTTCTGCATTCTTCTGCTCATGGGCCTGGTCACTACCCATTGATGAAAAATGCCTTCCAGATTTGTCAACAACAAAATTTCAGTTTTGGAATTACCTTGCAAACACTGGGTGTTTTCTGAAGGCTCGTATCTCGAAGATGAACACCGTCTGTACACCATCCACATAACTTTAAAGCATCTTTCATCCTTGATTTAGCTCTCCTGTGCACTGTCACATCCTGCCAGTTCAGGTGCGGCTCTCTAATTTCTTTGGGGCTAATTGGATAGCATTTTAGTTTGATAAGCTTGCAGTTAAGCTGATATTAACCCCATGCTCAATGGGGTAGTGAGCGACAGACACTCTCTTATCTCTACCTTCATAGTTTAATTTTAGAGTTTTCAATCTAATATAATATATGAATAGTCTTTACTCTGGTACTTAGCTTCATCTTCTCAAAGCAACTGTTTTTTATGCTAAACTCTTCCGTTTGACCCATTGCTGTTAGCAAAATCCACAATGACTAGGAAGTTAGGAACAATCGTGTTGACTCGAAGATCAGCTCTGTAATTTGCAACCCTTTGGAACATAATATAAACAGAAAGAGCTTATCTTCTTTGCCTTCCCTTCATTAGTAACCCTTTTAAGTTACAAAAGTTGGGAAAAACTGGACAAAGATTGGCGTTTTTATGGTTTATGGCGGCTTTAGCTTTGCTGGTAGCCACATTTAAACTTTTCATTGCTAGCACTTTTTTTCTCAAAAATTGGAACTCACAGTATATTCATAACAAATTTTATGCGTCGATCATCAATTGAACGATTCTGGTAAAAAAATCATATCACACTGCTTCACTAGTTGTGGTCCAGCGATGTAAGGAAACTCTAAGGGTTAAAAGATTTGAAATGATTTACTTGACTAGAGATAGTGAAAGAGGATACACTAATAAAAGGCCTGTATAATAATACTGAAACTCTGGAAAGTGGAACTGGGACAGACAAAAAATTGTGGTGTTGATGGAATCGAAAATGAGAGGGCAGAACTAAGAGGGATGGTACATATTATATAAAACAAATTTATTAGACGTCCTGTACAATTGCACGAATAAGGAATGACTCCTTGTAAGATGCTTTCCAAATACGATTCATTTTTATACAAAATCTCCTTACTTAGCTAGTCCTGATATTGGGGCCACCTTAATATGTTGGATGTGAGGACTGGGAGATTAGATTGGAAAATGAATCATTGCATCATTGTCTTTACTGACCTTCGGATTTAATATATTATTTATCCCCACCGTTATCCATACATTAAGGGGTTGGTTGCCAGATGCACCTCCTCCAGTGCCTTCGATCAAAGGCATCCACTTCTACTAAAGCTCTTCTCTCCATATCATCCTTCACCTTATCTCGCTATCTAATTCTCTGCCTTCTACTTGATCTTCTCCCCCTTACATATACAGGTTCCTCCAAAGCACTCTTCACTCCCTCCCCACCACCCATGCATGCATTTATTGATATACCCGGTGGTTAATCGACCAAGGTAGTTAGAGGAAGTCACTGAGAGTAGTCTTAACCCTTGGATGTATAACTACAAGTGCCAGTTATCCTAGTCTCAGCCAATTTTTTAGGATGAGCCTGTGAGCTACATCGCCTATCTAATCGTGGCAGAAGCTCTCCACAGTCGAATATTAATCAGGTACAAACTTTAAGACATTGGTTTAGTTCACTCGAGGACCATAATTATTTCTGGAAACGGACTCGTTCACTCTCCCAGCCGCAGTCGATCTGTAATCTCTCGCCGGTTAAGCGAGGCTTATAAATCTCTGGAGCTACGCTGTGAATGTTCTCGTTAACATGGTCAGATAACAACTGTTATCTCCAACTGACATTTCACAGGTGTCTGTATATGTCGAAATAGTTCCTCGCGTAGACCATCGCGTAGACCATATTCAGGTTCAGAGTATCACCGCTATTTGTCAGAAACGTTTATATTTGTGTGGTAGGTAAATGTTTACTGCGTTATTTCGTTTAAACAAGGTCTAATGATTGCATCTTATTTTGCATTTTCGAATGTAGAAATTTAAAGTGAGTGAACCATGACTTAAGCGCATGTGACTCTGAGAACATAAAAGCAACCGTCTAATGAAGTTGTAAGTATTTTTTCGACGATTTTATAGTGAGTGCAGTACATTTTTTTTTTTCTACTGTATATCCGAACAATCGCATTTTTGTAGATCTAAGTTATTCAGTATTACCAACGAGTTTATATCATGAATATCAGTAATACACTATTTGTTATTGACGTAGTGTCATTAACATCTAACTGTTTATAGATTTAAGCATCAAGCATTCAGCATTTTTTAAGAAAAATGATAATTATCATTATTTGCAAATTATCCATTTAAATCTGTAGAATGACAGTGCCAGAGATTAATATCCCGATCAGGGATAAGGAAATTAATAGACCATAAGTTCCTGTCTAACAAAATAAGGTGAGGGTCAGCGGTTGAAGGCCAGACAGGAGAGCGTTACTCAAAACAAGGTAGAATGAATGAATTGAAACATTTCATAGGGATAGATTGATTACCTAAAATCTTAGAAGACTTTTTCAAGAAGCCATTTTTGTGCAATTGAAGACAAAACAGACAGACTGTATTTCTTAAAAGTAAATTTGCAATTAAGAATCACACCTACAGTTTTATTTGAGTTGTATATAGTTAAAGAGACATTATTCATTCAAAGACCTGCATGTTGAGAAGCCACTGCCCTTAACCTACTTGCTAATTTTTGCTATATCTACATTAAGGGATTACATTAAGGGATTTAACGACTATAGGTTTACATTCAGAAGATGGAATTGAGGCAAAGAGAGTAGCATCGTCTGCATATGCAATGAGCATGTGTTCTATGCGCACACATTTCACACTATCCATAGACGAGTTTAGTCTAAAGATTTATTACGATACTTTGATTATTCAAATAGCTGTAAATATAGTTGAAATGCTAAATACAGTTTTATCTCATTTATATTCAAGTTTAATGGTCTTTTTTTTTATATAGAAAAGTGAGGTCACTAAGTGTACCAATGTAAATTTCCAAATCTAATTTAAAAGTTTTCATACTTTCTGATATTACTGTCACAGCTGTCACAAGAGCGCACAGCATGAACCACTTTACGTTGCTTTTATGTATAGCATTATCAAATCTGATCGTGCCTTTAATATCAACGGCAACGAGTTAATTTAGTGTGCATTAATGGAAATGGGAAAATGAAAATTAAATCTAACTGGGAAATGCGCTAATTGAACCAAATAAGATATGGCCTTGTTTTCCTTGACCAATATAAAGTTCAATAACTTTTCCATACGAAAATACTCGAGAAACTTTAAAGGCAAATAATTCTACTTTGTGAAGATTAAGACAGGAGCAATCTCAAAGAGAGCTCAAAAAAGGGGGCCAGGGGCCGGTAGGGGAACGGTGTTAACTATGAGACAGGGAGATGCAATAAATAGATTTTCCCTGAGTGGCTCCAAAGTAGTGCGATGCCATTTTTGTTGTCGCAGTCACTTGCTGGAGGGTCCATTCGGAAGGGTAGTGGGAGGGAGAGAGAGGGTGTGTGAGTGAGTGAGTGTAGCAGGGTAGGGGATACAAGGGGAGCGAGAGTGTGTGTGTATGTGGCTGATGGACTCGCCTGCGGTCACTGCTGGTGTGTGTGTTTGACGGCGATCGATAGTGCTACACCAGCAGCCGCATGTGTACACACTTTACTACCTGTACACATCCTTATACACTTGCATACATTATAGTATGGACTAAAAGTGCCGACATGTAGTACCTTCTGTCACAACTAAGCTGATTTGGCAATTAATCCACTGTCATTTACAGCCATTGCATTCATTCTCTTAACTTCGCGACATATATTTAGTTTGCATCCATGCCTATGCGTCTAGTCTAGCTCGACTCGATTGCCGACCCTCTTCTGCTTTTTCCTAAGTGTCTGCGCACCTCGCAGTTCCATTACGAACTTGATATTTGCGCTGAGTGGCGCATGAAATGGACCAGTAGACCTACTTGGATGTGCATTTGGGTAATTAAACGCATTCTAACATGCCTCCCGCGCCATGTTACATTTCGGGATTCAATTTGTTTGCCCAAATCGTAAGCATAACTTTAGAAAATAAGATTAGAAACTTACTATTAAGCAAGGTAGCCTACAATTTCCATTATTTATTTGAAGGCTATACTAAATCGGTATTAATAGTTGTTGCTTACACATCATAACTGGTATCTAAGATTAATGTAACAATCTGCCAAGGTAAATGAGAAATGTCTTTAAATATTCGTAAATCAGTTAGTTATCGTGAGGAAAAAATATCGTATTCTATTGAAAAATAGTTTTTTTTTACCTCAAGTGCGTGCCGACATAATATTTTCTAAACCATCTTTATCGTTTACTTCCAAAATAATTGAACACAAAAAAAAAAAGGTAAAAAGAATCTCTTCGCTCACATTATCGGGAACATTCCCTCCTTAAATACTTCTACATTAAGTCTTCAAAGTATATGTCCTTCGTGTTACACGACATTTCCTGGATTTTTGGGTTACAATAATATTTTAGTAATTTGCATGATATGTGAACAATGGCTCAAGTCGCAGGTACTTTAAATTGGATTCACTTTCCGACTCGTTCTTCTAATACGCAAGTCTTGGCAGTCTGATTTGCGTAGGAAATTCGAGTTACACTGAACGATTAGAGGTTTGATAGACTTTTAAACTCGGAATGAACGGTTAGAGATTTGGTAAACCTTTAGACTCAGCTGAATGGGCAGAGATTTGATAAACATTCAGGCTCAGACTGAACGGTTAGATGTTTGATACACCTTTAAATTCAAAATAAAGTGTAGAGGTTAGATAGATTTTTGGACTCGGACTGAACTGTTGAAGGTTTGATAGACCTTTAAAGTGAGACTAAGCTATTAGAGGTTTGATAAACTTATAGACGCGGAGTGAATGGTTAGAGGTTTGATAGAATTTTAGACTGAGACCGAACTATTAAAGATTTGATACTTTTAGACTCAGACTAAATGGTTAGAGGGTTGATAGATTATTAGACTTAGACTGGATGGTTAGAAGTTTGATAGACCTTTAGACTCAGACTGAACTGTAAACATTTTGATAGGTCTTTAAATTCAGACTGAATGGATAGATGTTTGATAAACCTTTAAACTCAGACTGAACGGTTAGAGGTTTGATAGACCTTTAAACTCGGAATGTAGTGTTAGAGGTATGATAGACCTTTAGACTCAGACTGAGTGGTTAGAGGTTTGAAAGTCTTTAGACTCGGACTGACCTGTTAAAGGTTTGATAGACCTTTAGAATCAGACTGAATGGCTCGAGGTGTGATAAACGTTTAGACTCTGACTGAACGGTTAGAGGCTTGATAGAAATCTAAACTCAGACTAAATGGCTCGAGATTTGATAAACCTTTAGACTCGGGCTAAATGGGTACAGGTTTGATGAACCTGTAGACTCAGATTGAAAGGTTATTATTATTATTATTATTACTATCCAAGCTACAACCCTAGTGGGAAAAGCAAGATGCTATAAGCCCAGGGGCTCCAACAGGGAAAAATAGCCCAGTGAGGAAAGGAAATAAGGAAATAAATAAATGAGGAGAACAAATTAACAATAAATCATTCTAAAAACAGTAACAACGTCAAAACAGACATGTCATATATAAACTATTAACAGCATAAAAAACAAATATGTCATAAATAAACTATAAAAAGACTCATGTCAACCTGGTCAACAAAAAAGCATTTGCTCCAACTTTGAACTTTTGAAGTTCTACTGATTCAACCACCCGATTAAGAAGATCATTCCACAACTTGGTAACAGCTGGAATAAAACTTCTAGAGTACTGCGTAGTATTGAGTCTCGTGATGGAGAAGGCCTGGCTATTAGAATTAACTGCCTGCCTAGTATTACGAACAGGATAGAATTGTCCAGGGAGATCTGAATGTAAAGGATGGTCAGAGTTATGAAAAATCTTATGCAACATGCATAATGAACTAATTGAACGACGGTGCCAGAGATTAATATCTAGATCAGGAATAAGAAATTTGATAGACCGTAAGTTAGAGTTTTGATAGACTTTTAGACTCAGAATAAACTGTTAAATGTTTGATAGACCTTTAGACTCAGACTGATCAGTTAAAGGTTTAATAGACTTTTAGACTCAGACTGAATAGAGGTTTGATAAACCTTTAGACTCAGACTGAACAATTAGAGGTTTGATAGACCTTTAGACTCATAGTGAATGTAGAGATTTGATAAACATTATACTCAGACTGAGTGGTTAGAGGTTTGATAAACCTTTAGACTCAGACTAAACTGTTAAAAGTTTGATAGACATTTAGCTCCAGACTGATCAATTAAAGATTTGATAAACTTTTAGAATCAGACTGAAATGTTAAAGGATTGATAGACCTCCAGACTCAGATTGAATGGGCAAAGGTTTGATAAACCTTTAGACTCATAGTGAATGGTTAGAGGTTTGATAGATCTTTAGACTCAGACTGTAGCGTAAGAGGTTTGATAGATTTTTAGACTCAGGCTGAGCGGTTAGAGGTTTGATAAACCTTTAAACTCAGCCTGAATGGTTAGATGTTTGATAGACATTTAAACTCAGACTGAAGGGTTAGAAGTTTGATAGACCTTTAAACTCAAAATGAAGAGTTAGTTTGATATACTTAAGACTCAGAATAAACGGCTAGAGGTTTGATAGACCTTTAGACTCCGACTGAATGGCTAGTTAGAGGTTTAATAAACTTTTGGACTCAGAATGAATATTTAGAGAGTTGATGGACCTTTAGAATCATACTGAAGAGTTAAAGGTTTGATAGACCTTTAAACTCAGAATAAAGAGTTAGTTTGATATACTTAAGACTCAGACTAAACGGCTAGAGGTCTAATAGACATTTATACTCAGTCTGAATAGCTAGAGGTTTGATAAATCCCTAGACTTAGACGGAATGGCTAGAGGTATGATAAACCTTTGGACTCAGACTGAACGGCTAGAGGTATTATAAACCTTTAGACTCAGATTAAATGGCTAGAGGTCTAATAAACCTTTAGACCCAGATTGAACGGGTAGTAGTTGGACAGACCTGATAAATACTGTGAAGCCTATTGATGAATTCTCTTTTTGACAAATTGTGAAAAAAAAAACTCTAACGTTACATTTCTTTATTTCCCTCATTCTTAGCATACAAAATTTGTAAAACTAAATAAGATTTTTTTTCAAGGACCCGATTTCTGAAC
>NC_090725.1:275790910-275800910 GCF_036898095.1 Palaemon carinicauda
AGCTTAATCTACTCCATTCTTGTTTTACTGGAGCTAAACTGTTCTTTTTGTCAGTCACGTGTGAGTAAAGCTCCCTTGATTTGCTTTTGAAGGTGTAGACCATGATGGTATTTTTCTTTTATGTTAATAAGACATCTGATTTCTTATTCCGCAATGTGTAGTTTTTGGTAAATTATTAAGATTTTTTTTGGGGGGTGGGGGGGGGGGTTAAAGTTACTCCATTATGTAAATAAGTCAGTAGTTGTAGTCCTGCCGATTACCGTTCTATTCTCATTACTCCTATCTTCCCTAGGGTTTTTTTTTTTTTCAATTATTGTTGTCAAAAGATTAAACATGTTTCCTAGTTAGCAGCTGTGTTTCTTAGGGCTTGTAATGTTCTTATCGTATCCAGTTTTCTGCAGAAATCTAGTGATTGTGTTCATGAGGTTCATGTGACTGGTTTGATTTTAGTGCTTCTCTTGACCATTAAAAAAAGTAAGTTGGTGGGTCATTTCTTAGTACTGTATTATTATTGACTTTTTAAACAGTTTATTTTAAAGAGTATTTGTTGACGAACACTATAGTAACTAAACGAATGTAATGTCTGGTGTTCATTTGGCTAGTGTTCTTGGTCCTTTACTTTTCATGCTATACACCCCTGATAAGTGGTTTGACATTGAAAACGCTTTTTTTTTTTTCTTTGCATTCGTAGATGACGCTATTCTCTTTGCATCAATTTCATCCCCAAGTTAACCGACTGATTGGCTAGGAAGGTGACCGTTTCGCACTTGAGAGAACTATTGTCTATGAAATCAAGGTCTATAGACCTGTATGAAATTATCTTTATTCTCAAGATCAACAGATCCTGAAAAGAAGCGAGAGAAGCCACTTCCTGGCCAGGAGCAAATATATTACTATACTATACTATCCTATACTATAACAAACAAAGTATGTTTGTAACTAAGTGAGGGGCTATAGACCTTTTCCACTCTGAATTTAGCCTTGCCAATGTTTCTTTTATCACACGTAAATCATTTAAAATTCTAAGTGATTATTAATTTGGAATTAACATTTGAAAATTATATTGCATTTGACTCTACTGTACTTCAATTACACAAAATTTATTTTGAATAATTTTGAAGACTTGTCTATCCTGAAAAAATGTTTTAATTAATTTATTCGGACATATTTTGAATGTTGCTCTCCAGTCTGGTTTTCGGCAGTTGAATATAAACTTGCTTTGTATGAAATTTCTAATCCCAGATCTGGATATTGATATCTGGATTTTTTTTTTATAAATCATTTATGTTTATCATTATGATATACCTTGGTATATTTTCTGTCCTCTTTCTGATTTATAGTATATTCATTGATTTTAAATTTCTTTTCTACATTGTGCTGTTTTCCTTATGTGGACTTCTTCAGGGAAAGCAGCCCAATTCTTAGGCTTGTAGCATTTTGCTTTTCCTACTTTGGTTTAATCTTGTCTAGTAATAATAATTATATACAATATATATATATATATATATATATATATATATATATATATATATATATATATATCTGTATATGTATATATATATATATTCAAATAAGCTATATATATTTTTTCTACATTAATGTCTGGATTCTCTTAACGACCTCCGGATCAGAGCCCCAGGCGAAATCACACATGAACAAGAGCTTGTGACCGGCCGGGAATCGAACCCTGGTTTAGTCACTGCCTCTACAAGCTTGCCGGACCAGGGTTCGATTCCCGGCCGGTCACAAGCTCTTGTCTTTGTGTGATTTCGCCTGGGGCTCTGATCCCGAGGTCGTTAAGAGAATCCAGACATTAATAGAGCAAAAAAAAATATATATGGCTTATTTGAATATGAAAAACACGTATAAATGTGCAAAAATTTATCATATATATATAATATATATATATACTGTATATAATATATATATACTGTATATAATATATATATATATATATATATATATATATATATATATATATATATATATATATTCATTGATTAATGTATATACAGTATACATATAGATAGATAGATGTGTATAAACTCTTAATCCAGTATTGGTCATTTCTTGCTTCACCAGTGGACTTCCCAACTTCGATACCAACTTGGGGAAACGACAAAGGACCTCATAAAAATTCTTATGTTAACCCAAATGGTGAATGATTTACCTAGTAGTTAGTTTTGTATACTAGCAACATCGCCCTCAACAAAAAGAAGCAAAATTAAAACGACTGGCTGAGAAGTGTGCGATGTTGTGAGGGCGTATGCCTTAGTACGAGCACCCCATTCCAAGTTAGTTTTGTTTGCATAAAAATATTGCTCCTTTTAAGGCAACAAAATAGAAGTAATAAACAGTGTGGACTTTGTAAAGCAGTGGTTTCCAGCCATTTCAATCTGATGTTTATGGATAATTTACGACATCTGTGTTTGTATGCGGCTAAAATTACGCAGTACATAACAAAGAGCCATATGTTTAGTTCAAGCATGTTTTGTTTATGGAAAGCCGTCAAGTTCAGTAATGCTCGGTTGCATGAACGTGCGTGCAAGTGTGTTTGCTTGTGGGCGTTTGTTATTGGTATTGGTAGAGGAATATTGATTCAAGACTTGCAATTACGGCAGCAGCTGAAGCTATGGGACCGGAGAAATAGGCCAACAGCTGTTTCTATGGAGGACGTTTCCCATATAATGAATAGTGAATATAACAATGCTCCGGAATAGTTTTCGTTTAAATAGTAGTTATAGAACAGATTTTATTGCTCGAGTACATAATTACACATTAAAAAAAACATTTGTTATGGCTACGGGAATTCCATAGGTCATGCTTTTCATCAGTTACAATTCTATAAATATGTTTAAGGAAAATATAGTTGAAAGGGCTATGATATAGGGATGCTTTCTAACCTAACCTTTAAAACCGGGTCTTCATATGATGGAGAAGGTGTTAGAAAGCTTCACCTAAGCCCCCCCCCCCAAAAAAAAAAAAAAAAAAAAAAAAAACTTCCTCCATCCCACCCTAACCGAAAATAAAAACAAGTCCAATAACAAAAACATTTCTTCCCTCCTGTTTGGCAATATGTTGGACGGGAGTTCGAGGCCCACTCTAGCTCGGCAGTTCCGTAAGTGTCTGCAACCTTGCCATCCTTTTTTTTCTGCTGCTCATGAATGGCAGGGGCAAGAGACAGTGACATTGCCCTATCGAGTAGGACAATGCTCTAGAGACTGACCATATATACATATGGTCAGCACCCAAGCCCCCTCTCCACTCAAGTTAGGACCAAGCAGGGCCAGGCAATGGCTGCTGATGACTCAGCAGACAGACTTATAAGCTCCCCCAAATCCCCCAACCTTAGCTCAAAAGGATGGTGAGTTTGCAGCGACCAAAGAAACTAGCGAGTCTGAGCGGGACTCTAACCTCAGTCTGGCGTTCACCAGTCAGGGACGTTACCGCATCGGCCACCACAAACCTTATGAGTTAGGGATGGGGTCGTTTGGGGAGAACCTATAGATCTACCTGCAGAGTCATCAACAGCCATTGCCTGGTCCTCCCTGGTCGTAGTTTGATGCAGAGGGGTCTTAAGCGCTGATCATATAATGTGCATATATTCAGTCTTAGGCCATTGTCCTGTACCTTGCCTCTGCCATTCAAGCACGACCTTTAAGCCTTTAATGGTGTGTATCACGTCTCCCGCTGGTTGCCTCTTGTTTAGCATAATATAGGTTAACGTATTCTTTGCCACCAGAAGGCTACGAAGTATGTTTGTCGTCTGGGAAATCAGGTTAGTTACTATGTAAAGAATGTTATTGCTACCGGGTGCGTGACAATACTCACTTTCGTGCAATTATGTGGGGAGATTTTCGTCTGATCGGTCACAGCAAATCAACCTAGTATAAGAGGTCCTAACTAGTACAGCTTTGCTGATCACAGCAATACATAAATTCTTTCACCACGAAGTTATCCCCACTCAGAAACGTGTGTGTATATATATATATATATATATATATATATATATATATATATATATATATATATATATATATATATATGTATGTATGTATGTATGTATGTATGTATATATATAATGTGCTTTATAACGAGAGAGAGAGAGAGAGAGAGAGAGAGAGAGAGAGAGAGAGAGAGAGAGAGAGAGAGATTAGGAAATTTGAGAGGCCGGGTGAGAAAGAATGCGAGTGAGATATCTTGGAAGAAAAGTAATTGCGCGATAAGATATCTAGAATGCTTTCTTTCTCACGTAATATCCGCATTTTTTTTGGAACATTCCTAAGCTTTGTCTAATAAGAATTTGCTGCATGCCTTATTGGTCTTATTATTTCAAAATCGCGTATTTGTGTACCGAAGCGTGATAGGGAGTCTAAGGAAATTATGTTATATACTGTAGGATGTATTGTCATAGTTTAGAAATTTATTGTTATTACTATTATTGGCTTGAGAAACCATCATTAGGATTCTTCTGTTTGCGTGGGAACGAATCTAAGAAAAAAGTATAAAGAATTAATTATCATCGTTTGGAAAACTATTATTGTTACTATTATTAACATGAAAAACATCATTATGACTATAAGATAATGAAGATAAAGTGCGTTTGGGATAGAAAAGATAGCAATCTCTCTCTCTCTCTCTCTCTCTCTCTCTCTCTCTCTCTCTCTCTCTCTCTCTCTCTCTGGGCAAATAGCACGTTTTCCCCTTCATATTACATGATTAATCAAAAGCTTATATACCTGGTTAACCAATGAGATCTTAATTTTCTCGTCTCTAAGCTTTGACAATGGCGTATACCGTGATATGATCCGCTTATTTTCTTGCGTATATACCGCACTAATCCCGGACCTAGGCTTCCGAACCAAACGTTTTATTCAGATCCTAAAACTCTCGGGATGACGAAAAGAAAAAGATGGACTATCTAGATGATGAAAGATGTAATATGGTCAAAGTTAGGAATCTTGAAATAAGCAGTTTAAAAGTTTTGTAATCCAAAGGTTAATGAATTATTTAGCTACATAAGTTTCTATTAAATTATCCTAATTAAATTTGAAATGTTTTATCTACGTCGTTAGTCAACCTATTGAACTCCTTCCTTGCGAAATTTCTTACCAAGCATGAATAATTTCATAGTTAATTAATCTTTCATTCATCTAATTGTCTATCGAATTACTTCCGTACTATGCTGTGCAATTACTTGCATACAAATGAACTTGCAAACCTTCCTTCCTGTTTGCATACTTGACTAACTTCTGTCCTACTTTCCTCAATTAGACTACCGCCCTAATTACTTTTCGAACTGAATTGATTGCCTCCGTGCCAAATTACGCAACTGGTTATTTATGACTCAATTTGCCTCATTACTAAAGATTATAGTCATTTAAATGTTGGAGAAAGAAATCATAATTCATTTCACATTATGGGAATAAGTTTAGAACAAAAGGTTAGAATTTCGTCATAATTTTTTAAAGAAAACACTAAAAACGAATGTAACCAATCTATATCAATGATTGATATAGATTAGAGCTACTTCTTACCTATTCAGAGTTTAATCAAACGTTTAAAGCCTCGCGGGAATTGTTTAAGTATCCCTAGAGACACAAAGAGAGAGAGAGAGAGAGAAAGAGAGAGAGAGAGAGAGAGAGAGAGAGAGAGAGAGAGAGAGAGAGAGAGAGAGAGAGAGAGCGTTAGGAGTTTGTCATAATGACCTTGCGTTGCAGTTGTAGGTCTCATACTTAAAATGACGTGAGCTCAATGTAACGCGCTTATGATATGCAGCCTTTGGTAGCTGTGTTTACTTGCCTGTCGCTTACTCTCGCCAAATAGAACCCGCAACGAACAATAGAATTAATTCATAGGTGATAATTCAAGTTCCAAACACGGCAACATACTTACACGGGATAATCTAGGTCACATAAGATTCTTTGCATGTCTTTGTTAACACTATAATTTGGGGGCTTTCGTGTCCAAGGAAATCTTATTTATTTCCAATGAATTTTATGTCTATTGTAAATAACTCTAGGTAAGAGGTTATGTATTTTAAGGACAAATAATATATTGAGTGACAATTCAAATTCTGTAGTTGTGTTAGACTTAAGTACATAGTAAAATTACACCAAATGAAATAAAGTACTTTTAAAGTAACAGATAGATTAGTAATTAAACTGGAATTAATTTTATTAAAAGGGGATGCAGTACTGCATCAGTCTAACAGAAGAATCTTCAACATAAGAAAATCTTACATCTCATGTGCAGTTACTAGAATAGGGGAATGGGGACAACATTTTTAGAATTTCTCATTTTTCTCCGCTTACATATATTTATATCTTTTGCCGCGGGTCTTCGAAATTTATTATTCAGACGCACAAAACATCCCTCAACTTGCATCATGATTTCAAGGAAGACATTGCTAGGAAAGTGCTTTTATACTGCAGATCTATTATTTGTCATTGTTGTCACCGTTGCTATTCCGTATCTATAGTAGTTTACTAAACCAAATAGTATTTCTTCAAAGATCATGAGCGATTGTGTCATATATGTATATGTATATATATATATATATATATATATATATATATATATATATATGTGTGTGTGTGTGTGTGTGTGTGTGTGTACATATTTATACATATATATAATATATATATATATATATATATATATATATATATATATGTATATATATATATATTATATATATTTTATATATATATATGTATATACATACACACACATGTATATATACATATATATATATATATATATATATATATATATATATATATATATGTATATATATATATATATATATATATATATATATATATATATATATATATAAACTATATATATGGAGTGGAATACAGTTACACCTTGTAGTTAGATAGAGAAAAGCGTAGTTTGAGTTTGGTTATTGACCCCTATTTAAATAGAAAGTGCCTTCTACCTTTACCTCAACAGGAAGCCGAGATATTAAAACTACTAGTATTTTCACCACTGAATGGTCCGAGTAATCAACAAATGGCCTTGAACGAATTGTTTGGAGTCCATACCATACCCTTATATTGTGTAAACAAAAATTAAATTAAGCCATCAGGCTTTGGTGTTTTCAATAATGTTGGCTGTTGTGCCAGAAGAAGGAATTTGTTCTGTGTAATAGAATGACTTTGGAGTAAAAGGCAGAATGATGGGACTTTATGTGAACAAAATTAGAAGAAAGGATTTCTGGTATTGAGAACGATATTGTTTGGCTGAAAGATATTTATGTTAATAATACTGGTCTTAAAATATTTGATTTTTCCTTGTTTCCTTTCCTCACTGAGCTATTTTCCCTGTTGGAGCCCCTGGGCTTATAACATCCTGCTTTTCCAACTAGGGTTGTAGCCTAGCAATTAATAATAATAATAATAATAATAATAATAATAATAATAATAATAATAATAATAATAATAATAATAATAATAATAAACGAATACTTATAGCAAAATCAATAGAAAACTGGCAATTTTGTTATAAAATGATGAATCAAATTATCTGTAAGATTGATTCTATTAAGAAATTTACCCTGTTAAATGTAAATTCGCCTTTTACTAATGTAAGATGAATGTGTATTTACAGTATCAATGTAGGTGCCACGAGTGACCAAGGAGGACTTTCGTTGCCTATGTTGTTGGTGGCACATCGCGAGATGTATGACAGTCCTGAGCATACGTTGGTGACAATCTATGCATTGTTTGATTAAGGTTGAGTGAAAAAAAAAATGTTAATGTGTGTATAGGGCCCAGAAATTAATAAGAGTATGAGTTAAAAGAGATTTCATGGTATATTTGAAATCTCTTCGTAAGTGGTGTGGTAAATATGCCTTGGCATATGCAGTAAAACGAAATGATAGTGTATGGCATTTTGAGACACCTGGAAAGAATGGTAATTATCAATACTTGTAGGAATATTTTTGGAAAGGGACTTTCTTGTTGAGAAAACACGATTTCAAAGAATATGATATTCTTAGTATGCCGGAGAAAAAGAAAAAAAGATGAAGAGAAATTGTTAGGTCTTTTATGCACTATGTACAAGGGGTGACTACATGGGTGTAATAGTCGAAAGAAGGGTGTAAGCAAAAAGGGAAATATAGAACTGGTTTTGTGATTAAGGAAGGGATCAAAATGGGAATATAAATTTAATCAAACGAAAAAGTTTAATAAAAAAAAAATATCATGATGAGAGAAAATTAGTTAAAAATGGCAATGGCTAATGGTGCTGAAGTGGAAGTTTGTAATGAGTTCACAATATTTGAAGATGGGTCGTTTGATCAGTAATAAAGGAATATTTCAAGTTACAGAAGTTTAGGGGAGGGAAGGGAAGAACGCAGTGTCATTTTAAAGTAAGAGGTTTTATAAGGCAAAAAAATATCATAACTTAAAATACAGAAGAGAAAAATATACTAGATATAAGTAAAGCAGACAATATATTACCCATTAAGAGAGAAAATTTGGTAGTTATTGATGGTTTAATAGTAATTTTGAGCAATATCTTTAGAAACCTCAAGAAGTTGTATTGGATTACTGGGAATGTACTGAGAAATATTAACTGGCAGATGCATAATTGAACCAAAGATACAGCTGGAGAGATGACATCGACAAAAAATGTCAACTGCTGCTGATTAACTTGTGAAATGATGACATAAGAGATGAAATCTGGAGGGAGTAGAAATGAAAGGGATGCATTATAAAAGTGACCCTTAAGAGTATACAAGGGCAGCTAAAGGCAGATAATACGGAGCAACACCGCAAACTGATTGAATTACATGCTAGATACTTTGTTATGGTGATAATGGTGTAACTCAGTGACTGACTAGGATGGTTAGTGTTTGTGTGAATGAAGGAAAAGTTCTAAGAAGTATATGACGGAAAGATGATTAATTGTTTTGGCCTTAGAAGAAAAGTGGAAGAAGTGTCTGTAATTGAAGGGTCCTATTTTTATTTAGTATACCCGGAAACGTGTATAGAAAGTCTTTGATTGAGAAAATAAGATGAATAACACAAGGTAATTGATATAAGGAAGAGGATATGCAGATTAAGTATTTGTTATGAAATCATTGTGTGGGAAGTTTAGGAAAGAAGGAGAAAGTCGCATGAACCACACATTAGACTTAGAAAAAAAAATATGATTGAATTGAAATAGATGCAATAAGAGAGTGTTGAGAATGCAAAATAAAAGAAAGATCTAAAAGTAAAGAACTGAGCCCTCAAAGAAGTGAAGAACAAGATATAAAGACCTCTTGATTATCAAGTGAAATTAAATCAGCTGTTGGATTGTTTTTCTGCCTGCCATTAATAGCAATGAGGAGATGAGATACCCATAAACATTTACGGGCGTGGGAAAAGGGTATCACCATATACACATATCTGTATCTTATAAATTTAAATCTAGGATTTTTGTTTATTCAATTCTAATAACATATAAGAAAAATAGATATAGGCAAAAGAAGCAGCGGAAGGAAGAGAAGACGATGGACTGACGAACTAAGAAAATTTGTGGTTATAGACTGGTATAGAGAGACCATAAACAGACGCGTCGGAAGGACTTGTCTGAGGTCTTTACCTTGCAGTGGATTAGCAACGGCTGATGATCATGATGATGAAATTTTTTATATTATTCTTGGGAAGGACTCCAGACTGACATTTATAGTTGACAAAATCAAAACCCGGTCATGCTGGCAAGGTGTGTCGCAGAACTCGCCTCTTTGATAACGACAACTCTCCGATTTGCACAGCAGAGGAAACTTAATCAAGTCGTCACGATACTTGGAGGAGAAGAGGAGCAAAGGAGGAAGGTTAAAGGATGAAAACACCACCAGGGCCAACTCCTAAAGGGCAAGAAACACTAAAAGTTTAAGGTTTAAAGTTTGCTCATGGATGGCAAAGGCAAGGGACAGTGACAATGGAATGACTGATCATATCCTCTCCACCCAAGCTAGGACCAGTGAAGGCCAGACAATGGT
>NC_090725.1:275803410-275810910 GCF_036898095.1 Palaemon carinicauda
ATATATATATATATATATATATATATATATATATATATATATATATATATGTGTGTGTGTGTGTGTGTGTGTGTGTGTCTATGTACTGTATATGTATACACACAAGATCTGTTGAGTTTTGGAATACGAAACTGCTTTTCTCTATGCTCCTGGAATGATCATATACTGTATTATTGGCGCCAAGTGGCCTCACTCCACCTGCAGTGAGTTCGGATTTCAAATCGCTTTACTTCCACTCACCTTCGGGATTTGCTTAATCAATAAGGGTATCTTTGCCGGTAATTGTGGCTCCTGGGCTATCCCATGTGCCACATTGGGTGTCTCATGTTGTTTGGTGATCATATAATCAATGTTCTTAAGCCTTGGGCCTTACCGTTGGTCGAAGGTCTCTTCCACTATTTTGGTTGGAGATCCTTTATATATTGTGCACTTTAAAGCACACAATTCTTGTTTCACATATTAACTTCTTCTTGTATTCACTTTTTTTTTCATTAATTGGTCATATTTAATGTTATTGTCAGTATGGTATTAGGTGTGGGCAACTACGTTAAAACAGGAATATAAAATTTATTTCTGATGAATTCCAAAGTTTTCATGTATGTATATACAATCAGATAATTGTATCTTTTCCTAAATGCAGGTCATTCTTATGTTAATGACGCTCTTCTGTTGTTTACGATTTTTTTTTGAGACATGCGTTAAAGGAGTAGAGTCCGTTCATGAATGGTAAAGGGAAGGGACAGTGACAATGCCCTAGAGACTGATAATTATATACATATGATCAGCAACCAAGCCCCCTCTCCACCCATGCAAAGACCAAGGAGGCTAGGCAATGGCTGCTGAGGACTCATCAGGTAGATCTACAGGCTCCCCCAAACCCTCATCCCTAGTTCAGAAGAATGGTGAGGTTTCAGACACTACAAGAAGTTATTGAGCTTAAGTGGGACTCGAACCTCAGTACGGCGATCGCCAAACAGGGACGTTTCCAATAAGCCAACGCAATCTTTGCTCAGAAATAATTTGTTATATAAACTTACTGACAATAAAAATTTAATGAGACCCTTATGCAGGAGCCTGGTGTTTATGTTTGCAAGGGTGGTACTTCAGATGATAAGGATCTGTACCCGATTGGAAACAAGTATCCCCAAGATTTACGTAATTGCTTCTAAAACTTACCATGGGTCAAGTTGTAAAAGCACTTCCCCTTTTTGCATAATGGCTCTATTTAAACCTATTTAAAAGGTTATCCGATATCTTGAGCAATTATTACCATTGATATAATGCTGCTCTGTCATTTCAGCATTATCTGTCGTACACGTAAGGTATAATTATAATTTGTATGTTACTTTTTTTAATTGACCAATAACATTCCAATTCCCATAAGAAAGGATATTTTTGGGGAAAAAATACCGGAAATTTTCACGTATTCCCGTTTGCTATATTGTTATCTCCCCTATATGATAAATAGCGTCTCTGGATATAAACATATGTAAGTTTACATTAACATATATATTTTTTTCCGGTCACGCTCAGTAGCATTTCCAGGCATATAACTACTCGGTCTTTCTCCGTCCCTCGAGTAGGGAGGCGAGGGAGTAATCATACCCTGGTGAGATTGGTGGACGTTTGCGTGTGTGTGTGTGTGTGTGTGTGTGTGTGTGCATATCTATCCAAATCTTCAGCCTTCATTTTTGACGAGTCGTGTACTCTAATGCAATATTAGTAAAGTATCCTTAAAAAAAAGAAAACAGTATATTGGAAAGGAGGAGGAGGAGGAGGAGGAGGAGGAGGAACAAAATAACGAGCTACAGATCACGGCACAATAGAGACTCGTAAAATGGTCGCTCTCCGGTTTTAATTGGGTGCTGACCATTGGTAACCTATTCATTTTTTTTTATAAAGTGACGTGTAAAGAATTTTTATGCTTCATTAGTTTCCTTAAACAAATAAAGGTTTTTTTTTTTTTTTTTACTCCATTAATTGTTGGCATTGTGAAATTGGGCGTGTTGCATTCAATGTGGTTATCCTAACCTTCTGCTTTGGGGAGGTCAACAAATCATGTTTATTTATTAAATTAATATGTTTTAATGGGAATTTACACATGTATATATATATATGTATGCATGTAAGTATTTATTTATGTGCACACACACACACATATATATATATATATATATATATATATATATATATATATATATATATATATATATTATATATATATGTATATATATATATATATATATATATATATATATATATATATATATATATATATATATATATATATATATACATGAATATTTGTTATATTTCATATGTTTGTATGTTCTCTAGTCTTGGGTAGTCCCATAGCCGCTGTACCATGGTCTTCCACTGTCTTGGGTTATAGTTCTCTTGCTTGAAGGTATACTTGAGTACCCTTTACTATTGAGGTTTTCTTCCTCTTGTTTTTTAAACGGTGTGTTTGGAGGCTTAATGGAAGGGTCATGGATGCCTGGTGGTTTGTCAAGAGGTTGCCTTTTCTCTATCTGTTCGTTTCAAAATCGTCGTTACTGGCCTTTCTTCAGTTGAAGTAGCTATCCCGAAAAGGGCACTAAGTTCTTGTATGGTGTGTAGGCTCCATCATGTTGACCAGTTTATCCGAAATTCTTTCTTTTTGTTTTAAACTTGTTTTTTTATTTTTTCTGTATATATTTGTGTACATTTTGTTTTATAATTATTATTTTTTAGCTTGTTTTCAACTATGATGGAATATTTTTATTGTTTCTTCTTCTTATTCTGTATTGAGTAAAATATAGGACTATTCCGTCTCATGCTACGCCAGTGTCGTACACTTTATTGTAAATTAATATTCGTGGACTACATGGCAATATTAGAGATCTTACAGTTGCCTCGAGACAGTGTGATATTCAGTTACGTTAAGAAACTTTAGCCTCCTTAAAAGGGGTACTCGCTTGAACGGCGTATTCCAGGTTTTATGAGACCAGTGCTTGTGAAGAAAAGATGCCATATCTAGCTCTAGACTCTAGAGGAATAGCACTGTATATTACGACTGATTACCTTGCTTCTCCAAATCTTGCTAAGAATGTGGGTGTCATGAGATTAATTTCATACAAGTTTGTGGCAGGCATAACAAATTTTATTTGTGTTCCATCTATCCGCATCCAGATATGGATGATACTATTTTCTATTGTCTTCTTACCATTATGACTTGGATACAGGATGATGATAGCAAGTTCTCTGTTGCGTTTGTTGGTGGTTGTCAGTGCTCAACATATGGAGTGGTGAAATTTTGTTTCTCCTACTGATCGTCGTTTCATAAGAGCTTTTGACTTTGCTTCTGATTCATGCTGTGAGCAGATCGTAAGTGAGGCTACTCATAAATATGGTAATTTCTTGGACTTAGTATAAACTGATTTCCAATGGGGCAATCAAAAGAAAGGTTGATACTTCAGGTAGTGCGTCTGATCATGCCCTGGATTCTTTAGTAATTAAAAGTGAGCAACCTGTCCCTGATGTTTCATACTCTTGTGAGATATATATAAAGTCAAGCAAACTCGAATGGCATTTTGAGTGATCTTTTGCATTATAATTGGTTATAATTTTATAAAAGTGTTAAGCCTGTTATTCTCTTAAATGAAAATCTAATCAACATATTTGATATATGCGTTAGAATACCAAATCAAGGAAAAACACTTGTTGAAATATGATTGTAGATTTGCTTATTTGGAGAAACAGGAGGTTTATCCTCTTTGGAAAATTAACAGATCAGATTTGACATAAGTGGTGGATTACCCTGAAGTCCACATTACTTGGTGTTGACAGTTCCCCCTTTCCTTCAACTTTATGGCTCTGTCATTCGCTGTCCAGTGGCAAAGGCATCCCTTTTGGCTGATTTGCTTGACAGTAAGCAGAGTAATGAGAAACTCAATCTTCCTTATTCCTGTTTTCCTGAGGTGAAACTAACTAGTTTATTTTTAGAGTCTCGTGAAATTAATGGACCCTGAATTATCTTGATGCTATTGGAGGTGTACAGTTGACACCACAAATCGTATTTTTCCGTTATTTATTTCATAAAGGCAGCTGATATTTCAAGATCATTTTACATGTGTTGGATAATTTGTAATGTTATTCCATTAGGTATATGAGTTTGTGGTACTCTAGCCCTTCATATTACCGTCAAATTTTTATAACTCCCATGTTATCTAGAGTTTTTGAATGCCTTTTGGCGAGAGCATTAAATAGGCATAATAAAGGTAATTATCTGTTCCTAATTTTTGGTATGTCTTTTACAAAAACCTTGGAGTAAGTAAACCTCTTCTTACAATTACCAATGCTGTATAGAAATCCCTTGATTGTTGTAAAGGATTTTGTATGGTTAAGATTGATTGTAGTGCTGCCTATGACATTGTCAATCAATAGGCCATTGTTTTCAGACTTGAACAGATGAGAGAAAGTGGGTCATTCTTAGCATAATTATTGAATTTTTAAGTAATAGATTGCAGTGTAATTGTTGATGGGCACCATAGGGACTATGTTAATGTAATATCTGGGGTTCTCATGGTAGTGTTCTCGATCCATTACTTTTCATATTCTATTAACATGATACGTGGTTTAGCCTGGAAAACAAGTTAGTTACATAAGCGCAGATGGTATTACTTTCTTTGCATCAATTCCCTCTTTTCTGGTTGGTGAATCCCTTTATAGAGATATAGCTAAATTTGGCGCATGGTTCAAATTATAGGGGATGAAGAATTTCTCACCACCATAAATAGTTTAATATCAGAATCAGCTCTAGTCATATTTGGATAATCATGTGGTTGCAACATACCTTTTGTTTTGGAATAATGAAAAAGAAAGTGATTGTCGTATTTCGGGATATTTAATCAATTCTTTTGTTTCCTTTTTAATGTAAAAAATATTTTATTGTTAATTTTTTAGATTTCAGGGTTACGTATATTTTTTCTTTTATGTGTAGTTATTTGCTGATAATTTTAAGGGGAAAGATCTTTCTACTAAAGATGTTCATGTCCTAATTCATTAGGAATATTTTGGTATTATTTTTTTACTTAAAGGCAATAAGATTACTAAGAAAACATCTAACGAATTATAATCCCAGGAACCATCTCTTTTTCCATATTCGCTAAGAAATATCGTTCTTAAATAATCACAGGGTGTAAAAAAAAAAGTATTTTATCGACATACTATTATTTGTTGGGAATTCTAAAAGAGAAAATAACACCAATGTAAGCTAGAAACGGTACTGTTTTAAACCCAACTCTGGAAACGAAAAGATTCCCCATATTTTATTCACAGGGTACATTTGTCTTTTTGTTCTTGGACCCATTTTTGGAAACCTATCCTTTTTTGTGAACTTTTCAGATGAACAAAATCCCTCAAGTATAAAGAGATCTTTTATTTCTTTCTTATCGTAGGAATTTTGTAAACAAGGAATTAACATCTCGACATCTTTTTTCCCCTGTTATAGCCTACAGTGACATTCACAAAAAGTCAACAACACCTAAGTTGTAAAACAAAAGCATTTTTGTTTTTGTTGTTTTGATTTAATCATTCTTCTCCAAATAAGAGGATTTGTTTCAGGTTTTGAATAAAACTGACATCCTTGGAAAAAAAAAAGTTATGAAATTACTTGAATAACTGTGATTCGAAATATAGTTTTATTATTTATTGACGGTGTATGTGGAGTTTTAGAGCAGGTCTGATCTGCGAGTGCGCAACTGTAATGCAAGTTATAAAATTAAGCTACAATATTCCTCACGTATATCGACTTCTTATTTAAATTGAAAGATGTTTGCTGTTCAAATGTTCTATATAAATACTGTTACAGTAATGATTTAAGTTTTGTCACCTTAGCAATTAAGTCAATACTTGAGACGATGGAACTTATTGGTATTGAAAATAAGCTGAAATGGGTAATCTTTAATTAGTTTGCTTCAGTATTTGCAGAGTTTATTTCTACCACTGACGCGCATGTTCTTACTTTTATATTTCATTTTTCTACGATTCAAATGGTCAATACCTTTATTGTTTTTAGATTGAAAATTTTTCCCTGTTTTAGTTATTTTCATTGTACTATTCTACGTAATACTTTTATCGATTTCACTTTGGCCTTTATGTAGATTTATAATGCTTGTGAAGTGCCTGTTTAAGAAGGCAAAGAAAAGTAAAGAATAGGATCACAAGCAATATTTGTTAATGATATTAAGCTTACAGTAGAACATGCTATTTTGCGTTTTCAAGGCTGCGTAGGAGCGAAATCAGAAGCTGTATACACATGCTTGTATATAAGAAAATTAAACGAGAGTGAAGCGTAAAGTGACTGATCTTTGCAGATGATTCAACTTTTCTTTTCTTTTTAGCAATAGTAAATATCAGTTGCAGTTATGGAGGAAGGATTAATAAATGATTGCAATATGAGAAAATATGTGAATTTCAGTATAGGTCTAGCAAGGAGAACTTGAATGAATGAAAGGGTATTTATTGATCCAACACTCCTTTATTGAAGTGAAGTGTAAACTTTGAAAGCAAGTACAAATTGAATGCGTATAAGTGCAAAGTTGTATGTATATGATAATTATTTTTACGATTACAAGCCTGGCTACTACCTAGAATTAAGATCTATGCTCAAACCTTAGCTCCATTAGTGTAAGCAGATCGGTGTAGAATAAAGAACTATATAGTAAAGAATAACCTGTAACATAGAAACAAAGAAATAATACAAAATAAGATAGATAACATAATTAGATAAATAATAAAGGTATAAAAATATAAAACAAGAATTAGCGTAATCTACTAAACAAAAAAGCATTTGCACCAAATTTTAGCTTCTAGAGATCCACAGATTCAACTATATAATTAAAATGCTCATTCCAAAAACTGGACACAGCAGGAAAAAACTAGTGCTCAGCCTTGTGAAAAAAAAATGCAAGATTTATGATTAACTGTACATCTAATAATATGCAGTTTGTGGCGTAGTCATGTAAGATCGAAATGTGTAGAATGACCATAATTATGAAAAATATTAGACAAAATAAGCTATTGGTTAATTGAACAATAGTGCCAGAGATTGATATCAAGATCAAGGATCATGAATTTAGTTTGCTGCTGGAGATCAGGCAATAGAGTAATATTCATAATTTACTGAATTGAAATTTTGAAAACATTTATAAGAAAATCTTTAAAGATTTTTTCGATAAATAATTTTATGTGCAGTTGAAAAGGAGAGAGACCTTGTGTATTTTTCACAAATGATTTTGTAATCTAGAATTTTGGATAATTTGCATGAGATTCACTGTTTACATTTTATTCATCATAGGTTCCAATGGCCTAGAGCTACTTAAAGGATAATTTTTTATAGTTTGAGTAATCTCATCCCTCCTAATATTCACCATGTACTAATCTTTGCTAGATCTGTGTTGAGAAATAGCTGATCTGTATAAGAGAAAGGCTTGGGGCAAAGAGAGAGCCCTTATCTAC
>NC_090725.1:275818410-275833410 GCF_036898095.1 Palaemon carinicauda
GTATTAGTAACTAGGAATTAATATGAGGACATCCAATCGAACTTACTTATATATATATGTGTATATATATATATATATATATATATATATATATATATATATATATATATATATATATATATATATATATATATATATAATGTTTGTATGTGTGTGAAAATTAAATATTAGTTAATGACAATAGGGCAAGAACCTATGGTGGAAAGGTTTCAGTCGAGTAGGTGAGAGGAATTTTTGTTTTTTATTTTTTATCGGATAAATTATACAGCTTAGATGATTATAAGAAAGAGGTAGCATAGTATTATATAAATATAGTGTAACAGGAAAATATGCATATGTTTAGTGTGAAGTGCAATTTACTGAAGACAGTTTTGTATTGGAATGCAGAAAGATAAGAGCATTGCTTTGTGCGAAACTGGCTGTCAGATAAGATTGAATCCTCACTGCAAGGGTGTCATGCTTATTCGGACTTGAATACAAATGTAAATGCAAATCTG
Source organism: Palaemon carinicauda (assembly GCF_036898095.1). Lineage (NCBI taxonomy): Eukaryota > Metazoa > Arthropoda > Malacostraca > Decapoda > Palaemonidae > Palaemon > Palaemon carinicauda. The sequence goes on from NC_090725.1 coordinate 275,818,908, forward strand.
AGAGATAAGAAAAAGGGGACGTGAATGGATTGTGAGTAGCTGATTTTGGCAAATGTTCCGAATTTAGTGGGAAATAATAAGATAATCTTTAGAGACTAGTTAAAGAATAAGAAAATATTTCTAAGAAGAGAAAGGTAGAAGTGAATGTTACGAAAAGCAAGGATAAGTGAATTTCAGTATGATTGATACATTCAAACATTATACGGTAAGAGGTTGTTAGAAACATCCCTCCATGGTGATATACTGGACTGTGGTTCGAGACCCGCTCAATATTGATAGTTTCTTGTAGTGTCTCTAACCTTACCATCCTTGTGAGCTAAAAAAACAGTTCTTTGAGGGGCCTATAGGTCTTCCTGCTTATAGCTTATCTGTAAGGGTTTGGGTGCTTGGGCGCTGATCATATGCATATATGGTCAGTTATGGCCTTGTCACTATTTCTTGCCTCTGTCATTCATGAGTGACCTTGTAATACCTTCAATTGCTAATGATAGAGACGAGGTTGACTATGTAAAAAAAAGAGAGAAAAAAAAAACAGAAATGAGCACAATCCGCAGCAAATTAGGAAATAGGAAATGTCTGAAAGTATAAGTTATATTTAAAGATATGAAAAAAAAAGCCTTTGATAGTGTGAACCAGCCAATTTTGTGATGAGTCCTGCGTCATTTTGAGTTCCTCTTCATCATCATCATCTCCTGCGCCTATTGACGCAAAGGGACTCGGTTAGATTTCGCCAGTCGTCTCTATCTTGAGCTTCTAAATCAATACTTCTCCATTCATCCTCTCTCACCTCACGCTCCATAGTCCTCAGCCATGTAGGCCTGGGTCTTCTAACTCTTCTGGTGCCTTGTGGAGCCCGCATTTGAAAAATAATCTGATATTTCTTCTGAATTACAACTATATATATATATGTGTATATATATATATATATATATATATATATATATATATATATATATATATATATATATATATATATATATATATATATATATATATATATATTACTTGCTAAAGCTACAACCCTAGTTGGAAAAGCAGGATGCTATAAGCCCAGGGGCTCCAACAGGGAAAATAGCCGAGTGAGGAAAGGAAAAAAGTGAAAAATGAAATATTTCAAGAAGGGTAACATCATTAAAATAAATATCTCTTATATAAACTATATAAACCGTAACAAAACAAGAGGAAGAGAAATTAAATAGAATAGTATGCCCGAGTGTACCCTCAAGCAAGAGAACTCTAACCCAAGACAGTGGAAGACCATGGTACAGAGGCTATGGCACTACCCAAGAGTAGAGAGCAATGGTTTGATTTTGGAGTGCCCTTCTAGAAGAACTGCTTACCATACCTAAAGTCTCTTCCACCCTTACCAAGAGCAAAGAGACCACTGAACAATTACAGTACAGTAACCCTTTGGGTGAAGAAGAGTTGTTTGGTAATCTCAGTGTTGTCAGGTGTATGAGGACAGTGGAGAATATGTAAAGAATAAGCCAGAATATTTGGTGTATGTGTAAGCAAAGGAAAAATTAACCGTAAACAGAGAGAAGGATATAATGTAATACTGCCTGGCCAGTCAAAAGATGCCATAACTCTCTAGGGGTAGTATCTCAACGGGTGGCTGGTGCCCTGGCCAACCTACTACCTACTACCTATATATAAACTTCGTATTTGGCTGTAATAGGGAGAAGAGAAAGGCAAGTTATATTGCACATCGCATCTTACCGTAAATTATCGACATAAAGAGGTAGTGCCGTCAGTGCACCTTAAGCCATGCATTATAGACATTTCATAATGGCCTATACAATGTTGTATTGGCCCGTACTGCCACTTTTTAGCCTTCTACTCTTCCACTTGCTATCCAGCCTCTCCAAAACCTTAAATGACCAGACTTACCACAGCACGAGGAATAGGCCTAGTCTCGTATGGACCCGTTACATAAATCGCCATATATGTTAATAAAGAAAGACCAATGACCATTTCATGCAAAGGGACAATAAAGAACTAAACAAAGAGCAAGGATGAAAATAGTCTCCCTATATATATTTATTTAAAAACTCATCTTCCTCTTTGTGTTATGACAAGGTATTAAATAGGAGCCTTTTATAGCCTTCACAAAGAAATGGGACAGAGTAAAACGGCTAACGAGCAAGTTCTGTTTGTTCGAGGCGATAATTATTCTTATTGGAGCTAAAGATGTGAAAAATAGAACGCGGCAATTGACTTGGCATGTCGTTCCAGGATGAGCTGGCGCGATCAGGGAACAAACGCGTTCTGATCACGAAGTCACGCCACCAGCATTAAAGAGCCAGCTGATTAATGATAATAACTGGCGTACAGAGGAAACACGCGCATGAGGGAGGGAGAGTGGAAGGCAGAGCCAGTTAATTAGCTCTGTATAATTATCTGTGGTATAACACGCATATGTACTCTGCGTTTAATTGTCAACAAGACTGAATTGATTCCAGTGAATTTACGGAATTATATTTTAACAGTAGAAACTGCTTCCTCCTCCAGTAGTAACTTGGAGAGGGTTGACTATTTTGCTTTGTGACAAGTTTAAACACCATGTACAGTTGGACACAGGAATTCCTGGCACACCTCACTCTGAGGAAGTGCACCCTGTTACACCCTGACTGCGCTGTGAATAACCGGACATAACGTAGCGAGAGATGTCAGAGGTTGTGGACAGGGCTAAACGCGGGAACTCGCCGCGCAGTAAAGGTGTGATAGGGTACACTTCCTCAGAGCTAGGAGTACCATCTGTACATTTCTGTACTTAGATTTTTAACCCAGCTCACCAAGAATTGAAATAGCATGTGCGATCATTTGCACATGTTTATACGAAAGCATCAAATATAAAAAGTGATACACTCGAAGCTCTAATGATTAGCGACGTATATTGTCAGTCTCGAGAGTCATGGAAACATGGAAAGACCATACGAAATGTTTATACTCTTTGCCACGTCAATATTGAAAATAACCTAAATGTCACACATTCCGTTAAAAGGTCGATCTGAACTAAAAATAGAGAAAGTTGTACAGTATTTCTACTGTTACTGCCCACTCAGTTGCTTGACAATTTATTTCGCTTTGGCTGCTCTTTTGGTGATGAATGAAGAAATGCTCTCTCTCTCTCTCTCTCTCTCTCTCTCTCTCTCTCTCTCTCTCTCTCTCTCTCTCTCTCTCTCTCTCTCTCTCTCTCTGTGTATATATACATATATGGATTAGAAGCATAGTTTAATAGATATACGAAATAGAAATATCATGGGGTTCCATGATCACACTTTTTGATGATAAGCAAATAATTTGCTGGTGAAAGCGAATTCAAAGGTTTTCCTGATATACTTAAACCCTATGTTGTACAGAGTTAAGGATCCATAACTGGTAATACAATTTGGGGTCACAGGAGGCAAAAAGTGAGGGTTCATACTCAAGAGAGCTGGAAGGAAATGCTGATAGGTGATGAAACAATGAATGGAGGACATCTGATGTTTATCAGAGTATTATGGATTAAAAAACAGAGAGAATAGCTTTTAGTTGTGCAGGTTGGAACAATTTAGGTATACTTTGCAATGATGCTAGGATACTCTGGTTTAGGAATTAGAAATCGAGGAAGACCCTAATAAATGTAGACAGCTTGTTAAACAATAATTCGATGATTTACATAAGCGAAAAATTAAAACTTTAGCTCCCTAATCCTGCAGTATTGGAACTTGAGGTGTATTAGGCATTTCAAACGTTACATCTGATTATAGTACACTTGAAAAATGGCTTTTAGCTTAATACTGAAATTTGTTAATGACACGATATAAGGAACAATTAAAACTAAAGATTTTGTTAAGAGCTTATTCTTCATTACTGCATTGCAATCTGGTATCATCCTCTACAGAATAATTGTTTCCTTGGTCTTCTATTTCTTTCCCAACGTTATCACTACATTAAGGGGTCGGTTGTCTGATGCGCCCTCTCCAATGTCTTCCACCAAAGGCTTCCTCTTCTTTCCATATCATCCTTCACCTTATCTCGCCATCTAATTCTCTGCCTCCTTCTCCATCTTTCCCCATTAACAGGTTCCTCCCAAGCCCTCTTTGGTACTGAGTGCAAATACCCCATGTGAAATGTGTAATCGTATTAAAAGACCTAACTTAAGTACTCATTAAGTTTGGGGAAGCCGTTTGGTGATCGTGCCCAGGCTTTATTGCATAATTTTGATGTCTAACCTGTCCTCTTTGTATCAGTAACTTGCCATATTACTGTTTTGTTATTATTTATATGTATTATTTGTCCATATGGTTTATGATGCATCTTTTGAATTGCATGGTGGATTTGAAATGTATAGGGAAATATATTAAAAAACAACACTAGCTTCTATATATAAATTTAAAAAGAAATTCTTTTATTAAATCGATTCATCAATCTTTCGTTCCTTATTGCCACATTTTAAGATGATGATACTTGGTTCTCCAACACCAGGTGAATTATACATGGAAAGAAATTAGATGCTCCTAAGGTTTTTCTTTTAAGACTTTAATAGTTTTTAAAATCTTATGGTTTTACAGTTTAGATTATTTTGGAATTTCTGACTTTCTATGCTTCTGGGAAAAAAAATTGTTCAAGTCGAGTTTTTTTTTTAATTACTAGAGTACACATCGCGTCAAAAATGACCGGTAAATATTTAGATAGATACGCACACACACGCACCCTCCCCTAATCACAAAGGTATGACTACTCTCTCTTCCCCTACTCGAGGGACTTTGAGAGTTCAGCGCTTGGGGGAACAGGGGAGCGTGACCAGATATATATATATATATATATATATATATATATATATATATATATATATATATATATATAAAACCAGACACTTGTTCTTTATAATATTGGTGAAATTATTACTAGCTAAGATACAACTCTACTTGGAAAAGCAGGATGCTAAAGTATTTGTTCTTTTCTTCTCTTATTTCTCTCCATACACGTTAATTAGTTTAACGTTTCTCATCTAATTTACTTCAGACTTGTAAGGGGAAATTAAAAGAGTTGGAGATAAAAGTGAAGAGGAACAATGCACACACCAGACGAACGGACTCACGTCTGACGAAAGAAAGATTAGGGGGCTCTGGGAAACCAGACGGGGAGATTTTCAAGGGGAAGAAGTCGGATTCTCTATCTACACTGTCCGCGTTTTCCTTTTGAACTGGAGATTGAACAGATTTATCTTTCCTTTTTTTTATCCTTCGCTTATATTTTTGGATTAATCACTGCGTTATTATCGTGTTCGAATAGTTGAAGCATTTGACATTTGGTATATTTACAGAATTATAGTTGGTTTTGAAGGTAGTAGGTTGGCCAGGGCACCAGCCACCCGTTGAGATACTACCGCTAGAGAGTTATGGGGTCTTTTAACTGGCCAGATAGTACTACATTGGATCCATCTCTCTGGTTACGGTTCATTTTCCCTTTGCCTACCCAAACACCGAATAGTCTGGCCCATTCTTTACATATTCTCCTCTGTCCTCATACACCTGATAACAATGAGATTACCAAACAATTTTTCTTCTCTCAAGGGGTTAACTACTGCACTGTAATCGGTCAGAGGTTACTTTCCTCTTGGTAAGGGTAGAAGGGACTCTTTAGCTATGGTAAGCAGCTCTTCTAGGAGAAGGACACTCCGAAATCAAACCATTGTTCTCTAGTCTTGGGTAGTGCCATAACCTCTGTACCATGGTCTTCCACTGCCTTGGGTAAGAGTTCTTTTTCTTGAGGGTACACTCGGACACACTGATCTCTCTTGTTTCTCCTCTTGTTTTGTTAACGTTTTCATAGTTCATATAGGAAATATTTATTTTAATATTGTTGCTGTTCTTAAAACAACTAATTTTTTCCGTGTTTCCTTTCCTCGCTGGGCTGTTTTCCCTGTTGGAGCCCCTGGGCTTATAGCATCCTGCTTTTCCAACTAGGGTTGCAGCATAGCAAATAATAATCATAATGATTAAGATTTTTTTTAAATTCTCGAATATGTTTATGATATCTTTATTGGTTTTGCACAATCATTAACCAATATAATACGCGCAGAGAATATTAGCAGGTCGACTCACACATGTGGGTGTACTACATTGATAGCTGGAGTAGAATGAACATAATATTTCTTAAAACATTCTGTCAAGTAATGAGTAACTTCTTAAACAGAATAATGAAGAGTACCAATAACTTTTGAGATTTAATTTGAAAAAAAAAATAAAGCTCGTTTTAATCGCAGCCATAAAGAAAATTATTTTTTGAGGGAATTGGCGTTAGTAGCATTACATATTAAATTTGTGTAAACCGTTGGGAAAGATATCAAGAATATTTAGATTCAGTAATAATGATTTTTCTGTTCCGTAACAACACGATAAGCAACTAATATAGTTTGTAAATGCGTTTATAAACTCTTAAAATCCTCTAGTATTTTCAAGACAACATCTTTTGACTGAATAATTAAGAAAAATACACTACAAGATGAAAGGGTTTATTCCGCTGATTAATTCAAACTGTAATCAGTTGTTTTTCAAGCACGCCAGCAGATTGTAAAAGATAACTAATCAAAAGCCAATCCGTTATAATACTTTAAAGCGATCTTCTTATCTTTCAGATAGATACTATTCAAACATCACTCTAACAAAAAAAAATTGCTTGGGTGACTGATTTAATTGTATATTGATTGATGGATGATGGGAAAATAGTATGCAACGTCTGACAAGAGAGGCAGTTTTAAGAACCTTGAATTACAGAGATAATAAAAAATACAAATAATATTTCCATGAAGAGATTATTATTATTATTATTATTATTATTATTATTATTATTACTACTACTACTATTATTATTAACTAAGCTTTGACCCGGGGTGGAAAAGCTGGGAAATGGCCCAGTGAGGATAGAAAATAAGAAATAAATTAACTACATGACAAGTAATGAATGATTGATACAAAACAGTTTAAGATCAATAACAACGTTGAAATAGATCCGTCATATATAAACTATGGAGAAAGACTTATGTCAGCCTGTTCAACATAAAAAAATATTCGCTGCAAGTTTAAACTTCTGAAGTTCCACCGATTCAACTGCCTGATTAGGAAGGAAGTAAGCAATACAGTCACCCCCTTACAGAAGGAGAGCTATATTGGAAACCGGGAAAGAAATATAATGAAAATGATCATTGTATTATGACTTGTCACTGGTACAAAAACAGCTATAAACAAACTAATGGGAAAAACTTGGAATATTCAAACTTTAAACTAGAGTTTTGGCCAGTTTTGTATTCTGGGAATTTGGAACGCGCACTCGTAGTAGTTATGCTATTGGCTCTCTATATGTTCATGATATGAATCAACAAGTAAACATATGTTAATGAATACTATATTTGTAAAAGTGATCAATATTGCGTTTGTAAATGTAATGTAAATTATGTTAATTACCGTTTATGTACTGTACATGTACTCACTTGCTTTGCGTGCACGCTTAAGTATGCCTCAGTGCAGTAATCTTTCTAACATTATCACGAATATATTATTGTAATTATGTAGTGTTAGTCTTTTGACATTGTATCCAATTGAGATGTTAAGCACATTACTTTATGAGTTACGACACCAAAAAGTTTATCCCTTTAATTTCCTATCCACTGTTTGCCTAATTGTTAATTCACACCAACATTTGCATGCCCAATGTATTCCTGAAGCCTATAATTACAAAGTTTTCTTACTCCGAAATACCTTATTTAACATAATATTTTTACAAATGATTAAACAGTGTAATTCTTGATTGTATGTTCTCGTTCAGTTTAAAAGGATCCTTACCTGTATCTAGACAGATCCCCATCCTGAAGGCGCGTGAAATATCGTTGAAAACTTGCATGAAAGATTAGGCTGAACGTTCACAAATCTGCGCACCTCTGTTGAACAAACCCATGTTTTGTGGTGTGGTCAGGCACGCGGGTTACCTGGCGACGCTGCTGCTCCTCCTGCTGCTGCTGTTGCCTTTGCCAAATCCGGCGCTTCATGGAAGCCACAGACCACCGAAGGCAAAACACAGTTTCAGGCAAACATTTTGAAGTGGCATTCGTGAACGAGTTTCCATCGTATCAATCGTTTCGCTCGTCAGTCTGTCCGTCTGTCTGTCTATGTCCTACCTACATGAGTGAGTTATTTTGTTTACTATTGTTCATCAGTTAAGAGATTGCATTCCTTTACAGGATTAATTACTTAGTTTAATTTCCCCTTTTGTTTCCGTCGAATAAACCCCCAAACTTATGACTGCGGTTGCATTATGAGCATTCGTTGATAGTGCGACATATTTCCGCTTCTATATTCAGAATTCAAATGTAGTTATTATCGTCACTTTTTTTCCATATCGTTAATGAGTATACAACGATTCATATAGATCTCACGAGGACACGAAAGGTAATTGTTTAGCAAGGGAAGGAGAGTGGCGTCGGTTGCACCGAAAGGTCGTCGTGCACTTCCTCACTCACCGCAGTCTGAACACCGAATGCCTGTCTGTGTGGCCTTAGACCAACCAGTCGATATTTGTATTAATTTATGAGTTCTTACGTTGCCAAACAGTCTCCTACTGGACATTGTTATGTTGATATGAGATAGTTGTCTTTTAGGGCTTTTTTTCCTTAAAAGGTGAATGCTAATAAATTAAGTTAGGTTCGGAAATAGTCTATAAAAAAAAGGACAACTTTTTAGTTTCGCGTCGGGTGTGTATGCGTGTGTGTGTGTGAGGTGGAGGAGGGGTGAGGTTGGGAGGTCATCTGTCGTGCTATTGACAGGCAATTCGAACGATTCATGTTGGTATTCGGTGGGATGTACAGTCAAATTCAATAGTCTGATGACACTTTCTTAAAGTAAGGATTGCACTAGGCCTACAGACGAACTTTAGTATTTGACATATCCTTTAAAGAGACAAGAGATAGCTGCATGATATAAATACAGTATATCGTTTAAAAATGGTCAAGCAAATGTTGGAAGGCATATTTCACAATGAAGAACCTTCCATTAAAAAAAAATAAGATTTAACGGACTTTTCTCGTTTTAGCGTTCAATGAAATAAGAATTAACATTAAATCCTATAAGACCTTAATAAAACCAATACAGTACATTGACAAAGAGGCGTACAATTGTAAACCCTAAAATTTAAACATTTTTATTTCTATTGGCTGTAAACTCCTTAAGAAATATCTGTACAAACTCAAGTTTTTTTTCATTATTATTATTTTTTCTCTTACTAGTTCTTTTGAATTGCTGTGGTCGACCTTGCATAAATACTCTAAACAGTCTAAAGGGTAAGGTCTAATCAGAATCATGTTTCCGTTATAAGGGAACTTACATCCATCAAATTTGGGGTTCATTTCTAACATGTTACTAAGATAACTTATGTGTATAGGAAGATTTCTTCGTTAGAAATTACTCGCCTAAGCTATCTTTGCAATTTAAAGTATAGTATGATACGTGGATATCGGGATGAAAGTAAATTAGCCTCCTGATCTTCACCTTATATTCTATGCAAAATCTATTTCTACCAATATTTGTCTGTTTTAAGACACGATGTATTTACACTTAAAAATGCTTATGATCTCATACATATCAAAGAGAGAGAGAGAGAGAGAGAGAGAGAGAGAGAGAGAGAGAGAGAGAGAGAGATTTTATTCCTCCAACGAGCTTTGACTGACATATTAATATCATTTGAATTCGTTTGGACTCCTAGACGTTTTATGTTATGTTTGTTGCGTGTGAAGACTGTAGTGTGTGCATGTGTGTGTTTGGGAAAATATATATATATATAATATATATATATATATATATATATATATATATATATATATATATATATATATATATATATATGTATGTATCCCCATTTATGACTGGGAATGCCTTACCGAGGTGAAAGGATTGCGCATCGCAATGAAAAGCAAAGCTATACCAGTCAGGGCCACCCATACTAGGATAGTTTTCTGTGGGCGATCAGATGAAAATCTCCCACCATCACCAATCCGCAGTGGCTAGCGTGGTATTGAAAACTATCCAAAACCCAGACATATATATCACAACCCCGTGTCGTCTCTCCCGTCCCCAATAGCAGTGAACAACTGCTCAAAGTGGCGGGCAGCTACATTCCACTTCAGGGATGCTAAGAATCTCTGGATTTGAACAGCCCACCTTTGGAAACTGAACCTTACAACATACAGCGTCAGAGCCCTGTCTAGGGGAGAAGATCTTTCTTTGTTACTAGAAGAAGTGAAATAAGTAAATTGGGATATAATAGAATTGAGTAAAATCAGAACTGGGGAATCTTATATAGAATTAAAAGAGGGCCATATATTTTGCTTCAGAGGATATGAAGGAACAAAGAAAATGGAGTGGGTTTTCTTATTAATGAAAAACATCTTGCAGGTAACATAGAAGAATTTTATAGTACTAGTGACAGAATTGCAGGATTAATTGTCAAACTAAATAAGAAGTATAAAATGAAGTTCACTCAAACGTATGCACCAACAACATCCCATGCAAAGGAAGAAATAAACTTTTTATGAAAATCTGGAGACATTTATAAAAAAAAAAAAAGCCTTAATTTACATTAGTTTTGGATGATTTGAATGCTTAAGTAGGTCGAAAGAAGAGAGGAGAATTAGCAGAATGTAAATTAGTAGGCACAAGGAATGACAGAGGAGACATGCTTGTAGAATTTGCTGAAAGAAGAAATCTTAAAATCATGAACACTTTTTATAAAAAGGAACATAGAAATGGACATGGAGAAGCCCAAATGGAGAAACGAAAAATGAAATATATTTTATTTTCTGTGAAAAAGACAATTTAGTTAAAGATGTAATAGCATTAAACAAGTTAAAGTCAAGCGATCATAGAATGGTGAGAAGCAAGATTTTTTTAGATCTTAGGAAAGAGAGAGAAAAATTAATTTCGATAAAGAAAATAACCACTTGTAATAAGAGAAAAATTTGATGAGTTTACTTTAACAATAAAAAATTGGTACTCCAGCTAAATGATGAAGTGGAAGCAAGTAAAGAAGAAATGAACAGTAATTTAGCAAGATTTGTACTGGAATCAACACAACAGAGATAGGTGGACGAATTCCTAAACTAGAAGAAAAAGCCAAAAACCAAATAAAGAAAAGATTGAAAATGAGGGTAAAATCCAAGAGATGTGAAATACAATTAGCAGAATTATTCAAAACAACAAATAAACTAAAAACCCAAGATATTCGTAAAAACAATTAGACCCAAATTGAGGAAACACTAAAGAATGAAAGAAGCATCAAATTGATGAGAAGAAGACTTGGAACAAGGCGCCAATAGATGTTTGCTTTGAAGGATAAAAATGGAAATATCCACAATAGAGATGGTGTGATAAAAATTGTAGAGGATTTCTATACAGTGCTATACAATAGTGATTAAAGAAATGACTTTCACCATTAGAAGTAATGAAACACCTGAGCCGGTACCAAACGTAACAGTAGGAGAACTAAAAAAGCATCAGAAAGTCGTGAAAATAGGCGAAGTAGCAGGAGAAGATGGCCTAACAATTGATTTAATAAGAGATGGAGGAGATTTCATAGTAGTAAAATTGGCTGAGCTCTACACCAAATGTCTGTCAGAATGTTCTATAAACACTGCTTGGAAAAACTTTACTATTATACTGATTCACAAAAAGGGAGACACAAAATACCTGAAAATATACCGCCCAATAAGTTTACTCTGTAATATATATGATATTTACAAAGATCATATTAGGCTGAATAGAAAGACAGCTAGACTGTAATCAACCAAGAGAACAGGCAGGCTTTAGAAGTGGGTATTCAACAACTGATCATATCCATGTAATTAACCAACTAATGAAAAAATAAACAGAGTAGGACAAACCACTATGTATGCCATCTATAGACTATGGAAGAGCTTTTGATTCTGTCAAAATATCAACAGTAATAAAACCCCTTCAAAAACAATAGCAGAATCTTATGTTACAACACTTGAAGAAATCTATACAGGAAGTACAACAATCCTAAAACTACATAAAGATGGTAAGAAAATTCTGATTGGGAAAGGAGCTAGACAGGGAGACCTGATCTCTCAAATTATTCACAGTATGTCAAGAAGAAGTTTTTAAGATTTTAGATTTGGAAAATGTAGGAATTAATATTAATGGGGAATGCCTTAACAACTTGAGATTTGCTGAGGACATAGTTGTGTTTAGCAAATCATGGGAGTAATTATAGATTTGAATATAGAAAGCAGAAATGTAGGACTAAAAATGAATGAGTAAAACCAAGATAATGTTCAATGCAAATACAGAGAGACAAGAAATGAGAGTTATAGACGAGCTTCTGGAGATTGTTAATGAATATACGTACTTAGGGCAGACAGTGTTTCCCCAGGATACGAGACCGAAATGAAAAGAAGGATAAGGATGGGATGGAGACCATTTTGTAAACAAAATGAGATTATGAAAATTAAAATGTCACTTTCTTTAAAAGAAAAATATTTAATGAGATGGCCCTAGCAGTATTAACTTATGCATCAGAAATTTGGAGCCCTACTAAAGCCTTAGAACATAAGTTAGTTACAACTCAAAGAGCTGTGGAAAGAAGAATGATGGAAATAACGCTAAGAAACAGAAAAAAAAGAGCAACATGGATACGAGACCAAACTAAAGTAGAGGATATTCTAGCAACTTGTAATAAAAAGAAATGGACATGGGCAGGGCATATAATGAGAATGACAGACAATATATGAACATCAAAAATAACAGAATGGGTCCCTAGAGATGGTAAAAGAAGCAGAAGAAGGAAGAGAAGACGATGGATCGACGATCTAAAGAAGTTTGTGGGCGTGGACTGGCGCAGAAAGACCATAAACAGACGTAAGTGGAAGGACATGTCTTATGCCGTTTGTTCTGCATTGGACTAGTAACGGCTGATTTTATATATATATATATATATATATATATATATATATATATATATATATATATATATATATATATTTATATATATACATATATATATATATATATATATATATATATATATATATATATATATGTGTGTGTGTGTGTGTGTGTGCGCTCGCGTATGTCCGTGTGTGTAAGTATCCATATATATATATATATATATATATATATATATATATATATATATATATATATATATATATATATATATATATACAAATTTCATACGGGTAAAGGTGAAAGCCACATCCTAACTATAAAACCCTCCCTTAATGTGTTATAGCATAGAGCGTATTTTTGCAACCTGAGAAACGGAGTCTTATCAAGCGTGAGAAAGAGAAGAGTCTGAAGACTTTGTGATAGAGAACTATATTGATTATACGGCAGCCAGCGCTATCCAACTTGATAAGTACCAAGACATGACTAGCAAAAGCACGTGCTGTGACTGTTTACGTTGTGGTTACAGTCGAAAATAGTTGCGCAAGAACCACTGTCTTTTTGCCCTTTGTTTCCCTGTTTACATAAAAAGTTGTGTCGGGAAGTGTTAGTGATCGTGGTTAGCCTCATCCGTGAACACCTCGCGGTAGCCTACAGTGGTGTAAGTTTTATTTTCTCTTTTATCGTGAAGGAAGTAAGTCGAGATGTTCACCATTTAGGAAGACTAAGTGCTATTAGATAAAGTTTGACCGATAGTGATGTGTCTTATTTGCCAAAAAAGTGCCAGTGAAAACCCGTCTGGTGATGATATAACGTGTAGAAAGTGTTCGTAGTTAGCGCTATTGGCGCTCATGATGAAATTATTCTTGAAAAAATTTGATTATTTAGCAACCCCAGCAAAGAAAGTCGTAAGGAGAGTGCGATAAACAAAAAAAAAAAAAAAAAAAAAAAAACGTCGTGAATGGAGTGAGAAGAATTAAAAAAGCTAGGGGAAGCTTACATCTGAAAAATAATAATGCCAGCTTGTGCTATCGATTACCCATGTAGGGATTGGTGTTTTGTTAAATTAGACCAAAGTATAGTATAGGCTAATTAAGAAAATTATGGCGAAATGATAATAATGGTGTGCAAAACCGTTGCTTACTAGGATTAATTAAAAAAAAAAAGCTTTGAACCATAAGTGTACAAAAAAGGTGTTTATAATCAAACCAAAACTGATAGAAGTTTACAAAATTAAGAAGCATTGATATTATTAAGCCCATAGACCACGAACTCAATAAATTAATTATGCACCTCTTTAGGGCTGTGTGTGTGTTATGAGACGAAAGGAAGTCGCGTAAGGACAAAGAGCAGTGATGTTTATAGGAAAGGGACAAGGAAGTGTAAATTAGCGGCCATGATTACCTGACCCACGACATAAGGATGTATGGATGAACATTTTAGTGTAGGAACCTGTAAGTCCTAGTGAGTAGAATACGTTTAAGTAAAGTTGGAGTGGGATTTGTTTTTACACGTATGCAAACCTTTCATCCATTAAAATAGGAACTGTCGTCAATGCAAGTTAG
>NC_090725.1:275838410-276078410 GCF_036898095.1 Palaemon carinicauda
AGATCTGAACGAACTATCGATTGCAGAAATTAGACCCTACGATCAGGCTCGAGGAAAAAATACTGACAGACACAACGATATGCTGAAACTCCGCCCAATTTGATCTAATCTCACAGATTCAATCGCTCTTGAATGTTCAGTCTTACACTGCAATGTACGACAGTACTCAGGAGTGTTTTGCCTCACGGAGTCACGGTTACAAGAATTTGGCCCGGTACCAATGGAAGCAGAGAACCTGAGTCTGATTGTAAATTTTTTGGACGTTCTTGACTCATTCGTGAGAGTAAATAACTAGGTGACTAAGGTAAGACGACCATGTCGCCAGCTTCAAATTGGTGTATAGTCATTGATTGGCACTTTGGTGATCCGTAAGAGTCAAAGCGATCTCTAGAGCTGCCGTGATCTGATTTTCCTAGTTTGACCCTGGATCAAGGGATGATCAGATCTGTGGATCTGAGAACTCTAGCTTCCAGGTTGCCCAACAAAATCCTGGCCCTCACACTTTCGAGGTAGCGAATGTTCTATTTATTGACTTTTGCGAAATACATTCTGTCTGTTTTTAATCAGGCAGTTGAATCGGTGGAACTTGAGAAGTTCAAACTTACAGCGAATGTTTTTATATGTGAAGCAGGCTGACATGTCTCTCTTCATAGTTTATGTATGACAGATCTATTTGCAGGTTGTTACTGATCTTAAAAATATTTTATATTAATTATTCATTACTTATTTTGCAATTTATTTATTTCCTTATTTTCTTTCCTCACATGGCTATTTTCCATTGTTGAAGCCCTTAGGCTTATAAAACCTGCTTCTCAAACTAAGGTTGTAGCTTGGCTATTATTATTATTATTATTATTATTATTATTATTATTATTATTATTATTATTATTATTATAAGCTAAGCTATAACCCTAGTTGGAAAAGCAGATGCTATAAGCCCAAGGGCTGCAACAGATAAAATAGCCCAGTGAAGAAATGAATCAAAGAAATAGATAAACTACAAGAGAAGTAATGAACAATCAAAATCGAATATATTAAGAATAGTAACAACATTAAATTAGATCTCTCACATATAAACTATATAAACTTGAAAAACACAAGAAGAAGGGACTCAAGTAAGAGAACTCTACCCCAAGACAGTGGAAGACCATGGTACAAAGGATGTGGCGCTACCCAAGACTAGGGAACAATGGTTTGATTTTGGAGTGTCCTTCTAGAAGAGCTGCATACCATAACTAAAAAGTCTCTTCTATTCTTAACAAGAGAAAAGTAGCCACTGAACAAATACAATGCAGTAGCTAGCCCCTTGAGTAAAAAATAATTGTTTGGTAATGATGTCAGGTGCACGAGGACAAAGGAGAATGCGTAAAGAATAGGCCAGACCATTCAGTATATGTGTAGGTCACGGAAAATTAATCCGTAACCAGTCAAAGGATCCAGTAACTCTAGCGGTAGTATCTCACGGGTGGCTGGTGCCCTGGACAACCTACTACCTATAGTCTACATAGTAATGATAATAATAATAATAATGCCTGTAATAATGGATTGACACAGTAGCAAATTCTGTCTTTTCTTCCATAACTAGACCTGATGACAATATACCGAAAACTAGAAGTGTTGTCTTAAAATTATTAATACCACCATGATACCTTAGATAGAAGAACTCTTTCAATGCCACACACACACACTCTCGCACACATATTTGCTAAATACAGGTTTTGATGTAAGTAATGGGAATGATTGAGTTATCTCTACACTGCAATTGGGTAAGCACCTGATAGTGTTTTATCAAATCTTATCTTCAATTGACTGGTTACGAGAATTTTTATTGATAAAACAATTTAACGCGATAGGAAATGCAGAATCTCATAGACAGTATAACTGGCTACATCAGTAATGGACTCTACACGATTATCAAGTTGGTGTTTGTTAGAGTTTTGGTATTTTTAAAGTGATTTGTGAACCCGTTAACGCGTTATTATCTGACAGAATATTGAATACTTGGGGTTAGTATCATATTGCATCCAATCTCTTGGTAAATGCGATAACATTCCATATGTACCACGCCAAGGATTTCAGACTTCATGGTTAATGTATGTATCTTCAAGCTAATCATGCTAACAATTTAAGGATAACAAAATATGGTTTGATATTCACTTTCTATTTACGGTATTATTGTAAGTATTGTATTTTCTGGTTAAAATGGATTTGGAGTAACAGAAAACATTTTATATATATATATATATATATATATATATATATATATACATATATATATATGTATATGTGTGTATATATATATGCATATATATATATGTATTTATGTATATATATATATATATATATATATATATATATATATATATATATATATATATACACACAGTATATATGTATTGTATATATATACACAGTATATATGTATTGTATATATATACACAGTATATATGTATTGTATATATATACACAGTATATATGTATTGTATATATATACACAGTATATATGTATTGTATATATATACACAGTATATATATATATATATATATATATATATATATATATATATATATATATATATATATATATATATATATATATATATATACTGCACTAGTTCCCTGCTTTAATTATCAGTTGCAACATGTCCTCACTTCACTCCGCATTCTCTACAGGTATAAACATAATAAAACATTAAATTGCATTACAGCGCACCTTGCCGGATGACTCCAGGTTTATTTTTCCATTGAATCATACTTTTGAACAACAGTATAGATATAACATAAGATATTCCAACAACTTTAACAAACTTCTGTATTGATATAGTATTGCATATTTAAGAAAAATTGAACAATAAACTCATGCAAATAAACATATAAGCCTCCTCTGCCGCCCAGGAAAAACCATAGATAAAAAACAAAATCTTAGTTTTGAAAAAACTATGGGAACCTGTGTATCCACGGCAATGATGCAGAGTAAACCAAATTTGAGTGGTGGAACCTCTCTTGTACTATTACTTAATAATGATAATAATAATTATAATAATAAATTCGACTTGCTCGGGCTAGCGTGCGCTAGAAAGTGACCACTTAGTAAATACCTCTTCAAACATCGAATATGTTTTACCCCACACCGGAATCTCATTGGCCACTGCCTGCATAACCACTGAACTTTAGTAACAAGACACTAAGATCTGCTTACATGTCGTTAGGGCAATTATTTTTCGTTATACTTTGTAACGCGAAAAAAATTCTATTATATACATCACTGAGAAACTTTCAAACTAATTTGAGAGCAGAGCTTTAATTCTTTCATTTAATTATTAAGTATGATTTCGACCAAATATTCAATATTTTTTATGAATATACATGTATATTATATATGTATTTATATATAAATGCATACAATATATCCCTCAGGCCGTTGTATGTGTGTGTATGTATGTATATATGTATTTGTTTATGTATATATGTATTTGTTTATGTATATATGTTAAAGTATGTATATATGTAAATGTTATATATATACAGTATATATATATATATATATATATATATATATATATATATATATAACTGTAGATATAGATATAAACACCTGTATACTGTATACACACGCACATGTTTATATATATATATATATATATATATATATATATATATATGTGTGTGTGTGTGTGTGTGTGTATGTGCGTGTGTGTATACAGTATATAGGTGCTTATATCTACATATATACTGTAGTTATATATATATATATATATATATATATATATATATATATATATATATATATATGTATATATATATATATATATCACATATATATAACATATTTACATATATACATACCTTAATATATATAAATAGACAAATACATATATACATACATACACATACAACGGCCTAATGAATATATTGTATGCATTTATATATAAATACATATGTATTATACATGTATATTCATAAAAAATATTGAATATTTGGTCGAAATCCTATTTGATAATTAAATGAAAGAATTAAACCTCGGCTCTCAAATTAGTTTTAAAGTTTCTCAGTGATGTACATAAATATTGCAGCTGATAATTAAAGCAGAGAACTAGTGCAGTATATATATATATATATATATATATATATATATATATATATATATATATATATATATATATATATATATATATATGTGTGTGTGTGTGTGTGTGTGTTATATCAATTTACATATGCATATATACAATACATATATACTGTGTATATATATATACATATATATACATATATATGTATATATATACACAGTATATATGTATTGTATATATACATATGTAAATTGATATAACATATATATATATATATATATATATATATATATGTTATATCAATTTACATATGTATACATACAATACATATATATATATATATGTATGTATATATATATATATATATATATATATATATATATATATATATATGTGTTATATCAATTTACATATGCATATATACAATACATATATACTGTGTATATATATACATATATATACATATATATGTATATATATACACAGTATATATGTATTGTATATATACATATGTAAATTGATATAACATATATATATATATATATATATATATATATATATATATATATATATATGTTATATCAATTTACATATGTATACATACAATACATATATATATATATATATATATATATATATATATATATATGTGTGTGTGTGTCTTGGTGGTTATACTTATATATACAGTGTATATGTTTACATATTATATGTATGTATAGACATACGCATACTATCAAGTTTTTCTCCATAGCGCAACAGCGTGATTGCCCTACTAACACCTGGTTGCTGAACGACCACGCACCCCCAGCCAGCATCAGACCCATGGTGCAAAATCTATGATTCCAAATTTTATCCCTTGGCAGGTGTGGTAGACGTAGCCTGTATGATTCCTTGTCTGCCCACCCAACTGACCCGTGGGCGCCATGCTCTTAAAAATAGGTAAATGATACTCTTTGTGTTTAACCCTCTGTGGTCCAACTTTGAATGATGAAATTAGGTTAGATAGATGTGATAGATTTATATTTATTCAATATTGCAGCTTAATTTACTTTTAAGTATTTCTAATGATGTTCCAGAAGTTTGTTGAACCGTTTCTTTTCTTTTAATTTGGTATTTTATATTTTGATAATTAAATTTTGTTTGGACAGTTTTTTATTGCCCACTTTACGTGTCATACAGGCTATGGCACTCTGTTATTTTTCAAAGTCTTTATTATAAACTGTAAAAACGAAGTCTTTTTAATCTTTGCATCATAATGCTAAGCCTTTTTCAGTTTGTCACATAGCATATTAGTAAACCTTTCTATGGCAAAAAAATTGGGAAAATTCCATAAAAATCCCAAGTCTCACTCAATTTAGGCCCTGTTTAACCTCTTATTATTGTTATAATTTTGTTTAATGTTACTTCGTTGCGAAAGTTATGGTTAGATAGACGTGTATTTATTTGTTTGTATATCTGTCTGTGTGTATGTGATTAGCATAACTCAAACATTATTTGACCGAATCTCGTGAAATTTGGTGGGATGATTGGCAATGATTCAAGGACAATTTGATTAGATTGGGGGTTGACTGGATCAGAAATCAAAGCCAAGGTCACGAAAAGATAAAAGACGTTTTTTCGCCATATCGTGGCCAGTTTTTATCTGATTTGCATGAAACTACTAGTGCCAAAATATGCATAATTAATTATCTGATCTTGTGATATATAACATGATATAGGCGAAGGCATGCGCTCTACAGTGCCCGTTCTAGTTAGTGTGATATAAAATGGTATGACTGGACAAAATGCTATAAGGAATAATAAGGAAACTTTTTATTTCAGGACTCTTCAATTGCTTCCTTCTTATGTGTATTTTAGCCACATTGGCTGCACTTGCCCTCATGAAACACGCCAACCACTTATTCTTGAAAAAGAGGATTATCTATGAAGCCTGTGGCGATGAATGTATTAAAGGTAAGAAGAGTGATGTATGACAATATACACATAGCACCCCCCCCCCCCCTCTCTCTCTCTCTCTCTCTCTCTCTCTCTCTCTCTCTCTCTCTCTCTCTCTCTCTCTCTCTCTCTCTCTCTCTCTTTCTCTTTGTCTTGCAATGGACTAGAAACGAAAAAATTTGTCGCTGTGTGTAAGTATATATATATATATATATATATATATATATATATATATATATATATATATATATATATATATATATATATATATATATATAAAGATACATAGATAAGGAAACAAGTCCATTACAAAAATCAATCATCATCAAGAGAACTGGTAGCCTACAATAATAGTAATTTTTCACCCTAGATACAGAGGTAAAGGTAAGAAATAGCATATAAAAGTCTAGAAACCTGATACAGACCATTTCGATATGAGAAGACTATTTCGCTTTAGAGGTAATCTAAAAGTAACAATTGAAATAATTTTATTGCAGATAAAGCATAAAATTTATACTTTAGCATGCATTTGCATATTCATATGGCCGTAGAACTGCATAGAAAATCATATACATGCATATTTATGGATGTACAAATGAATGAATGTATATATATATATATATATATATATATATATATATATATATATATATATTTATTTATCTATTAAACATGTATGTATATATGTGATCTTGAATATTTATATAACGTATTCTATATGATATATATATATATATATATATATATATATATATATATATATATATATAAATATATATATATATATATGTATATGTATATATGTGTGTATATATGTATATATATATATATATATATATATATATATATATATATATATATATATATATATATATATATATATATAAATATATTAGTGTATGTGGCCCATCAAAAATGACAGCTAAGTATTTAGATATGCACACACACCCAACCTCCTTTTACCAGGGTATGACTACTCCTTAGAGTGACAGGGGATATATATATATATATATATATATATATATATATATATTATTGAAATAAGCCATATATTTAAATACATTAATGTCTGGATTCTCTTACCAACCTCGGGATCAGAGTCCCAAGGCGAAACCACTCAAAGACAATAGCATTTTACCGGCCTGTAATCGAACCCTGGTCCAGGATACTTGTATGACAGTGACAGTACCGTTTAGCTTCGAAGAAAGATAAAAGTCAGTGACAATTTTTCTGTACATATACCTGCTAAATGGTACTGCCACTTTCATTTAAGTATCCTGGACCAGAGTTCGATTGCCGGCCGGTCCGATGCTATTGTCTTTGAGGGGTTTTTGCCTTGGGACTCTGATCCCGAGGTCGGTAAGAGAATCTAGTCATTAATGTATTAAAATATATGGCTTATTTGAATATGAAAAAACATGTGTAAATGTGCAAAATTTATCATTAATCGAATGCCGGTGAAGATGGGTTGATTTCAATTCTAAGTACAAAAAAACCTGATTTCGACAGGTATATGTACTGAAGAATTGTCATTGACTTTTATCTTTCTTTGTGGCTAAATGGTACTGTCACGGTCATTCAAGTATCCTGGACCAGGGTTCGATTCCCGGCCGGTCACATGCTATTGTCTTTGAGTGGTTTCGCCTTGGGACTCTGATCCCGAGGTCGGTAAGATAATCCAGACATTAATATAGTAAAATATATGGGTTATTTGAATATGAAATACACATCTAAATGTGCATCATATATATAAATATATATGTATATATATATATATATATATATATATATATATATTATATATATATATATATATATATATATATATATATATATATATATATATATATATATATATATATACATATATATATATATACATATATATATATATATATATATATATATATATATATATAAATTATATAAATTCATTTGTGTATATATGTAGCCTACTTTTATTTGCCTGCAAAACTATAAGCTAAGACACAATTATTCATAAGAAAGAAACGAAAACCTTAAAAGTTAAAAAAAACTAGGTTATTTGCAAGGTGGACACTTGACTATCTGAAATGTCAATTAAAGAAAATCTAAATATCCTGTGCAGAGGTATACATTTTGTTCTGTTTGTAATTTGGAATAATTGATTTTCGGACCTTTACCTTAGCATAAGTTTATTTTGAAATATTTATATAACTAAATCTATTATTTGGATTATTTTGAAAATATGCAAAGTGTAACCAGACAACATTAAGATGGTGTTTCAATTTATTAGTTTTTTAAGATCACATGGCGCTGTGATTGTTGTTAATATATATATATATATATATATATATATATAATATATATATATATATATATATATATATATATAATATATATATATATAATATATATATATATAATATATATATATATATATATATATATATATATATATATATATATATATATATATATATATATATATATATATATATATATATATATATATATATATATATATATATATATATATATATATATATATATATATATATATATATATATATATATATATATATATATATATATATATATATATATATATATATACAGTATATGTGTGTATGCTTACTATGTTATATTTCCATGTTGTGTACTGAATTAAATAAAGCCAACTATACATTCACTAGTCTATTGATTTTGTTATCATTTCGTGTACTGTACACTTACAGTAAAGTACTGATGCAATAAATTCGTGAATAAAATGTTAAAAGATTTTTTTACGGATATGTTTTCTTCTCTGCTAAATTGTCCTACCGAAATCAAAGTAAATTCAGTCCGTTAATGAACTTTTTGGTATCTTAATTCACAGTGGACAATTCATCCCACTACCTGATCCAAACGGAGGGCTGCAACATCCCAGACTTTGCATCTTCACACCCAGACATCGCTAGATTCACTTACAAAAATGTCAAAGAGGTGAGATAACATTGATTTTTAGGAATTTTGGAAATTTGTCACTGAGAGAGAGAGAGAGAGAGAGAGAGAGAGAGAGAGAGAGAGAGAGAGAGAGAGAGAGAGAGAGAGAGAGAGAGAGAGAGAGAGAGAAAGGGGGGGGGGTAAATGCTCATTCTGCGTGGGTGAAACCATTCGCAAGCTATTCTCTTTCTTTTTCTTTTTTTCTGTAATATACGATCTTGAACACATTTCAGGAAATATATACATATATGTATAAAATTAGAAAAAAAGGTAATATTCAGTATTGTACCTTGATTCTGGAATTTTTAGAATTTACATAGAATTAGATTTTTCTTCTTCATGTTTAGATAATTTCTATGGCAATTCCATAGTAAATCTTAACAAGTAGATCATGTTCTAATAATCTCATAACGTAACCCAGTACTGCACAGTACTCACAGTTTTCCTTTAAACTTATAATTTCTGTTTACATTCTTAAGACTATGTATGAAATCTCAAAAAAAAAAAAAAAAAAAAATAATCTTTCCCACAAACCCAGTTGGTGTGTTCCAAACGTCCACCACTAACAGAGGAATCTGGTCTGACGCTGATCTTTTATGAAGAACGTATCCCCCTGTACGGTTCGTCTGCGGAATCCTTGAATTGCTTCTACCAGGGTATTTTGAGAGTGACCCAGTCCCTAGATGATTACGACGCGAAAATGGATTCCAAAAATGTGTGAGTCATAGTTTTTTCACTTTGTTAAAAATCTTTTATTATACTTTAAGATTACATATTCAACTCCGAACATATCTGTTTCAGTGTTTATTTTGATATGATTTTGTAGCACTTGTATATCTTGCAGTTTGTGAATTAGTCATTAAGAGATTTTATTGTAAAATTTTGTACTTTATAAAACGAAGCCCCATTAAAAGAAAAAAAAAACTGAATTGCCGTGAATTGGGTTATAAGATACTGACCTAACAGAGGTTCTATTAAAGGGTCCAATTGTTCATGAGATTGCTTGGCCTCTTGCAGGGTCTTTGGAGTAAAACTCCAGCCCCAAATTGTCATTTATCTATTGCCCACATAAAATTTTCATCTTAAACAGTTTGTTTTTATATTTAACTGTGAAAGAGTAAAGGACTGTTTATAATCTTTATTCTGCAACAACCAGGGGAGGATTAAACCCTAAAACCCACATGATACCCATTAGGAAGTAAAAGTTGTATAATACCAAGACCAAGTAAGTAGGTGTAACTGGGAGAGGAGCAGAGTACATTTTAGTAGAAGGAATAGAGGGGGGAAGAATGGGAATAGAAAAACACTGGGTTACACTTAGTATATGGCACTTTAGTGTATGCACAGCAGGATAGTTCATGTGGAGGGAGTGGGGACAATGCCTTGGATTAATGGATATGTTAGAGGTTTTTGGGAAAGAGAAGGGATATGTTGTCAGGCAACAAATTGAATGTTCTTTCTTTGAGGAGTTGAAACAATATCCTACTGTAGTGAGTTGAGAATGCAGTGAGTCTAGACATTATCCTTCCCTTTGGCTGACTTTTGTTTCTAGATGATTGCAGTCACAAGATTATTAGCTTTTGGGTCTTAAAGGATGGCTAGCTTATTTCTGTTTTTATCAATCGAGTCATTTTTTTATTGGAAAATCAGCCAAGAGGTAAAAGGAAATTAAGTAAATATTTTTTATTAAATTTCATAATTCTAAAAGAGACCCGAAGACGCCTTATTATGCAGTTTTATAGACAAACTGGACATATATTACATAGTTAATAGCTCCTACTCTTTTACAATTTATTCTTATTGTTTTTTTTCCCAGATTGATGGCAAAAAGGCCAATCCTAAAGCGAGTAACTGAGATTAATTACGATGGAATTGTGGTAACCTGTAATGATTCAAGGCTTTCCTCAGGAAAACTGTATAGGAATATTCATTTCTTCATACAACCATCAAGAGCAAAAGAAAAGAGAGAAAAGTTTAAGGTAAATTTAAATCGGAAGGAAGAATTATTCCTTTGCCTTTCTCCCCCCAATTTGACACTCAAACTCAACTACTAGGCCTAGCCCTGGCAGTACCAAGCAGTATGATATTCAAAATCTTTTTCTTGAGTTTCCATTGGCAAATTTGCTTTTAGATATCACGATCCTGGTTTTAAAATTCTGCCGCAGTTGGGATTTGGTAAAATTTTTCCCAGCCTTATTCTGCCCGCACCAGCACATCAGTCACTTGATTGAGGAGACTTGCATCTGTCTCGTGGTATTTCACTTTTTTGTGATTCATGTCACTCGAGATAGCTGGTTCTCCTTATCTGTGAGTAATATAGTATTGGGAGTACCCCATCCCCTTCTTCTGAAGATAAGGATCAATAAACGGAGACCCTCATTTGTAACTGATGTGAATTTTTATATTTTTTATGTATGTAAAACACCTTTGTTCCGTAACTGAAATACAAACCACGCTATTCAATGTGGGTAATCACTTTCTGCGTAGCTGAAATGACGAGCCATTAGAATTTTAACGAGGGTTTACTACCCCACTGCTAGTTAGCGGGGGTTAGGGAGGGTAGCTTGCTACCTCCCTCCCCTCACACACCTGTGATTTAGCTCACTTTGCTCTCGGCTCAGGTGGCAGTCGGACGTGTCCACTTTCACCCTCGCCTTATTGACAGCCATTGCTAATCTTCTTTTTGCTTTTTCTTTAACAGAGTGTATGTGAAGTTGGCCTCTGCGATGCAAAAGTGTTCTGGTTTACCTGACCGCCCTCGTGGCACGTTTATGTCGGCGGTCGAAACGGGTGTCCTTATTGTAGGGGCCAACGGTGTGATAAAGATAATGTTTGTGGTGAGTTTTGAGAGTGGTCTACCTCCCTGTGGGAGAGGTTTTCTCGGCGCCGGAAGTAGTAGTCCAGACGGGATATTTCTCCTTCAAAGGTTTCTTTGAAAAGAGAAAATCCCAAGGACACTTCTTCCGTGGCCCAAACCTCCTCCGTAGCTCCCACTCGATCGGTTTCTCCCGTGAAGCCGTCGAGTGGTAGCGTAGGCCTTAGTTCTGTTGACTGATCACGGGGTGTGGGAGAGGGAGTTGCCTCCCATAGCGAGGCAGCTCCTCCTCCTCCCCCGGGGGAGGATATGAATGTGCCTGTATCTAATGATGATTTGTTACAGCTTTGGGCTTCCTTGGGGCTACAGGGTTCGCCCTCCAAGGAAGCCTTGTTTGACATGATCAAGTTTTGGGCAGCTGTCAAACAATCGCCGACGGTAGCAGAGGTTGATCCCCTGTCTATTGTCGACTTTGTTGTGGCAGAGGCTTCCGATGAGTTGTCTCAAACTTCTGCTCCTGATGTTGCTGTTGTAGCTGAAGGCTTGGTTCGCCCCTCCGAACATCCTTCGAGGGAGGAGCTAGGTCCAATGGTCTCTCCTGCCGGTGATTCTGGGGAGTTCACTCACAGAGACTCCTCTTCGGAGGACTGCTGATGGTCAGCCCGCTGACCCCACCTCCCCCAGAGGGCGTATAAGGCGTAAAGCTCACCCTCCTCTTCGCCGTAGAGGTCTTCCTTCACCTCACAAGGGTATTAGGAGGCACCTCTTTGGTTCTTCATTACCGCAGTCCTCCGCAGAAGAACCACGCCGTCGTTCGCCGACCCTGCTAGCTACATCCCTGGACCTCTCCGCAGATCGTTCGCGATCTCCTTCGGTGGAAGGTCGTCCTTACAAAGGGCACGCTGACCTTCCACCCACCAGACCTGCTGACCTGCCGTCACCATTCCTGGCTGCCGATATGCTGTGGGCGCCTACTCATCCCGTTGTTAAACGGGCTACGGTCCCTTCGGGTCATAAAGGGCTTGCACATAAATGTGTGCCTAAGTGCCAGGTATCCCCTGCGCGCTAATGTTCAACTGCGCGCCATCGCTCGCCTGCAGTTGCTCCTTTCACAGCGCGCTAGCGCTCACCTGTGCGCTCGCGCGCTCCTGCAGATATTCCTGTTATTACGCGCCAGGTTCACCCTGCGTGTCAACGATCACCTGCAGTTCCTGTTATAGCGTGCCAGCACTCACCTGCGCGCTTGCGCGCACCTGCAGAAGTTCCTGTTATAGCGCGATAGTGTTCACCTGCGCGTCAGCGCTCACCTGCGCGTCAGCGCTCACCTGCGCGTCAGCGCTCACCTGCACGTCAGCGCTCACCTGCGCCAGCGCTCACCTGCGCGCCAGCGCTCACCTGCGCGCCAGCGCTCACCTGCGCGTCAGCGCTCACCTGCGCGTCAGCGCTCACCTGCGCGTCAGCGCTCACCTGCGCGGCAGCGCACTACTGCGCGCCCTCATCCTGATGTGCGCCCTGCACACCCACGATTTTCGGATCTGGGCGCAATAGGGAAGACATCCTCTTCTTCTGCTCGCCAGTGCTCACCTACGTGCCATCGTGCGCAGTCTCCGACGCGCACCCAAGAGGTTGCTCAAGCGCGCCCATCAGTACAGCCAGACGTGCGCTCTTATGCGCACCCGCACGCTAGGGATATGTGTCCTGCATGCGCACACCCAACATTATCGCCCTCACGGGCTCTTCAGCAAGATTCTGCGCGCGCACACCCAACGTTATCGCCCTCACGGGCTCTTCAGCAGGATCCTGCGCACCCGCGCGCACTTAAACAATCGCCTTCACGTGCGAGCGCTCAACTAGCCTTCTGCGTACCCCTAGTCATCTCCAGACCATGCCTCTGCGCGCCATCGCTCCCCCACGCTCCCTCGCCCTCGAACATTCTCCCGTGCGCAACCCAGGGCAGAGCCCATCGCGTGATTTCCAGCCTGATTTCCAGCACGATTTCCAGCACGATTCCCAGCGCGATCCCACATGTGAGGCTGCCGGACACCGCGTGGCCAGGTCATCATCGCCTCCCATCCCACCATCACTATTGGAGTCCTGTATCACTCCCAGGAGGGAGTCGAAGGACTCTCAAGACTTTGCCCAAGTCATCCTCAAGGATTAGACCGGAGCCAGCCAAGCCCTCAGAGAACGTCCACAAGTCCCCCCAAAAAGAGCCTTTGGGGACAGGAGACTTCGCTGCTAGCCCTTCAGGAGGAGAGCTGCAGGAGTCAGAGCATGCATTCTGGCAGGTTCTGACCCTTATGAGGAATCTCAATGGGTTTGCGGATCCAGAGATTCCTCCTCGTGAGGGCAAGGACACAGTCTTGTACCGAGTCTTCGGTACTCAAAAACCCTCGAGGGCCAGCGCGGCTTTGCCCTGGTCTCAAGGGGTTAAGAGTGCCAGAGACAAGGTCGAAGGCCAGTTCTCCGAGCTTGCCTCCTCCAGCCGTTCCAGTGCCTGTAACAAACTTCTCCCGCCTCCTCGTGTCCATCAGAGGAGGTACTTTGAGATCTTGGAGGAGACTTGTATAGCTCTTCCCATACACCTTTCTTTGGAAGAGCTTACCGGAGGAGTCCCTCTAGTCTAGAGAGACTCCAACCGGCATGTCTCATTTTCAGCAATGGAGATCCTGAGTCAGGAGAAGGTAGCGAAGTGTGCCATGCAGGCAACTTCGTGGCTGGACATCTGGCTAGGTTCTCTGGGCATCCTGTTACGATCTGAGGACTTGTCCAAAGAGAGTACCAGGAATGCCTTGGAGACCTTTTTACTCTCAGGCACTCGTACAATCGAGTTTCTAGCCCACCTAGTTTCGAGCTTGTGGGCTAATACCATCTTGAAACGTCGAGATGCGGTGTCTGAAAGATTCCACCAAAAGGTCCCCAGTACCGACATCAGCAGGCTCAGACATTCTTCCATCTTGGGTAAGAACTTATTCGAGCCTAAGGACGTGGAGCAGGCGGCTGAGAGGTGGAGGAAGTCCAACCAGGACTCTCTCTTACATAGGGCTTTAACATCGAAGCCCTACAAACCTCCTGCAACCCAGCAAGCATGTCCTACCAAGATCACGAAAACGGCAGCTGCAGCAAAGACAAAGGTGAAAAAGCCCTTTCCTGTCAAGGACAAGAAAGGCAAGAAGTCCTCCATGGGAGGAAAAAATCCTAGAGGGAGTGGCCGAGGCCACAAACGCTAGGATTGGCAGTCCCCCTGCACGTCCACCAGTGGGGGGATGCCTACAAAGTAGCGCAAGGAGGTGGCAGCAACTCGGGGCCGATTCCTGGACGATTTCCGTAATCAGTCTGGGATATCGCGTCCCGTTCACGACATCTCTACCTCCCCTGACAGCGAATCCAGTGTCATTGAGCTCCCTTGCCATGGGATCGGCAAGGGGGCAAGCCCTTCGGGCAGAAGTTGAGACCCAGTTGAAGAAGGATGCTCTTCAAGAGGTAGTCGACAGGTCCCCAGGCTTCTTCAGTCGACTCTTTCTTGTAAAGAAGGCGTCTGGAGGCTGGAGACCAGTCATCGACCTCTCAGCTCTGAACAGGTTTGTCAAGCAGACCCCATTCAGCATGAAGACGGCAGACACGGTCAGGCTTGCAGTGAGACCGCAAGACTTAATGTGTACAGTACACTGGATCTGAAGGACGAGTACTTCTAGATCCCAGTCCATCCGTCTTCAAGGAAGTACCTAAGATTCTGCCTAGACAACAAGGTTTACCAGTTCAAGGTGCTGTGTTTCGGTCTCTCCACAGCACCTCAGGTGTTCACCAGACTATTCACCCTAATATATTCGTGGGCACACAGGATCGGCATCCGTCTCCTCTGTTATCTGGACAACTGGCTGATCCTAGCAGACTCGGAGTCAGCCCTTCTTCGACACAGAGACAAACTTCTGGGACTTTGCCAAGATCTAGGGATCATGGTAAATCTCGAAGTCTTCTATGCTTCCCACTCAAAGACTGGTATATCTAGGCATGATCATAGACACCAATCTCCACAAAGCCTTACCATCAGACGACAGGATAGCAAGGCTGAGGAGGGTCGCGAGTCCTTTCCTCAGACGAGAAGAGCTTCCAGCCCAATCGTGGTTACGTCTCCTCAATCACCTTTCATCCCTGGCCGTCTAGTTCCCAATGGTCACCTCAGAATGAGATCTCTCCAGTGGCGACTCAAGTCCCGGTGGAATCAGGGTCTCGATTCCCCGGACATCATGATCCCTATGGGTCCTGCGGAACAGACGGACCTTCAGTGGTGGGTGGCAGACGAGAACCTTCGAAGAGGAGTGGATCTTCTCGTCCTCCCCCCAGATCTTATGCTGTTTTCGGATGCTTCAAAGAAGGGGTGGGGGGCCCACGTTCTGAACCACAGGACCTCAGGCCTGTGGTCAGAATCAGAAAAGTGCCTCCAAATAAATATGCTAGAAATGAAGGCTGTATTTCTGGTCCTTCAACAGTTCCAATAGTACTTGGCGGGTCACTCTGTGGTGGTGATGAGCGACAACACCACAGTAGTGGCTTACATCAACAAGCAGGGAGGTACCTTTTCAAAGCAGTTATCCCATCTCGCAGTAGATACTGAGATGGACCGAAGTCCGCTCGATTCCACTATCGGCTCGCTTCATTCCAGGCAAGAGGAATGTACTCGCCGACAGTCTGAGCAGAGCGTCTCAGATAGTGAGTACCGAGTGGTCTTTGGATCATCTAGTAGCCAACAAAGTCCTGACTTTGTGAGGTTCCCCGACTGTGGACCTGTTCGCTACAGCGTTGAACTTCAAGCTCCCGCTGTACTGCTCCCCAGTCCCGGATCCCAAGGCACTCTGGCAAGATGCCTTCTGTCTGATGAGGAGAGTGCTCAACAAGACCAGAATATCGGTTAAGCTCTCGATGACCCTAATAGCTCCGCTATGGCATCACGCGGAATGGTTCCCAGACCTTCTGCAACTCCTAACGGAACTTCCGAGAGAACTCCCTCCACGACACGAGCTACTCAAACAACCACACACCAACATCTTTCACAAAGCCGTAGCTTCGCTTCGACTTCACGCCTGGAGACTATCCAGCATGTCCTCACTGAGAGAGGATTTTCGCAACAAGTTGCGAACAGGATGTCTGGACACCTGCGAAGGTCATCCGCAGGGGTCTACCAGGCAAAGTGGCGAGTTTTCTGTGGTTGGTGTCGTGGAAGGGGTATCTTTCCACTCGATGCCACTATTAAAGCAATAGCGGAGTTCTTCGTGTATCTATGGGAAGAAATGGGCCTTTCAGTCTCGGCGGTGAAAGGCTGTCGCTCAGCCTAAGTCTAGCCTTCAGGCTCATAGGAGTGGACATTTCCTCCTCGCTGGAACTTCCCTACTCATACGAAGTTATGAACTTACCTGCCCTGAGTCGGAAGGGAGACCACCTCCATGGAACGTGGTTCGAGTTCTCAGGTCTCTTAAGAGACCTCCCTACGAACCATTACGCCAGGCTTCAGATCGCCACCTAACTTGGAAGACTTTATTCCTACTAGCTTTGGCCTTGGCCAAGCGAGTCTGCGAACTTCATGGTCTCTCGTATGACATCGCCCATTCAAGGGGATGGGGGGGAGGTAACTTTCAGATTCGTCCCTGAGTTTGTTGCCAAGACTCAGAATCCAGGAGTGCCGGACCCTCGTTTCAACTCTTTCCTGATTTCGAGTCTTCGTTCTGTAACAGATGACCCAGACCATTTCCTACTGTACCCAGTAAGGAGTCTGAGGCTATATCTCAAAAGAACGGCTGCAGTTCGTCCCCAAGTGCAAGCTTTCTTTGTGAGCACTGGGAGAACAAAGAGGAGGGTCACCAAGAGTACCATCTCGGCATGGATTCGTAGGGTGATCCATCTGTCTCTGAATCCTGACCCTCCTCCGTCACGTCGCCCTAGAGCACATGATGTCAGGGGCGTAGCTACATCCCTGGCCTTCAAGAAGAACTTTTCTGTGACGCAGGTTCTACAAGCAGGGGTGTGGAAGCGTCAGACGACCTTCACAGCCCACTACCTGCAAGACGTGACACACAGGAGGCTCGATACGTTCTCTATTGGCCCTGTGGTGGCTGCACAACAGCTGGTTTAAAACCTCGGGCTCCTTAATGGACAAGTAGCAGAAGGTTGAGGGCATTGTTACTTGGTCTTAGTCTGCATGAATGAAAAGGTTTGTCTGGCCCTTATTTTTTTCTTCATCCTCCCCTCTCTTGGGGAAAGCAGCATCCTGGGTTTTCTGCACAGCTGACCTCAAACCACTGCAGGTAAACCATGTTCCCTTGTGTTCCTAGTATTAAGTTAATACTGGCACGTCCCCATACCTTTATGAGGTGGTATTGGGAGAGTCCTAGCCTAGATTTCCATCTAAAGAACTTCAGGTCAACTTTCTAGGACGAGTCACACTTCATACCTTCACACACAGCTTACGTAGGCCGCAGCCCTTGCACAGCAAGGTTCTAGCGAGGTGCAGGGACTCCTTATTGTTGAGTACCGACACTCTCAGATACCGAGTCCCTGGGCAAAGCCAAAAGCCAGTGCTGGCTGGGACTTACCACCCTTCCTAAGGGGTGAGTCACCCACATTAAATAGCGTGGTTTGTATTTCAGTTACGGAACAAATGACAAATGCGTAGGTAATTGGTATTTTTCCTAACTATACAAACCTTAGCTATTTAATCAAACTTGCCCGCCAGCCCTATCCCCCGTGAAGTCCTACCTCTAAGCAAAGTGAGATAATTCAAAGGTGTGCGAGGGGGGGGGGGTAACAAGATACCCTCCCTACCCCCTGCTAACTAGCAGTGGGGTAGTAAACCCTTGTTAAAATTCTAATAGCTCGTCATTTCAGCTACGCCGAAAGTAATACCCACATTAAATAGCTAAGGTTTGTATAGTTAGGAAAAATACAAATTACCTATGAATTTGTCATATTTGAAAGTCCTGCATTATTTTATGTAGACATAAGTATATTGTAATGCTATATAGATTATGCCTGAAGCTTTATAGAAAATTGCATACCATAAAACAAGTTAACCTTCCTGTGTTATAGCCTACTTTATGAACCTAATATCCAAAATTTAATATTCTAGCTTTACTTTCTTTTCTTTTCTCAAGATATCAGTAACCGAGTTGGAAACATCTTCAGAGAGGCTTAGTATCATCATCATGGGAACTGATTCTGTATCACGTGGAAGTTTTGTTCGCCACATGCCCTTAACTTTTAACTATCTCACAAATAATTTGCAATCTATAGATCTCCAAGGTATGAACAAAGTAGGGGATAATACTTACCCTAATGTTGCAGCATTATTGATGGGTTTAACGGTTGATGAAATCAAGAACCATAGTTGCCAAGATGAAAATAACCCTTATGCAAGACTTGACATATGCCCATTAATTTGGAGAGACTTTTCAAAGAAAGGATATGTCACGGCATATGGAGAAGATTCTCCAAACGTTGGTTCCTTCCATCACAATTTGCCAGGATTTGTTGAAGAACCAACAGATTACTATAACAGACCATTCTTCATTACATCTGATAGACTCACTGGACACAGAGGAGGAATGAAGGCCATTGCCTCATTGTGTCAAGGAGGACGGTTCAGTAATGTCATTATTCACAATTATTCTCTAGCCATAGCCAAGGAACTAGAAGACATCCCTTACTTTGGTTACTTCTGGACGACAGCTATTACTCATGATTCCTTACAAGGAGCTGTCAGAGCAGATCGGCCGAACTTGGAATACTTGCAAAAACTACACAATGGAGGTTATTTAAATAGGACAGTACTCTTTTTCATTAGTGATCATGGAATGAGGTCTGGTGAATTCCGAATGACCTATTCAGGGATGTTGGAAGAAAGGTTACCCTTTGCTCATTTAGTTTTCCCAAGATGGTTCAGAGATAAGTACCCAAAAGCTGTAAAAAATTTGATTACTAATGCAAAAAGGCTGACATCAACATTTGATCTGTATGCAACTCTTCATGATATTCTTTATCAAAATTATGAACATCTTGAGAAAAGGTAAGCAAAATATGGATATCAGTTAATGGTACTGGTTTATACTGTCTTTGCAAAAGAAATGTTTGTAACTGTTTGTAACTGTTTGGTTGTTTGTTTGTATGATTATTCAAAAATCTTTGTTTTTGCAGTTGACATTA
The DNA here is from genome assembly GCF_036898095.1 of Palaemon carinicauda. Lineage (NCBI taxonomy): Eukaryota > Metazoa > Arthropoda > Malacostraca > Decapoda > Palaemonidae > Palaemon > Palaemon carinicauda. The sequence continues at coordinate 275,858,388 of NC_090725.1, forward strand.
AGTGTTAAGGTTTAAGGAGAGATTGCAGACTTTACTTTTTGGGAGAAGGGACATTTGTTCCTATGCATATACAAACCTTTTGTCTTTTTAAAGTATGGACTGTTTTTAGCAGAACCGGAACAGCTATTGAATTTGTTAATGATATAGCTAATGACTGGGGATGAGCGTGGAATAGTAGCCACTTCCACTTGCCTGTCAAAGACACTTCAATTTTTTCAGCTGAATGAGTACAGATTAACCGTTATGTTCTATGCATGAGTTTTAATAATATTCTCTTTCCATTTGATTGTTGGCCTCATGTCAATTATGGAAGTGAAGTAAGAATTTCATAAATGAAGGGGGGGGGGGGGGGCAAAAGGCTGGACACTGCAACCTAGTGCTGTAGATCTATACTCTCTCTACACTTCTTGTAGGGGATATGATTGGAATCATTCCTTTGTGCCAATTGTAAATCATGGCCTCCTGTTCCGTTCCTGGCTTATTCTTTGAAGAGGAAAAGAAAGGCTAAGTCTTTTCGGTTTCATCCTTGCCAATACCCAAGATGATGCTAAAAAGACTGTACAGCTCATTTGTCTCCTCATCCCTGACCATCTCTAAAATTTCTAGGTATATGCCCCTACCTTAATCCCTTGTTAGGTTCAGGGAGAACTCGGTTCTACTTTGGCAAGTTTTTCAGGGTTTGGTGGAGTTCCACAGTTATCACTACACACCAGCATGCCTTCGAAGCTCTGCAGTATTCATGCAGACCATTGACCACGAGTTTGATTTAAGGAATGCTTATCCTTTTTTCAGTCATTTTTGATAGAGAGCCAGTAGCTAAGGCTACTTTGCCTCCAGTTTACCCAGTGGCAGTGATTTCAGTGGTGACCCTAAAGAGACCAAGAGTGATCTTAATGCCAGTTACGACAATGGTGATTCCTACAGTGTCTCTAGAGCCTAAGAAAGTTGTCAAGCTAAAAGTAAATTCCCATCCTGTGATAGTGCCATTGCCAAAGCTGGTGAAAGGGCAAAAGAAGACTCTATTACTAGTGAAATCTGTGCATGATGCTGGATGTCAGTCGGCCGTTTGCTGCTTGCATTTGTGCCGACCACTCCTGTGCCTGTGATCGTGGGGCCCATGGCTCCTGTTATCCCTGCACCAGTAACTCCCACCCTCGTCTTTGTTAAGAGTGATAGTGCCCACTGCTTTGTGACAATGACCCTAGTGTTATAGTTCCTGTTGGGACTCCCTGTGGTTTCTCCTTGTTGGGAGCATCATTGTCAATGGTCGCGCAGGCCTTGACTTAACTGCTTGCAGAACCTTAGGGGAAGGTTGATGATAGAAAGAAATAAGTTTGCTTTTCCTCTTCTGTTTCTGATCAGGATTATAAACTAATTCCAACAAAAAGAAGAAGAATTCCAGGAAGGCCAGTCATAAGAAGTCCCATAGGACTCTTCAAGACACCACATCCCTTTTGGATGAGGTAGATGGCTCCTAGCTAGTCCCCTGTCTTGTTGCAGTCCTGTGCCACAACCTTGGTTGGTGATTTGACTACCCTGTTAGCCAGAGTTGCTGGATAGGTCATGCATGGGGCTGTACAATCCTTCTTTGGTTAGGGTTTGGTAGAGCTTAAGTCCAATGATTCACTGTTTCTATCAGCATGGAGTGCTGCTCCTTTCTGTGACTGGAATACTTTGATATCCATTACCAAATTGAGAATGTTGCACCTCTTGATGATGTTGTTGAGCACTTGTAAGCATTAGGAACCACAGATTAGTGACTGAGGGGCCACTTTCTGATGCTCATGAGCACTGATAACAACCTTCCTGGTCTGTCATCACCCCCAAATCATTATGTTGCTGGCCTTGTCCTTGGGACAGAATGCTCGTATTTGTTTGGTAGGAGTAGATGAGTAGCCTGTTGAGCTTTCAATCTTTGTAAGGGATAAGAGGGCACAGGATTCTCTTGCTTTGAGGGTACTGGGTCTTGGCCGTGTATTAACAGAAGCAGGAAACCTGGAGTTAGTGTTTTTGTGAAGGTTCTTGCACTGACTGTTTTCAATGAACTGAGTGTGGCCACCTTGGCACCATCCTCAAGGTAGGACCTTTCTCATTAATCAATGCTTTGATTCCCCTCAAGGTTTGAGACCTTTGCAGCTGCTATAAGTGAATCTTTCTAGTTTGTCCTTGGATCAAGTAATGATCAGAACTGTGAATCTGGAAATGTTTGCTTCCTAATGACCCAACAAGCCCATTGCATTTTCTAGGTAGTGAAAATTCCCAGTGCAAGATTTTCTTCACCATCACTTCCAAGCAATCATGGTCCATAATGAGGGATCACTTCTAAGCTGTCTTGTGGTTCAATCCAAGGTCCATGATGATGAGATTATCAACTACAGTACTCTCTCTTTGGAGAAGTACGGGAGCCTCATGATATCATGTGGAAAGGCAGTGAACATTTTGGAACACTAGGCAACAAATGCACTAGTAGAACAACTGGGTTTTGAAGAGTAGGGATGGCCTGGTGTCCTGATTATAAAAACATGTTGGTCCAGAGGTAGCACTGGTGCTTTGTAATACAATACTCTTGTTGAGGACTCCTGTAGGTGGTGGTGCACTATTTTACAAGACTCCCTGTTCTATCACTCATCTCCATCAAGGGTTCTGACTCTTTGAGGGCATATGCAGCCATGCAACTACTTCCACATGACCTTTTCCAGACTCCAATCAGGATCATCTACAACTTCTTCCACTTGGAAGGAATCCTGTGCATGCAACCCTTTCAAAACCCCCAATATGGCCAGTTCAGGAAGGGAGGCATAGGGAGGAGGGCAGGAAGAGTGGGACGCTAATGTTGGCGTTCCCCCCTTCCCTGCTATTCCGATTAGGGGGTTACCTGTTATAACATTAGGCAACATGACAGAGACACAGGGCCAAACTTTGGGTAGTGATTGTCCATCTGGTTGTATACGTGTTCCCTCTTCTAGTCCGCTGGCAAACTATTCTCCAGCATCACTGAAAGCCCTGCCATTGTTGGCAGAAATGAAAGGGATACTGGAGAGAGATACGCTTAAAGTCCTCCAAGAAGGTTCTCAGGGTTTCTATAGTCTACACTTCCTGGTGAGGTCAGAATTTGAAGCATTCCGAGAACGTTTGATGAGGCATTCGGTAGTATCTCACACCAACAAGCAAAATGGCAAGTTGACAAACAGAATCACTTCTGAGTTGTGTACCAAGCTGTAGAGCTGTCAGCCAGATACATTCCAGACAAGAGGAAATTTACTAGCAGATGAGCTTAGTTGCCAGGGGCAGGTTAAAAAATCGGAGTGGTCCTTACAATCTTGTATAACCAAAATGATTTTTGCCTTGGGGACCTACTGGAATTAACTTAAGTTTGCCATATGGCTAAACAGCAAACTCCCAGTGTTCTGTTCCCCCATTTCAAACCCATGGGAAGTGTTCAAGAATTCTTAACATCCAACACCCATTGTATCACCTGGACGCTAATGCCTTTTTTCCGTTCATCCTGATTTCACAAGGTCTCAGGATGACCCTTGTAGCTTCCAGGTGGCCATAAATGTAGTTGTATCCCGATCTGTAAGAAATTTTTGTCGAGGTCCCAAGGTAAGTACCCCTCTGGAACATTCTCCTCTTACAGCCACATCTTCAGAGGTATGACCAACCCATGGAGTTGCTTGCACTTTATGGTTGGGGGATGTACAGCATCTCGTCTGAGTGAAAGGCTTTTCAGGAGGGACTGCACATGAGATGCCTGGGTACCTAGAATGATCCTCTAAACCTGTCCACCAGGGAAAGAAGGCATTTTTGCAATGGGTTTCGTAAAAAGGGTTTGTTCCGTAACTGAAATTCAAACCACGCTATTTAATATGGGTATTACTTTCAGCGTAGCTGAAATGACGAGCTATTAGAATTTTAACGAGGGTTTACTACCCCATCGCTTGTTAGCAGGGGGTAGGGAGGGGTAGCTTGCTACCCCTCACACACACCTGTGATAGCTCACTTTGCTTTTGGCTCGGGTGATGACCGGACGTGTCCGTTCCTACCCTCGCCTATATTGACAGCCATTAATCTTTTTTTGGTTTTTCTTCTTGACAGAGTGTTTGGAAGTTGGCCTCTATTATGCGGAAGTGTCCCGGCTTACCTGACCGCCCTTGCGGAACTTATATGTCGGCGGTGGACACAGACCCTCACACCTTGTGTCCTTTTTGTAGGGGCCAACGGTGTGAAAGAAATAAAGTGTGTGGTGAGTGTAGGGAGTGGTCTACCTCCCAGTGGGAGAGGCTTACCCGGCGCCGAAAGAAGACCAAAAGGGATATTTCTCCTTCAAGGGTTCCCTTGAAGAGAGAAAATCTCAAGGCTCTTTGTCCGTAGCCCAAACCTCCTCCGAAGCTCCCACTCGATCGGTCTCTCCCGAGAGGCCGTCGAGTGGTAGCGTAGGCCGCAGTTTTGTTAACCGATCTCGGGGCTTGGGAGAGGGAGTTGCCTCCCATAGCGAGGCAGCTCCTCCTCCTCCCCCGGGGGAGGATTTTAATTTTGATAATAATGTGTCTAACAATGATTTATTACAGCTTTGGGCTTCCTTGGGGCTTCAGGGATCGCCCTCCAAGGAAGCCCTGTTTGACATGATCAGGTTGGGAGCAGCTGTCAAACAGTCGCCGGCGGTAGCAGAGGTTGATCCTCTGTCTATCGTCGACGTTGTTGTGGTAGAGGCTTCTGACGAGTTAGGTCAAACCCCTGCTGCGGTTGTTGATGTAGCAGAAGGCTTAGTTCCCCCCTCCGAACATCCTTCGAGGGAGGAGCTAAGTCCAACGGTCTCTCCTGCAGGTGTTTCTCCCCCTCAGGGGAGTGCACTGATAGAGACTCCTCTTCGGAGGACTGCCAATGGTCTGCCTGCTGCCAGAGGTCATATCAGACGTAAAGCTCGCCCTCCTCTTCGCCGTAGAGGCCTTCCTTCACCCCACAAGGGTGTTAGGAGGCGCCTCTTCGGGTCTTCATCTTCGCAGTCCCCCGCAGAGGATCCTCCACACCGTGCTCCGACCGTTGCAGCTGCATCCCTGGACCTCTCCGCAGATTGTTCACGATCTCCTTCTCCTGCCAGACCTGCTGACCTGCCGTCACCGTTCCTGGCCGCTGATGCGCTGTGGGCGCCCACGCATCCCGTTATTAAACGGGCACCGGTCCCTTCAGGTCAAAACGGGCACCGGTCCCTTCAGGTCAAAACGGGCTTTCTCACAATGTGAGTAAGTCCCTTAAGCGCCAGGTATCCCCTGCGCGCCAACGTTCTCCTGCGCGCCTGTGCGCAATTGCGCGCAAGCGCTCTCCTGGTGCACTCAAGAGTTCTCCTGTTCCTGAGACAACGCACCAGCGCTCACCTGCTTGCCAGCGCTCACCTTCTTGCCAGCGCTCACCTGCGCGCCATCGATCTCCTGTTTGCCAGCGATCTTCACCTCGCCAGCGCACATCTGCGCGCCCTCATCCTGCTGCGCACCACGCACGCCCACAATCTCCTGCGTGCCTACGATCTCCTGCTCACCAGCGCTCTTCTCCTGCACGCCAGCGTTCGCCTGCCCTTCAGCGTTCTCCTGCGCGCCCAAGTTCTTCGGATCTGAGCGCAGGAGGGAAGATTCCTTCTTCTCCTTCTCGCCAGCAATCTCCTGCGCTACACCTAACACCGACGCGCCATTGGACCCCGCCTGCTCGCCAGCCTTCTCCTACGCGCCATCGGACCCCGCCTGCTCGCCAGCCTTCTCCTACGCGCCATCGGACCCCGCCTGCTCGCCAGCCTTCTCCTACGCGCCATCGGACCCCGCCTGCTCGCCAGCCTTCTCCTACGCGCCATCGGACCCCGCCTGCTCGCCAGCCTTCTCCTACGCGCCAACGCGCACAGTCTCCATCGCTCGCACTTGTGCATTCTCCTGCGCATTTTTATGCGCGCCCACGCGCTAAGGGTATTTCCCCTACGCGTGCGCACCCAACGCTTTTGCCTTCTAGAGCTCGTCGGGACCCTGCGCGTTCACGCGAGCGTGAGCAATCGCCTCCGCTCGTGCGAACGCTTATTCAACCTACTGCGCACACTCCAGAATGCGCCCCTGCGCGCCACCGATCGCCTGCGCGCCCACGCGCTCCATCTCCTGCGCACCATCGCTCGCCAACGCGCCCACTCGCCAACGCGCCCACTCGCCAACGCGCCCACTCGCCAACGCGCCCACTCGCCAGCGCGCCATCGCTCCCCTGCATGCCAACGCGCCCCCTCGCCTGCACGCCAACGCGCCATCGCTCGCCGGTACACCATCGCTCGCCGGTACACCATCGCTCGCCCACGCACCAGCGCCCATGCGCACACGCGCGCGCGAACAAGGCAAGACCTCATCGCGCGAGCGCCAGCACGAAACCCATCGAGATTCCCAGCGGGATTCACAGCGCGAGCTTACGCGCGAAGCGACAGGAACACGTGCAACCAGGTCTTCATCATCGCGTTCCCCCCCCGCAAGCGCAGGCCAGCGTGCTTGATTGAAGCGGGGAGAACTCCAGATAGGTCCAGGATCTAACCATCGTCTCTTTATTTTTTTCAAGCAGACCCTGTTGTAGTATATACTCCTAAGGATTGCCCGGTCTCTTTCCCTCCAGAGGGAGTCACTGACAGTGCTACTGTCAGTAAGCAGCCATGGTTCGAATCCATTGTCAGAGCTGTCATACAGGCTTTTAAACCAGCCTTCTCGGAAATGGGCCTTAAATCAATGGCAGCTTCAACCCCCCTGAAGAGAAAGCGAGGAGTATACATCGTGGTGACTTCTCCTAGGGCCAAGCTGGCTCCTCGGAAGTCCTTGAGGAAGGCTCCCTCCCCCCCCCAGACCTTCTTTCCCTCCCCTGTGGAAGAAGATTTCCCGTCCTCAGGGGATTCCACCGAGGTTAGGCGTTCTCCCATCGCACCAATGGGAGAAACCCTACCCCGTGTAGGAGAGTCGTCCAGGGTATGTGCGGAGAAGAGCCCCCGCCATCGCTGCTAGAGTCCTGTATCCCTCCCAGGAGGGAACCGAAGGACTCAAAGACCATCCCGAAGTTGTCCTCAAGGCTTCGTCCAGAGCCAACCAAATCCGCAGAGAACGTCCATGGGTCCCCCCGAGAAGAACCTTTGGGGATAGGAGACTTTGCTGCCAGTCCTTTAGGAGGGGAGCCACAGGAGTCAGAACATGCTTTCTGGCAGGTTCTAACCCTGATGAGGAATCTCAATGGGTTCCCGGATCCTGAGATTCCCCCTCGAGAGGGCAAGGACACGGTCCTGGACCGAGTCTTTGGCACCCAGAAACCTTTTAAGGCCAGTGCGGCTTTGCCCTGGTCCCAAGGGGTGAAGAGTGCCAGGGACAAGGTTAAGGGCCAGCTCTCCGAGCTCGCTTCCTCCGCCTCCTCGAGTCCATCAGAGGAGGTACTTCGAGATCATGGGGGGAGTCTTGCTTAGCTCTTCCCTTGCACCACTCTGTGGAAGAGCTTACCAGGGGAGTCCCTCTAGAGAGGCTCTCTAGCCGGCAAGTGTCCTTCTCGGCGACGTAGATCCTTAGTCAGGAGAAGGTCGCGAAGTGTGCCATGCAGGCTACTTCGTGGCTAGACGTCTGGCTAGGGTCTCTCGGCATCCTGATACGTTCCGAGGATCTGTCTAAGGAAAGTACCAGGAAGGCCTTGGAGACCTTCCTATTTTCGGGCACGCGCACCATCGAGTTTCTTGCCCATCTAGTATCGAACTTATGGGCCAATTCCATTCTGAAACGACGTGATGCCGTGACCGAGAGGTTCCACACGAAGGTCCCCAGCATCGAGGTCAGTAGGCTCAGGCATTCTTCCCTCTTGGGAAAGAATCTGTTTGAGCCGAAAGACGTGGAACAGGTAGCTGAGAGGTGGAGGAAGTCCAACCAGGACTCTCTCCTACATAGGGCTCTTACATCTAAGCCCTATAAGCCTCCAGCACCCCAACAACCTCGCCCGTCTAAGACGACGAAACCGGCAGTGGCAGCAAAGGCAACGGTGTCGAAGCCCTTTCCTGTCAAAGACAAGAAAGGCAGGAAGTCCTCCAGGGGAGGGAAAAATCCTAGAGGGAGTGGCCGAGGCCGCAAACTCTAGGATTGGCAATCCCCCTGCATGTCCACCAGTGGGGGGATGCCTACAAAGTTGCGCAATCAGGTGGCAGCAACTCGTGGCCGATTTCTGGATGATTTCCGTAATCAGTCGGGGATATCGCGTCCCGTTCACAACATCTCTACCTCCCCTGACAGCGGATCCAGTGTCGTTGAGCTCATTTGCCATGGGATCGGCAAGGGGGCAAGCCCTACGGGCAGAAGTTGAGACCCAGTTGAAGAAGTATGCTCTCCAGGAGGTCGTCGACGGGTCCCCAGGCTTCTTCAGTCGACTCTTTCTTGTAAAGAAATCGTCTGGTGGTTGGAGACCCGTCATCAACCTCGGCTCTGAACAGGTTTGTCAAACAAACCCCGTTCAGCATGGAGACGCAGACACGGTCAGACTTGCAGTGAGACCACAAGACTTCATGTGTACACTGGACCTGAAGGACGCATACTTCCATCTGTCTTCAAGGAAGTACTTAAGATTCAGCCTAGACAACAAGATCTACCAGTTCAAGGTGCTGTGTTTCAGTCTCTCCACAGCACCTCAGGTTTTCACCAGAGTGTTCACCCTGATTTCATCATGGGCACACAGGATCGGCAGCCGTCTCCTCCGTTATCCGGATGACTGGCTGATCCTAGCAGACTCGGAGTCGACCCTTCTTCGACACCGAGACAAACTTCTGGGACTTTGCCAAGATCTAGGGATCATGGTAAATCTTGAGAAGTCCTCTCTGCTTCCGACTCAACGACTGGTATATCTAGGCATGATCTTGGACACCAATCTCCACAAAGCCTTCCCATCAGACGACAGGATAGCAAGGCTGAGAAGGGTCGCAGATCCTTTCCCTAGACGAGAAGAACTCCCAGCCCAATCGTGGTTACGTCTCCTAGGTCACCTTTCATCCCTGGCCCGTCTAGTCCCGAATGGTCGCCTCAGGATGAGATCCCTACAATGGCGACTCAAGTCTCGGTGGAATTAGGGACATGATTCCCCAGACGTCATGGTCCCTATGGGCCCTTCGGAACGGACGGATCTGCAGTGGTGGGTGACAGACGAGAACCTACGGAAGGGAGTGGATCTTCTCGTCCTCCCCCCGGATTTGATGCTGTTCTTGGACGCCTCAAAGAAAGGGTGGGGGGCCCACGTTCTGAACTACAGGACCTCAGGCCTGTGGTCAGAATCAGAAAAGTGTCTCCACTTAAACCTGCTAGAAATGAAGGCCGTCTTCCTGGCCCTTCAACAGTTCCAACAATACCTGGCGGGCCACTCCGTGGTGGTGATGAGCGACAACACGACAGTAGTGGCTTACATCACCAAGCAGGGAGGTACCTTTTCACAGCAACTATCCCATCTTGCAGTAGAGATACTGAGATAGACCGAAGCCCACTTGATTCCACTATCAGCTCGCTTCATTCCAGGGAAGAGGAATGTGCTCGCCGACAGTCTGAGCAGGGCATCCCAGATTGTGAGTACCGAGTGGTCTTTGGATCGTCTAGTAGCCAACAAAGTCCTGACTTTGTGGGGTTCCCGACTGTGGATCTGTTCGCGACAGCATTGAATTTCAAGCTTCCGCTGTACTGCTCCCCAGTCCCGGACCCCAAGGCACTCTGGCAAGATGCCTTCCAACAACGGTGGGACAACATCGACGTGTACGCCTTTCCCCCGTTCTGTCTGATGAGAAGGGTACTCAACAAGACCAGAATATCGGTCAACCTTTCAATGACCCTGATAGCTCTGCTATGGCATCACGCAGAGTGGTTTCCGGACCTTCTGCAGCTTCTAACAGAACTCCCGAGAGAACTCCTTCCACGACGCGAGCTACTCGAACAACCACACGCCAACATCTTTCACAAGGCCCTGGCCTCGCTTCGGCTTCACGCCTGGAGACTATCCAGCACCTCCTCACAGAGAGAGGCTTTTCGCAGCAAGTTGCGGATAGGATGTCTGGACACCTGCGAAAGTCATCCGCAGGAGTCTACCAGGCAAAGTGGAGAGTTTTCTGTGGTTGGTGTCGAGGAAAGGGTATCTCTCCACTCGATGCCACTATTCCAGCAATAGCGGAGTTCCTTGTGTATTTGCGGGAAGAAATGCGCCTTTCAGTCTCGGCAGTGAAAGGCTATCGCTCAGCCTTAAGTCTTGCCTTCAGACTCAAAGGAATGGACATTTCCTCTTCGCTAGAACTTTCCCTACTCATACAAAGTTATGAACTTACCTGCCCTCAGTCGGAAGTGAGACCTCCTCCATGGAACGTGGTTCGAGTTCTCAGGTCTTTTAAGAGGCCTCCCTTCGAACCATTACGCCAGGCTTCTGATCACCACCTGACTTGGAAGATAGTGTTCCTACTTGCTCTGGCTTCGGCCAAGCGAGTCAGTGAACTTCATGGTCTCTTGTATGACATCGCCCATTCAAGGGGATGGGGGGAGGTAACGTTCAAATTCGTCCCTGAGTTTGTTGCCAAGACTCAGAATCCAGGAGTGCCGGACCCTCGGTTCAACTCTTTCCGAATCTCGAGTCTTCGTTCTGTAACAGATGACCCAGACCATCTCCTACTATGCCCAGTAAGGAGTCTGAGGCTCTATCTTAAGAGAACAGCTGCAGTTCGTCCCCAGGTGCAAGCACTGTTTGTTAGCACCGGGAGGACAAAGAGGAGGGTCACTAAGAATACCATCTCAGCCTGGATTCGCAGGGTTATCCATCATTCCCTGAATCCTGACCCTTCTCTGTCACGTCGCCCTAGAGCACATGATGTCGGGCATAGCTACGTCCCCGGCCTTAAAGAAGAAGAACTCAGTGACGCAGGTTTTACAAGCTGGGGTATGGAAGCGTCAGACGACCTTCACAGCCCACTACTTGCAAGACGTGACCCACAGGAGGCTCGATACGTTCTCTATCGGCCCTGTGGTGGCTGCACAACAACTGGTTTAAACCTCAGGCTCCTTAATGGACAAGTAGCAGAGTGTTGAGGGCATTGTTACCCGGTTTTAGTCTGCATGAATGAAACGGTATGCCTGGCCCTTATTCTTTTTTTCATTCTCCCCTCTCTTGGGGAAAGCAGCATCCTGGGTTCCCTTGTGTTCCTAGTATTAAGTTAATACTGTCACGTCCCCATACCCTGACGAGGTGGTATTGGGAGAGTCCTAGCCTTAAAGTTCCATCTAAAGGACTTCAGGTCAACTTCCTAGGATGAGTCACACTTACTTCCTTCACACACAAGCTTATGTAGGCCGCGAACTTTGCAGAGCAAAGCGCTAGCGAGGTGCAGGGACTCCTTATCATTGAGTGCCGACACACTCAGATACTGAGTCCCTGGGCAAAAAGCCAAAAGCCAGTAATGGCAGGGACTTACCACCCTACCTAAGGGTTAAGTCACCGATATTAAATAGCGTGGTTTGTATTTCAGTTAAGGAACAAATGACAAATTCATTAGATAATTTGTATTTTTCCCAACTATACAAACCTTAGTTATTTAATCAAACTTGCCCGCCAGCCCTGTCCCCCAGAAAGTCCTACCTCTAAGCAAAGTGAGCTCTCACAGGTGTTTGTGAGGGGGGAGGGGTAGCAAGCTACCCCTCCCTACCTCCTGCTAACTAGCGATGGGGTAGTAAACCCTCGTTAAAATTCTAATGGCTCGTCATTTCAGCTACGCCGAAAGTAATACCCATATTAAATAGCTAAGGTTTGTATAGTTAGGAAAAATACAAATTACCTAACGAATTTGTCATATTTCTCCAGTCAGAGTATCACCAGAGCAGATCATGGACTTCCTCGTCTATCTTTGCTAAGAGGAGTGGCCGTCAGTTGTAGCCATGAAAGGCTACTGATCAGCCTTGACCATAGTCTTGGGGTGAAAGGTTTATATATATCCTGCCTGTGGGAGTTGTTGATGCTTGTCAGGAGCTTTGAGTAGTCTTCCCTAACCCGGGATCACAGGCCCCCTGAGTGGGACGTAATCCTTGTTTTCAAATCTGTTACGCACAGATCTGCCTTTTTTATTTTTATTTTTTGCTAGCCTTAACATTGTCAAAGAGAGTAGGCAAGTTGCACACACTCTTATGTAATAACTCAACACTGAGGGATAGAAGTACTGTACAGTAGGTCACCTTTAGTTTTGTGCCAGAATCCATGGCTGAAATCCAGAACCTCTTGATACACGACTCTAGGTTTGAGACCTTCTCCATTCCCTCTGTATGTGGAGCATTGGGTGGTCATAAAGAGATGATTTTGTGTCCCATGAGAATTTTGCGGTGCTAACTGAAGAGGAATCGATATATCGGGTCTGAGTATGAATGTCTTCCTTAGCAGCACTGACAGAACCAAGAAAGAAGTTTCAAAGAATACTAGCTTTGTGAAACAATCAATAGAGCATGAACTTCAAACACAGAGGGAGTCGAAGTATCAGTTTGGAGTAGAGCTCAAGAAATAAGAGATACAGTATTGGTTCCACTTTGGCCTTCCAAAACTATTTTGCAGTCAATCAGGGGATGAAAGCTGGAGTTTGGAAGCTCCAAACAACTTTCACCGCCTTCTGTTCATGGGAGTACTGTATACCCACAAATCCTTTGACACTTGTTCTTAGCCCTGTGGTGGCTGTTTAAGTAGTTGTTACCAGCCTAGCTCTCTCATGGAACAGAAAGCATCATGTCTGTGGTAATGTATCTGTGCCAGTCTGGATGAATGGTCGAAGAACTGGCTCTTCTGTCGTTTCTTTACTTCTCCTCTCCTTACTTGGGGATGAAGGGGTTGCGATGTTACTCGCTGGATCTGACATTGATGCTGGTAAGCTATACTTCTGAGCACTCATCTTATTAGACTAGAGAGTTATGGGGTCCTTTGACTGGCCAGACAGCACTACGTTGGATTCATCTCTCTGGTTATGGTTCATTTTCCCTTTGCCTACACAAACACCGAATAGTCTGGCCTATTCTTTACATATCCTTCTCTTTCCTCATACACCTGACAACACTGAGATTACCAAACAATTCTTCTTCACCTAAGGGGTTACTGCACTTTTATTGCTCAGTGGCCACTTTCCTCTTGGTAAGGATAGAAGAGACTCTCTAACTATGGTAAGCAGCTCTTCTAGGAGGATCTTCCAAATTCAAACCATTGTTCTCTAGTCTTGGGTAGTGCCATAGCCTCTGTACCATGGTCTTCCACTGTCTTGGGTTGGAGTTCTCTTGGCTTGAGGGTACACTCAGGCACACTATTCTATCTTTTTTTTCTCTTCCTCTTGTTTTAATAAAGTTTTTATAGTTTATAAAGGAAATATTCATCTTAATGTTACTGTTCTTGAAATATTTTATTTGTTCCTACACTGAATACAAACCCTCATTCTTTACTATAGGAGATATTCTAGCGTGAGCTGGAAAATACGGCAGAAAACCTTAACAAGGTCGTTACTGACCGGGCCGGTAGTTATCCCCGTTGGGGGTGGGGGACTGCCGGCCGGCAGCTACTGAGTACCTTCAATCGAATTCTAGCCGTCGCAGTGGTAACACCACTGCTTCCGCTTTTGTTTGACTGGCAGACTAGCCTTTCTTCAATTTTTTTTTTTTTCCATTAACTTTTTCTTTTACTCTTTAAATAGATGTGATGTCCTCTAATATGAGAAAGTGTCCCGGGGTTCCCCCGAAAACTTGTGGCACATATGTCACCACCGAAGGTGGATCCTCATTCCCTATGCCCTTCATGCAGAGGTCATAGGTGTGCTGAAGGCTCCCCCTGCCAAGTATGTAAGGAATGGTCGCCTACGCAGTGGGATAAGTTCATGAAAAGGAAGAAGAAGAAATCCAAGAAGGATTCGTTACCTCCAGGTTCGCCATCGAAAGGTAAGGAGTCTCGGGCCTCTTCTTCGACCTCTCGATCTCTTCCTTCAGACTCTTCCTTGCCTCCTTCCTCCGGGGGGAAGTCAAGGAAGAGCGGCACCATTGACTTAACATCCATTACCCTGGGGCAGGCGAATCAAGTTTCCCCCCCCCAGTGGGATAGTATCTTCAGTCATCGGAAATAATTCTATTACCGCTTCTATTCCAGATAACGTGCGAGCGGTATGGCCTGCCCTTGGACTTCCTGGTTCTCCTTCGGTGGAAGTGTGGAACCAGTTCCTCGCAGGCACAGTTTTACCTCAGGTCCCTTCTGTTTTGGAACCCTCGAGAGTTCTGGACCTCGCCGATATCCCGTCAGCTCAATCGGCGTCCGCTGAAGTGTCAGCGGAGGTATTAACGTCAGGCCCTGCGGAGCCTACTTCGCCCCTCGCTTGCATTACTACGAAACAACGTCGCAAGTGGGATCATCGCGATACCTCCTCCTTCTCCTCCTCCTCCTCGTCATCGTCTTCGTCCTCCTTAGAGGATAGGAGAGAGAGAGAGAAGAGAAAAAGGAGAGCTCGCTCTCCTTCGCCAAGACGTTCTCGTCGGAGAGAGAGGCGATATAGGAAGAGACGTCATCGTTCTCGTTCTTCCTCGCCTTCTATCTCTTCACGAAATGTCTCGCCGAGAAGCGATAAGCGCTCTCCTCACAAACATAAGAGGAATACTTCCTCGCACTATCGCTCTGATTCGCGATCGTCTTCCTCTCGCGGGGAATCATCTAGGCGCTATAAGAAGAGCTCTACAAGACGTTTGCGCTCTTCTTCACGAGAGAGTTCTCTCAAGCGCAATAAGCGCTCCCGTTGGGGCGAGGTTAAATCTGATCGTGCCCAGAGCGCAACCAAGGAAAGAGAACACACCGAGCGCAATTCCTCTCCTTCACTTTTCTCCGTGAGGAGCTCGCGCTGGGGAAGCGAGAGAGAACACTTCTTCTCGCCATCGCTTAGTTTCATTAGAGAGAGCGCGCTCCCGTACGTCAAACTTCCGAGCGCAAATCTCCGGACATATCCGCGCGAGGTCATTCATCGCGCCCTCGCATTTTAGACAGAACAACACCCATTCCCGTACGTTCTAATGAATTACGAAATATGGGCTTTGCGATAACTTCGGAAGAAGACGCAGGGGTTCAACCCTTCTCCTCTTCGGCTGAGATCAGAGGAGAAAGGCCAGACCGCCGATCAACGCATTCTCTTATTGAGACAGTACCGTTAATTCGGTCGCCTTCGCCTAAACCTTCAACCTCCAGGCAGGATCTTGCGCGCGCGGTGCCATCAACCAGCGCTCATCCTTCCTCTGGATTGTCGGCAATGGAGTATGTTACCTCACCGTTACCTTCAGACATTCGGACTTCGACCGATCTCCCTTACAAGGAATTAGCGTGACCTGAGGATTCCTCGGAGGAACAACCATCAAAAGATTTAGTCGGCCTATCTGAGGGCTCTAAGAACGATGTGTAATATCTCAGGTCTCGGAGATTTACACCTGTCACCTCGTCATACCGACGCTCCAGCTTTAGACAGACTATGTCGTCCTCCACCAAACCCTAAGACCATAATTGAACTTCCCTGGTCTATTCACACTGCAGGCCGTCTGAGGAAGGTCTCGCAGGCGGTCTCAGGGGAAACGAGTTCCTTGAAGTCTCAAGGATCCCATAAACTGCTGCAAGGATCCCATAAACTGCTGCAGTTTCCTTTTTCGAGGCAAAAGGCACTTTTACAAGGTCAGAGACGCCAACCCTTCGCCTCTGACACTAGATCCCCTCACAGCAAGGCTTACACCTGGCTGGTCTGCAGAGAGACTCTCTTCCCTTCCAGTCTCCTTTACCGCAGCAGAAGCCTCGACAATGGAAGCAGCGTCAATGTCTCTTCTAGAGGCACTTTCCTGGTTTGACACATGGTCTGGCACAGTGGGCTACCTTGCTAGTCACGAGGACCTTTCAAACTAAAATTCCATGCAGTCCTTGCAGGAAGTCCTGCCTGCTGGGGCCAAGACAGTGGACTTTCTAACTGCTACGGCTGCAACGATGTGGGGCAACTGGAGTCTCAAAAGGAGGGAATCGGTAGTCTCCAGACTGCATAGGAGCATCGATAAATCTGAGAAATCTGATTTGAGGAACTCTGATCTTTTACAACCTTTACTCTTCTCTAGACAAGCAGTCTCCTCTACCTTAGAGACTTGGAGGAAGGAGACGCAGGACACTGCAATGCAAAAGGCTGCTTCTTTTCGTCCAATGCAACAGCAACAAACTCCACAACCCAAGGCAACAATCGCAACTCCACTGCCAGCCAAGAGCCTCAGCCGCCCCTCGTTTACACCCAAACCTATGGGCAGAGGAAAGTCGGCTCCTCCTAAGGCTAAAGGCAGAGGGAGGAACCCTAGACAGAAATAGGGTCTCGACTCCCCCTCATAATGCGTAGGGGGGTGCCTGCAGAGGAGTTGGAGGAGGTGGAAAACTATGGGGGCCATGCAATGGACCATAAGGGTGCTTCGTTGGGGATACTGCATTCCCTTCATAGACTCCTCCTCCTCTAATTCCTCCCCCGATCTCGTCCTCCCAGGTCTTGGGATCCTGGGAAACAGCAAGCCCTAGCTCGGGAGATACAGAGCATGCTTCTAAAAGACGCCATTCAAGAGGTCTCTGACTCTGCCCCGGGGTTTTTCAGTCGCCTCTTTCTGGTAGAGAAAGCCTCGGGAGGTTGGAGACCAGTGATAGATCTTTCGACTCTGAACCAGTTCGTGAAGCAGACTCCATTCAAAATGGAGACAGCGGCCTCCGTGACTCAAGCAGTACATCCAGGAGACTTCATGGCATCTGTAGACTTGAGAGATGCTTATTTCCAAGTGCCAATCCATCGCACATCTCGGAAATTCCTACACTTCCTGGCTCAGGGTTGAATCTTCGAGTTCAAAGTCCTGTGCTTCGGCCTCTCGACCGCCCCACAGGTCTTTACGAAGATCTTCAAACTCGTATCTTCGTGGGCGCACACACATGGAATTCGTCTGCTAAGATATCTGGACGATTGGCTACTCCTGGTCTCGTCCAAGGAGCTAGCTCTGGATCATCTGAGAAGACTTCTGAATCTTTGCAAGGATCTGGGGATCCTTGTAAATGCAGAGAAGTCTTGCTTAACTCCGACCCAAGTCTTGAACTATCTGGGTATGTCCATCAACACCCAGGCAGGGAGAGTTTTTCCGTCGGAAGACAGGCTTCGGAGACTGGATCAATCCATCGCCCATCTCTTGTCTCCACTACCACCTTCAGCCAAGTCGTGGCAGTGTCTTCTGGGCCATCTTGCCTCTCTGGAAAAACTGGTTCCAGGCGGGAGATCGAGAATGAGAAGTCTCCAATGGCATCTGAAGACCCATTGGTCTCAAAAGTCAGATCCCCCATTCTTGGCAGTGGAGGTTCCAAGTCTGGTGCTACAAGATCTTCATTGGTGGTCGACCAGAGAGAACACCCAAAAGGGCATTCCCCTCCAAAACCCGAGTCCGAAGTTAAAACTTTTCGGACGCGTCGCTACGGGGATGGGGTTCCCACCTAGGCCCCAAATTAGCATCAGGAGTTTGGTCTCCGATAGAGAGTTCTCCCCATATAAACCACCTAGAATTATTAGCTGCCTGGAAAGGCCTAAAATTCTTTGTAGAAGATCTACGCGGACGAGAGGTGGTTCTGATGAGCGACAGCTCCACAGCCGTCTCGTACATCAACAAACAAGGGGGTACTCTGGCAAGAGACCTCTGTCTGTTAGCAGTCCAGATCTGCCAGTGGGCAGAAAGCCGCAACATTTCTCTTTCAGCCAGGTTTATTCCGGGCCGGAGAAACATCGTGGAGGATCAGCTGAGCAGGCATCACCAAGTGTTGAGTGGAGAATGGTCTTTGGATCCTCGAGTAGCGAAGACAGTAATAGCTTTGTGGGGTTTATCCACAATAGATCTGTTCGCCACCTCTCTGAATGCGAAACTTCCCCGCTACGGGTCCCCAGTTCCAGACAATCAGGCAGCGATCCAGGACGCCCTCCAACACTCCTGGGACAACCTGGACGCTTATACCTTCCTTCCCTTTTGCCTGCTCAGAAAGGTGATCAACAAACTCAGGATCTCACGGGACTGCAAGCTAACACTAATAGCTCCGGCTTGGCCAAGCAGAGAGTGGTACGCAGATCTCCTTTCCCTGCTGGTTCAAGTGCCGAGGTTCATGCCTCCAGAACCCCGTCTGTTGATGCAGCCACACAGTGGTATCCCCCACGGGAGAATCCACTTCCTGAAACTTCACGCCTGGAGGCTGTCCAGTCTCTCCTCAGAAGCAGAGGCTTTTCAGGAAAGGTGGCTGAACACATGTCCAGGCACCTGTGTCAATCTTCCACAAACCTCTACCAAGCAAAATGGAGAGTGTTTGAAGCTTGGTGTAGAGGGCGAGGCGTGTCTCCACCTGATCCCTCTCTTCCTTTAGTGGCAGACTTCCTAGTTTACCTCAGGGAGGAGAAACTCCTTTCAGTCTCGGCAATTAAGGGCTATCGTTCAGCCTTAAGCCTCATCTGCAGACTGAGAGGAGTTGACCTTTCCACCTCAGGAGATATCACCTTGTTGATTCAAGGTTTTGAGATCTCTCCCCCCCCCCCCCCCCCCCCCCCGTGAAGAGTAGCCCACCACCTTGGGACGTGTCCCTGGTCTTACGCTCCTTAAATCGACCTCCATATGAGCCCTTAAATAGGGCCTCTGATTTCTTCCTTACCCTTAAGACCGTCTTCCTTGTAGCTCTGGCCTCTGCAAAAAGGGTTAGTGAACTTCACGGTCTATCCTACGAAGTCACCCATACTAGAGGATGGGGGGAAGTCTCTCTCAATTTCATGCCAGGCTTTGTGGCCAAAACCCAGAATCCTTCATCTGCCGATGAGAGGTTTAGAGAATTTCAATTTTCCAGCCTCAATAGGGCAACTCAGTATACTGACCAATTCTTACTGTGCCCGGTCAGGGCGCTAAGGAAATACCTGAAGCGCACCAGACCTTTCAGACCACGCCTCCGTCATCTCTTCCTCAGTACCAACAAGGTAAAGAAGAGAATCTCTCGCAACACCATCTCTTTCTGGCTCAAGAAAGTTATTGCGAGAGCCATTCACGGAGACCCTGAGGCAGCTCAACCCAAAGCCCATCAAGTTAGGGGAGTGGCTGCCTCGCTGGCGTTTAAGAAGAATTTTTCAGTCTCCCAAGTCTTAGGAGCTGGAGTCTGGAAGCGCCAATCTACATTCACCTCTCACTATTTATCAGATGTGAAACATAGGTCTCTAAACACCTTTTCTATAGGACCTATTGTGGCAGGTCGGCAGGTACTGTAACTACCTTTACGCCCTTTCAGGGGACAGTAGCCATTGTTCGAGGATTCTGAATTACACTAGGTTTTAGAAGAACATCCATCTATCTTCTGCTCTTTCTTCTTCCTCCCATCTGGGTATCATAGTCTGTGACCAGTTTTGGCTGGACTCATCAATGGAAATAAGGTATGAAACTCATCTGACTCCTATCACAGGGTATAAGTTATGCACGTAGTCACAAGGGTTCCCCCTTTTCAAGGTCAGGGGAACCCTTTGTATGAAAGGGTCCTGGTTTTGTTCCCGACCCTCTTCATGCTGAAACTTTTGTTTCTACGTATTTACAAACCTTCAGTCATGCTGGATTTGGGGATCTACAAAGAAAGTTAATGGGAGATTGTTCATTAATAGTCTAGTCTGAGGACTAACTTCTCTAGGAATAAGAGAACCCTTCGTCCACCCTGATCTCAAGAATATCTCCTATAGTAAAGAATTCGGGTTTGTATGTTAGGAAAAATACAAACTCTGTTTTAAGTTTGTCATTTTTCTTTATCTGTCCTCACAGGGCTATTTTCCCTGTTGGAGCCCCTGGGCTCATAGCATCCTGCTTTTCCAATTAGGGTTGTAGCTTAGCAAGTAATAATAATGATAATGATAATCTGTAAGTAGTAGTTCTCACACATCCTCCCTTAATGGGGGGAAGGATAGTTGAATGAATACCAACCCATTGGTCATCATATGCCACATATTTTATTCCAGACTGCATCCCTCCTTTGGTTAGAAGGATTTCTTCACTAACTGAGTACCAGATACATAACTGAGCATACCTCAAGCCCTATCAGCCTACTCATCCCTATGATGGGCATACATGGGGTTTGCTGGAGTCCTCTCCCGCCAGGGAAACTGGTATTTTTAAATATTTAACTTAGCCGGTGAATATATAATAGCTGCAACTCTGTTGCTCGACAGACACATACAATAAAAACTCGCCAGCGATCGCTATACAGGTTGCGGGTGTGCCCACCAGCGCCAACTGTCGGCCAGATACCACTCTCGATGTAAACAAAGACTCAATTTCTTCTCTGTCGACGTGTCGACAAGACGTACTTTTACTCGCTGTAGAACCTGGAGTTTTTCCCATCATATTTGGTGAAGTACTTTAATTTGGTTTGAGCTTTCGCAGTGCAGGTGTTTTATCTTCATCTTAAATCTTGAACTAGTTTTTGGATAGATTTAATTTTTTGATGACAAAGAGAGTATGGACTTTCTTTGACTTTTAAATGGCCGACCCTTCCCTTAGACGGAAGTGTGTTTAGGCTTTTAGCAATTATCTTATCACGTTATAAATTAATTATAGATTTTCCTCTATATATTTTATATCTCACCGCCTTTATTAGGCCTCTTCGATTAACTTTCCATTTATAATAAACATAAAAATAAATTTTAATGATTTGTTTATATGCGACCTTCCTGAGAGTAGGCGGTCCTAACTTGGAAACTGAAGTTAAACAACGTTGAGCCCTTTCAATCGTAAATAGCTTTTAAAGAGCGAATGATTTAAAACTTTTTAAATGAATATTTTTTAATAGATATTTTATGAAAGATTTTCTTTGAATAGTCTTCGTACTGTTTCAAAGATGAACTAACGTTTAGTTTATTTATGCTACGCAGTTTGCGCTCTATCGTTACGATAGAGAGAGAGAGTATCACGGTTTCACTTTGCAGAAAGAGTAAATCGATTCTGACGTTTTGTTCATTCTTCTTTCAAAGCTTAAATGTTTTAAATTATATTTTAAAGGAACTTTTTAATTGAAAAACCTTTCAGTTTTTTTTTTTTTTTTTTTTTTTTTTTTTTTTTTTGTCAAATAACATGTTTTTTTGACGAAACGTAAGTGGGCTCTTCTCTTAGGTGCGTAATCAAGAGAGAGAGAGAGAGAGATAGAGACGGAGGGAGAGAGAGGGGAGAAAACGTTCCGTTCAAGCGGGTAACGTTGTTCTCGAGTTACTCTCGTCCCTAGTCTCTGTACGGGGAGAAAGGATAAAACGTTTTTAGTTTTTTATTCTCGTACACGACACCCTAAAGGTGCTCGCGCGAGGGTTGTAACCTCAGCATTCCATGCTTTTATCTTTCTCTGGTATAATTGGAAGGTTTTATCAGAAAAGGTATATAAGAAGGACTCTTTTCACCGGGCGCCACAGGTCTCTCCCCAGAAATAGATTTTTCCTTCGTCAAAATCCCTTTTTTATTCTCGTCCCCAGGCAATGTACGGTGAGAGATTGAAAACGTAGTTTTGAATGAACTAGTGTTTAGTCTCTTCCCCATCCACTGAATTTTTTATCTTAAAATATGTTTACTGTTTTTTGCTGGTATTAATGTGCTTGCATTATACGACTGATTTCGCTATTACTACCTTTTGATGAGGTTAGAATTGCGTGCTTCAGGTAGAAATCAGTAAAAGTTTCGATTTCAGTGAAATAAGTGCTAAACAGAAAATCGTAGTGATAAAGTGATATTGCGCAAAGTGTTATCAGTGTTGCGACCGAGGGTTCGTCTGTTCGTGCCTGTCGTTCGCCTAGTCCGGGACCTATTGCAAGCTCCCAAGCCCAGGGGAGAAGTAATGTCGTACGACTTATGGGTTCGAGAGGCCTTGATCAGCGAACAGACGTTCCCTCTATGGTATCGGGTGTATCTTACCAAGATCACCCCTACCATAAGGCGAGAGAGACGTTTTTCTCCTCGTCATCCGAAGGCTTTTCGCATAAGAAACCTGAAACAAGGTTTCGAGGCCCTTAAGCGAAAGTCAGTCCTTTCAGGACAGGTCCAGCGTCCTGGTTGTAGCCATTAGGACAGCTCTGACCCTATGCAGTCATCGGAAGACTGCTCGCCGCCTAACAAAAGTGTAACACAGACTCCGAGAGTCTTTTTGTTGGCAAGGTTTTGCGGTCACAGACGTTACCCTCGTCTCTTACCGCAACCTTTTCCGTTGATCCTAAATGGGTTGTACGGCAAGACATGCAGAATACGCTTGCCTCCCTTATGGAAGACTATTCTGCCGATTAGTCCGTTGAGCCTAGCCGTTTATCTCATCGAAATCCTGGCTTTCAGCCAACCTAACGTTCCTTTGTGCGTCCTGTTGACGTTGGCGTAGCTAAGTCACGTCGGTCAGGTTGTTTAGAACCACACTCGATGCGGTCTCGTGTGGATTTTCAGCCACATTTGGACGTTAGGCCACTTGCTGATGCTCCCGTTGCCGTTCAGGACGTTCGCTAACAATCGGAGTTGACTTGTTTTGACGCTGTGCGTCAACCTCCGCATTCTAAAGTTGTTTTGACTGCTCAGTCTAGGCGGTCAAAGCAGTCTCGAGTGGACGCTGTGCGTCCTCACGCACCTGTTGTTGTTGACAGTTCAGAGACTGTCAAGCAGTTACATGACGTTGCGTCCTGGTCTCTCGCACCTTTTGTTGTTGACAGTTCACAGACTGTCAAGCAGTTACATGACGTTGCGTCCTGGTCCGCTACTAATGCACCAGTGCGTGTGGACTCTGCTTGTAAAGCATAGCCACCACGGTAGGTCTCTCCCTTGCTTGAGACTCGGCTATTATCGGACAAGGTTCCTTTAGATGAGGAAGTTGCTGTTCCCCCTCCTACTGATATTCCCTTGAGGACTCTGTCAGACGGAGAGGAGCCTAAAGCTGCTTAGCCCTCTATGGACTTTAAATAAATCATGCTGATTTTTAAGGATCTTTGTCCGGATCTTTTTGTAACTGCTGCTCCTCGTTCGCCTAAACGTCAGAGCTTACACTAGGCCTAGCTACTTCGAAGCCGTTGTTTTATAAGCTAGTGCTCTCTCGCTCTCCTAGAGAGCTTTACGTTTGCTAGGCGACTGGTTTATCACCAGGAGGAGTTTGGGGGATACAGCCTTTGCTTTCCCTTCTTTTAAACTGGTTTATAGAGCGAGAGTCTGATATAACACGAGACAAGTTCTCGGCTTGGGAGTTCCTGCCACTGCCCAGATAGACTTCTCAAATCTCGTAGACTCTCCCTGGCGCCTGGCCAGGAGACGCTCCTAGATTTTACAGGTCAACTTCACAGCTGTTTTCGAGCCTTTGAAGTTTTGCTGTACAATTATGTCATGCATAAACAAGGCTTTCAGGGATGGCTCCAATGATCTGACAGCCACGTTCTCTGCAGGGACAAGTCCCTCAGGGATGGCTCCATGATTTGGCAGCCATGTTCACTGCAGGAGTACGTAAGAGGCAAGTGCGCTCAATGTATTCATTGTCAAGACAAACTTCACGATGAAGTCTACCAGGCTGTCTTGACAGCATTTATGGAAGGCGACTGGATGGTCTCTCTCGACCTTCAGGAGGCATACTTCCACATTCCTATACACCCGGATTCCCAACCGTTTCTGAGGTTTGTTTACAGGAATGTGGGGTACCAGTTTCGAGCTATCGGAGATCAGAGCCTCCCTGTACTTGGACGACTGGCTTCTCAGAGCCTCTTCCAGTCATCGCTGTCTGAAGGATCTCAATTGGACTCTAGATCTGACCAAGGAATTGGGACTCCTAGTCAATTTGGAAAAGTCACAGCTGGTCCCATCCCAAACTATTCTGTATTTAGGGATGGAGATTCACAGTCAAGTTTTTCGGGCTTTTCCGTCGGCCCCCAGAATAGATCAAGCCCTGCTCTCCATCCAGAAGATGCTGAAGAAAGAACGCTGCTCAGTCAGGCTGTGGATGAGTCTGGTAGGGACGCTGTCATCCCTGGAGCAATTTGTCTCGCTAGGAAGGCTACACCTCCGTCCTCTTCAATTCCATCTGGCTTTTCACTGGAAAAAGGACAAGACGCTAGAGGCGGTCTCGATCCCGATTTCCGAAAAGATAAAGTCTTGTCTGACTTGGTGGAAGGACAATATCAGCCTACGAGAGGGTCTTCCCCTGGCAGTTCAGATACCCAACCACGTTCTCTTCTCGGACGCATCGGACTTGGGCTGGGGCGCGACGCTGGACGGTCGGGAATGCTCAGGTCTGTGGAACTCGAGTCAGAGGAGCATGCATATCAACAGCAAGGAGCTTTTGGCGGTTCATCTGGCCTTGATAAGCTTCGAGAATCTCCTTCGAGGCAAGGTGGTGGAGGTAAACTCGGACAACACCACGGCCTTGGCGTACATTTCCAAACAGGGAGGTACCCACTCACTGACTTTGTACGAGATCGCTAGGGACCTGCTCATCTGGTCAAAAGATCGAGGCATCTCCCTAGTAACGAGGTTCATCCAGGGCGACTTGAACGTCCTAGCAGATTGTCTCAGTCGGAAAGGTCAAGTAATTCCAACCGAATGGACCCTCCACAAGGATGTGTGCAAGAGACTTTGGACGACTTGGGGTCAACCCACCATAGATCTCTTTGCAACCTCGCTGACCAAGAGGCTTCCAATCTATTGCTCTCCAGTCCCGGACCCAGCAGCAATACATATAGATGCCTTCCTCCTAGATTGGTCACATCTAGATCTTTACGCATTCCCACCATTCAAGATTGTCAACAAGGTACTGCAGAAATTCGCCTCTCACGAAGGGACAAGGTTGACGTTAGTTGCTCCCCTCTGGCCCGCGAGAGAATGGTTCACCGAGGTACTTCGATGGCTAGTAGACGTTCTCAGAAGTCTTCCTCTAAGAGTAGACCTTCTACGTCAACCACACGTAAAGAAGGTACACCAAAGCCTCCACGCTCTTCGTCTGACTGCCTTCAGACTATCGAAAGACTCTCGAGAGCTAGAGGCTTTTCGAAGGAGGCAGCCAGTGCGATTGCTAGAGCAAGGAGAGCGTCTACCATTAGAGTCTACCAATCGAAGTGGGAAGTCTTCCGAGACTGGTGCAAGTCAGTTTCTGTATCCTCGACCAGTACCTCTGTAGCCCAAATAGCTGATTTTCTCTTATACCTGAGAAAAGGACGATCCCTTTCAGCTCCAACTATCAAGGGTTACAGAAGCATGTTGGCATCGGTCTTCCGGCATAGAGGCTTAGATCTTTCCAACAATAAAGATCTGCAAGACCTCCTTAAGTCTTTCGAGACCTCTAAGGAGCGTCGTTTGGCTACTCCTGGGTGGAATTTAGACGTGGTACTAAGATTCCTCATGTCAGACAGGTTTGAGCCTTTACAGTCAGCCTCCCTGAAAGATCTCACTCTTAAGACACTTTTCCTGGTATGCTTAGCCTCGGCTAAAAGAGTCAGTGAGCTTCATGCCTTCAGCAAGAACATCGGGTTTTCGTCAGAAAAAGCTACTTGTTCTCTGCAACTTGGTTTCCTAGCCAAAAATGAGCTACCTTCTCGTCCTTGGCCTAAATCTTTCGATATTCCTAGCTTATCGGAGATCGTAGGCAATGAACTAGAAAGAGTCTTATGCCCTGTTAGAGCTCTTAAGTTCTACTTAGCTCGTACTAAACCTTTACGAGGCCAATCTGAAACGTTATGGTGTTCGGTTAAGAAACCATCCTTGCCTATGTCAAAGAATGCTTTGTCATATTTTATCAGATTGTCAATACGAGAAGCTCATTTACACTTGAGTGAGGAAGACCGATCTTTGCTTAAGGTTAAGACGCACGAGGTTAGAGCTGTAGCAACTTCCGTGGCCTTTAAGCAAAATAGATCTCTGCAAAGTATCATGGACGCAACCTATTGGAGAAGCAAGTCAGTGTTCGCGTCATTTTACTTGAAAGATGTCCAGTCTCTTTACGAGAACTGCTACACACTGGGACCATTCGTAGCAGCGAGTGCAGTAGTGGGTGAGGGCTCAACCACTACAATTCCCTAATTCCATACCCTTTTAATCTGTCTCTTGAAATGTTTTAATGTTGTTTTTATGGGTTGTCCGGAAGGCTAAGAAGCCTTTCGCATCCTGGTTGATTTGGCGGGTGGTCAAAGTCATTTCTTGAGAGCGCCCAGATTAGGGGTTTGATGAGGTCCTGTTGTATGGGTTGCAGCCCTTGATACTTCAGCTCCTGGGGGTCTGTCAGCATCCTAAGAGGATCGCT
This sequence comes from Palaemon carinicauda, assembly GCF_036898095.1. NCBI lineage: Eukaryota > Metazoa > Arthropoda > Malacostraca > Decapoda > Palaemonidae > Palaemon > Palaemon carinicauda. The sequence continues at coordinate 275,884,704 of NC_090725.1, forward strand.
GGGCTCCGTAAGGAAGACGTACTTACAATGCAGATTAATCGTCTAAGTCGACTTCCTTACCAGGTACCTATTTATTTTGGTTTTGTTATATTGATAACTGCCAAAATGAAATAAAAAACTCTTAGCTTATACGATGTAAACATATTTAACTCTGGTCTCTACCCACCTCCTTGGGTGTGAATCAGCTATTATATATTCACCGGCTAAGTTAAATATTTAAAAATGATATTTTAATTATAAAATAAATTTTTGAATATACTTACCCGGTGAATATATAAATTAAACGACCCTCCCTTCCTCCCCAATAGAGACGCAGTGGGATGAGAAGAAATTGAGTCTTTGTTTACATCGAGAGTGGTATCTGGCCGACAGTTGGCGCTGGTGGGCACACCCGCAACCTGTATAGCGATCGCTGGCGAGTTTTTATTGTATGTGTCTGTCGAGCAACAGAGTTGCAGCTATTACATATTCACCGGGTAAGTATATTCAAAAATTTATTTTATAATTAAAATATCATATTTCAGGGAAGAAAATTAACAAACCAGTTTGGTTCTATGGGAACTACCTATCACCAGTAAGAGGTAATCCCTATTTTAAAGGATAAATTGTTTCTATAAGCATGAGAACAAATAAATTTGAAAAGTAATTAGTATTTCAAAATCTTTAAATTAAACTTCCCACCTTGACCATCTTGAGCTGAAAGTCAAGAACGAAGAGTTAGCAACAGCAAGTTTAGCATGGTTGTTAGCCTGTGCTCGATATCCTTTTGTGATAGCTCAGAAGTTGGTTTAATCCTTGGTACACAGTAATATTCCAGGTCGAACCTATCCTGTTGTAAACCCTATCCAAACTCCTCAAGTGGTAACTATTGGTCTTACAGTTTTACATTTTTCAGTTATATGAGGGCAAGTCATAAAGTTCCAGGAAAATTGTTGAATGATGTATTTACACAGGAATGAAACAACCCAATTACTTGGTAAACAATTCTCTGTGATGTAATGATCCTTATAGACTAATTACCTCAGTCATCCTCTTCCTACCGTGGTGTTAACATCTGCTTCAGAAAAGTAATTTATTGAGCCAATGGAAAATCAACATTTTGAGATCAGACCTAACATCAAGTTCCTGACCAAACTTGATTGGAAATAAGGAAAAAAGATTGAAGCTTTGCAACAAGTTTATGGAGTTTCTTCTCCATCTAAATCAGTTTTTTATGATTGGGTAAAGTGATTTAAGGATGGTCGGGAGGAGCTCAAAGACAAGCGAAGAAATGAACAACCATCGACTGCAACAAATGAAAGAACCATGGTTTTGGTGCAAAATCTAGCGGATGAAGATCATTGGATTACTAATGATATGATAGCTAATGAGACTGGGATCTCCCATGGCACAACAGTTTCAATTCTAAATGGAAATCTTGGTTTGAGTTAACTTTCAGCACATTAGGTCCTGACAGCTTTGCACGAAGACCAGCTGCATCGAAGAGCTGAACTCTCTCCGGCTGTTTTAACAAAGATTGAATCGAATGAATCTGAGTTTTTTGACCAGATTAATACTGGAGATGAAACTTGGATCCATCAATATGACCCAGCAAGTAAAATTCAATCAAAGCAATTGTTACCAAGAAGTTCAGCTGCACCAGTGAAGTTCAGAGTGGCGAGATCTGCTGAGAAGGTTATGACAACTGTGTTTTGGGACTCCAAAGGAGTGATTTTGATTGATTCCCTTAAAGGAGAAAAAACAGTCACCGGGAATTACTATTATTATTATTATTACTTGCTAAGCTACAACCCTAGTTGGAAAAGCAAGATGCTATAAGCCCAGGGACTCCAACAGGGAAAGTAGCCCAGTGAGGAAAGGAAAGAAGGAAAGATAAAATATTTTAAGAAGAGTAACAACATTAAAATAAATATTTTCTTTATAAACTATAAATACTGTAACAAAACAAGAGGAAGAGAAATTAGATAGAACAGTGTGCCTGAGTGTACCCTCAAGCAAGAGAACTCTAACCGAAGATAGTGGAAGACCATGGTACAGAGGTTATGGCACTACTCAAGACTAGAGAACAATGGTTTGATTTTTGAGTGTCCTTCTCCTAGAAGAGTTGCTTACCATAGCTAAAGAGTCTCTTCTACCCTTACCAAGAGGAAAGTAGCCACTGAACAATTACAGTGTAGTAGTTAACCCCTTGAACAAAGAAGAAATTTTTGGTAATCTCAGTGTTGTCAGGTGTATGAGGACAGAGGAGAATCTGTAAAGAATGGGCCAGATTATTCGGTGTATGTGTAGGCTGCATTGGCTAAAAAATGTCGAGGGAAGTTGCACTGCAGAATTTTGTTTCATTATGATAACGCACCTGCCCATTCATCATGGGTTGCAAGAGAAGTCCTATGAGAATTTAGGTGGGAAAACTCTTCCACATCCTCCCTATAGTCCTGATGTAGCTCCTTCAAATTTTTTCCTGTTCCCAAAACTAGAGAAACACTTAAGAGGAGTCCGGTTTGAATCTCTGGATGCTGCGAAACATGAAGTTTCAAAATAGAAAGGCCCCAAATTTCTATAAAGGAGAATTGCAGAGTTGGAAATAGCGCCTCGAAAAGTGTATAGAGTTAGATGGTAGATATGTAAGAAAATGTTGGAATTTATTTAAATAAAGTTTATTTAATTTTTCCTGGAACTTTTTGACACCCTCGTATTTAGTGATAAACACTATCTACCAAATCAGTTATTGGACCCTTGAGTGGCCAGATAGTACTAAATTAGGTAACTTTGGTTATGGCTCAGTTTTCCTTTGCCTACACTTACACTGTCTATTCTTTACACATTCTCCTCTTTCTTCATACACCTGACAACACAAAGATAATTGAGAAATTCTTGCTCACTCAGGAGGTTAAATACTGTACTGCAATTATTTAGGGGCTGCTTTTCACTTGAGTTAGTTCTCTTGCTTGAAGGTACACTGTAGCACACTAGTCTGTCTTGTTTCCTTATTTTCTTTCCTCAACTGGCTGTTTTCCCTGCTGGAGTCCTTGGGCTTCTGTCATCCTGCTTTTTCAACTAGGGTTTTAACTTTGCTAGTTATATTAGTACAGTACTTCCCACCATTTGCCATGGTTTGACAGGTATTAAACAAATTCAGGGTTTTTTACAAACAGCAGGATGACACTAATAACATATTTCTGGCCACAGACAGAATGGTTCACAGATCTGTGGCCCCTGTTGCCAGTGTCCATAAACCTTACTGCACTAAGCTAATATGTGGGGTCTTGCGTTAAGGGGAAGCAATCATAATAGAATAGAATGCTAGGGTGTGGGAATCAGTAATGTGAACATCAGAAGTTCATAAGAATAAACCAAATTTATACAATAAGATTTTTTTATTTCTAAAGTCACCTGATGTCCATATGCAGTACATGCCCACCCTCCTCCCGACTGCTTTGTGGTGTCAAGAGGATAGGGATAATTTTGACTTATGAAATTGAGGAAAGAAAAAGATGTTGCATCAGTTACCACTTGCTGTAGAATGTTCCTCTCTTACTAAGAGCATGTGTTTATTGAAGGGAAAGGATATGAGAAAATTATAAAATTTTGTAAAATCCATATGTAAAGGTAGATTAAACAGAGCTTGTAGAGAAGCAATATGAACATTAGTTAAGTATAGAAATGTTTTATTATTTAGTTTTCACTGCAGCAGGCCCTCATAGCTACTTTGATTTTAAAAATACTTGTTGATACTTCTGATGATTTGCTAATGCATACATTTATAATACTGTATATTTTTGTGTATCATAGATTATGTGAATATTTACTTAATCGTCAAAGTCGGCTCTTTAGTGTTATCACTTATTGTAAGATTACAGTATATTGCTAATAAATAGTACTGTACAGTATTCTAATGTATCTTAGATTTCCAGTGTGAGGGAGTGTATTACCTAAGACATTTTATTTTTATTCAAAAGGAATATTAGAACATTTGCAGCAATCTTGGAAATCTCAAAGTTGATTGTGCCTCACAAACTTATTCTTCATACTGTTGCTATGTTCAGTGATAGATCATTTGAAACCTTGTACACTATTGTGAAGCTGGATACCTTTATTACCTATTAGGGGAACTGCATTCAAACATGGACAAAGTTTATTTCAAGAAATACCAGAAAATAGAACGTGTGAAAGTGCTGGTGTCCCAGAACATTATTGTGCTTGCGAACACACCAAAGCAGTGGACCCAGATGATCCACACCTTATAGCAGCGGCAGATGAAGCTGTTACTCAAATCAACTTGGGCCTCAGTGTGTTCCCTAAGTGTGCAGTTTTAAAGTTAATCAAGGTAAGCATATTGGAGAATTCTATTGATTTCATGATTCACAAAACAACTGTATGACTGCTAGTTTATTGTGGGTGGAAATATGATTATCTCTTCATTATTTTCAAAGATAGAATTTTGGAGGGATGCAGGTACAGTATTGTTTACATAGTTGCAAAATTCTTGACCTCATATTTTCACTTGATGTTGGTGAGTTTTTAACCTTGGTTATTTAGGCATATTTTGTGTTTTAACATTGTCCTTCAAAGCTGATACTGCTATTCATCCAACTGGTAGAAAGAGTTGTAAAATAAGTCATTCATTGCCCCAAGTTCTGGTAGTACAATAGTGTATGCATTTCCATTCATGAAAACGATAAAAGTAATAAATGCACTTTGATATCTCAAAGGTGGAAATTTTTATATGAAGATATTTTGTATACAAATTTAAAATACAACTGATAAATATTAGCCATTTGGTGATAACATTCCCATCCACTGTTACTACAGTAGTCTAGTCTTCTTCCTGACTTTAATCCTAATGGATTTAGTTTTTCTAGTGAAAGGTTTCTCAACTACAGTACTTTGTTTTTCAAGTACAGTAGCTGTATACTCAGTGAATTATACTCGATGAATTCAATGGCTCTGATCTCGGTAATCCTATAATCTCTTCAATTCTCTGTTTATAGTCTTTACGAATTCTTGCAATATTGAATATTGTTTTACATAAATTTTTGCATGATTCATCGGTGAGTTAATTCTGGTTTTACTACATTTTTTATTGTACTATCAAGTCCTTCACCACCCTTCCTATTTGAAACATCATGGTTAATTGTATTTTGAAAAAAATAATACTATATTTTAATCCTTCCAACTACAATTCATTAGCTCAAAACCTAGATCAACTCTAAAAAAACACTAAATACAATTCTTTATCCTTCCTCCCATTTCATGCTCTTACCTTGTTTTCTGAGGCGTGCGTAATAGGTCACATAATTTCTAACAACAATTCCATGCGAAAGTAATTATGGTTCTTGTTCAGTCTGGACCCAGTCAGTTTAAAAACTTGTCTATCCAACCCTATGTCATATAAACAGTATCTAAATTTTAAGAAGTTTTATTTTTCAAAATGTGTAATCATGTGCATGTAACATTCATTGAAAGTGGGTGACAGTTTGTGGCATCCATTCATATGCTACTGAATTCATCAACTGCATTGATTAGGAACATGTCCTTTAATTGTAATTTTAGAGAAAAGTCAAGCAAAGATACAAAAAGGCACATTTACCGAAAATATGAAATTTAATGAGGGTTTTCTGACAACCTCACCCAAGGTATCCGTCATTCAATACTGTGCACTGTAGGCATTATTAAAAGGTCTTTGCAGCATTCTTTTAGCCCGTGATGGCATCCTATCTATAGCCTACTATTTTACCTCTTCTTGCTTCCTTTCTTACATCTTCCCATCGAACCAAGATAATATTTATGTAAACATGCCCATACTATACCTCTTTATTCATACAATAATATGCAATGTAGTATGTGTTTTATCTTTATTAGGTTCTTAGTGGAAGAGTGGGATCAGCCAGGGCAGGAACTACCCCAGAACTTTCAGAAACTCTCGTGACAACTTATATGGTTACCTTCATAACAGAACCAGGTTTGTCTAATAATAAGTATAGAACATAATTTAGGCAGTACTGTACTGTATTCTGTGACAAATTTTCAGAGTAATGTGTATTTTTCCTAGCCGTACAAACCCGAGTCGTTAATGAGAGAGATTACTTCTGTATGAGCTGAAAATAGTCATTAAAGTTGGATAACGAGTAGTTATCTAACTGTCAAAGGTGCGGCTCCTCACCCCCTTTCCAGTTAGAGATTCCTCACTGGTGATCTTTCAGCCCAGGAATTAGAGGAAAGTTGGATTAAAGTACTATGTGTCCTGGAAGGAAGGGAGATGGAGATCGCCACAGCTCCTCCATCAAACTTGGAACAGACAGTGTATGGGGCTGTACACCTCTGTCCCAGCCGGCTGTCGGGGTACCCCGGGTACCCGTGGACCCATTCCCCCACAGGGCCTGGGCCCGGGAACCGCATGGAGGTACTGTCCACCCCTCTTGTCGTGAGGAGCCTTATCCCTGTGACTATGACTGGACTTCTTTGATCTCTTCCTCATCCATTTCTTCATCTGAGAAGAAAAGGTAAAATCAGAATCAGACGGCGAGGAGGAGGATGAGGAAAAACAGCGCACATGCTTCTTCTTTTGCCTGGGTCTCGCTCCTACCTCTACAAGCAGAACAGTCAAGGTCTGAGCGACCATATATGCCCCCCCCAGGGGAGAAACCTCATGGGTTGCTCCAATAGAAGCCACGACACTGGGGTACACTGTCACAGGGAAAGGAAAGCCACACTTGCACTCGCAATTAGCAGGGCTGGAGTTATAACCACTGATAATGAGGATGCACTAACAGGCCTCAGACCCCTAGCACAAGGGCCAAGTCAGCTGACCTGGGGAAAAAGGGGTGGGAAGCACAGTTTTTCAGGTTAGGGATTTGGGACACTTCGGGGACTGGCAACACTCTTCTTCCACTTATCCTTACCTTCTAGCTGCTACTGTACTAGACTTGCCATCTTTTTCTGGTTTATTAGGGGGAGGAACCCTCAGGCTCCCTGACACTGGGGGAACCACAACACCTTTAGGTCAAACTCCTTGTCACCAGCCTCTAGATGGTGAGCAGCAAATACTAGTGGGAAAGATGGCGGAAAACATACGTCTCAAATACATGTATAGATGAATGGAAGGATTATTCAGCAAACTCCTCTTTATGGATGATAAATAAGGATGTTTAGTGAATAAGAAAAATTCTGGAGATTAACTATATGGATAATATAGGTGGCAAAATTATAATTGAAAAGAATAAGAAAAGTAAAGATATCCAATCATGATAAAAAGGTTAGTCTATGTGAAAGGATGGATCACAGTCTTTTCAAGCTATTTTCTCATGTGAAAAAAAATAACAAACTAATAACAGAGTTTGTATTTTTCCTAACATACAAATCCGAATTCTTTACTATACAAGATAATCTAGCACGAGCTTGAAAATACGGCAGAAAACCTTAACAAGGTCGTTAACGACCGGCCCGGTAGTTATCCACCTGTTAGGGGTGGGGGACTGCCGGTCGGTAGCTACTGAATACCTTCAATCGGATTCTAGCTAGGACTATTTTTAGGGGGCGGTGATGGAGGGAAGATTTGTGTAAAGAATTGGGTTTGTATGGTAGGAAAAATACAAACTTGTTATAAGTTTGTCATTTGTTCCTACACTAAATACAAACCCTCATTCTTTACTATAGGAGATTTAGTCTTGAGGTCAGGGTGGACAAGGAGTTCCCTATTCCTAGGGAAGATAGTCCTCAGACTAGACTCTTTTGATGAAAAAATCTCCCATTAACTTTTCTTTGTGGATCCCTATAATCTTAGCACGACTGAAAGTTTGTAATTACGTGGAAACAAATGTTTTAGGGTGAAGAGGCTCGGGAACATACGACTTGGACCCTATCATACTTAGGATTCCCCTGACCTTGTAAAGGGGAACCCTCGTGACTACGAGTATAACTTATACCCTTTGAGAGGAGTCAGATGAGTTTCATACCTTATTTCCATTGGCAAGTCGAGCTGAAACTGGTTACAGACTAGGATACCCAGATGGGAGGAAGAAGGAAGGTGCAGAAAATAGATGGATGTCCTTCTAAAACCTTGTGTAACACAGAATCCTCGACCAATGGCTACTGTCCCCTGAAAGGGCATAAGGTAGCTACAGCACCTGTTGACCTGCCACAATAGGCCCTATAGAAAAGGTGTTTAGAGACCTATGTGTCACATCGGATAAATAGTGAGAGGTGAATGTAGTTTGGCGTTTCCAGACTCCAGCTCTTAAGACTTGGGAGACTGAAAAATTCTTCTTAAATGCCAGTGAGGCAGCCACTCCCCTAACTTGATGGGCTTTGGGTTGAGCTGCCTCTGGGTCTCCGTGAATGGCTCTCGCAATAACTTTCTTGAGCCAGAGAGAGATGGTGTTGCGAGAGATTCTCTTCTTTACCTTGTTGGTACTGAGGAAGAGATGACGGAGGCGTGGTCTGAAAGGTCTGGTGCGCTTCAGGTATTTCCTTAGCGCCCTGACTGGGCACAGTAGCAATTGGTCAGTATCCTGAGTTGCCCTATTGAGGCTGGAAAATTGAAATTCTCTAAACCTCTCATCGGCCGATGAAGGATTCTGAGTTTTGGCCACAAAGCCTGGCACAAAGTTGAGCGAGTCTTCCCCCCATCCTCTAGAATGGGTGTCTTCGTAGGATAGACCATGAAGTTCACCAACCCTTTTTGCCGAGGCCAGAGCTACTAGGAAGATGATCGTAAGGGTTAGGAAGTAGTCAGAGGTCCTATTTAAGGGCTCATAGGGTGGTCCCTTCAAGGAACGTAAGACCAGGGACACGTCCCAAGGTGGTGGGCTAATCTCAACTGGGGGGCAAGATCTCTCAAAACCTCGAATCAACAAGGTGATATCTTGTGAGGTGGAAAGGTCAACCCCTCTCAGTCTACAGATGAGGCTTAAGGCTGAACGATAGCCTTTAATTGCCGAGACTGAGAGGAGTTTCTCCTCCCTGAGGTACACCATGAAGTCTGCCACTAATGGAAGAGAGGGATCGAGTGGAGACACGCCTCGCCCTCTACATCGAGTGGAGACATGCCTCGGCCTTTACACCAAGCTGCAAACACACTCCATCTTGCTTGGTAGAGGTTTGTGGAAGATGCGTGCAGGTGCCTGGACATGTGATCAGCCACCTTCTCTGAAAAGCCTCTGCTTCTGAGGAGAGACTGGAAAGCCTCCAAGCGTGAAGCTTCAGGAAGTGGATTCTTCCATGGGGGATACCACTGTGTGGCTGCGTCAACAGAAGGGGTTCTGGAGGCAGAAACCTTGGAACTTGAACCAGCAGGGAAAGATGGTCTGTGTACCACTCTCTGCTAGGCCATGATGGAGCTATTAGAGTTAGCTTGCAGTTCCGGGAGGTCCCGAGTTTGATCACCCTTCTGAGCAGGCAAAAGGGTGGAAAGGCATATGTGTCCAGGTTGTCCCAGGAATGTTGAAGGGTGTCCTGGATCGCTGCCTGATGGTCTGGAACTGGGGACCCGCAGCGGGGAAGTTTCGCATTCAGAGAAGTGGCAAACAGGTCTATTGTGGGGAAACCCCACAAAGCTATTACTGTCTTCGCTACTCGAGGATCCAAAGACCATTCTCCACTCAACACTTGGTGATGCCTGCTCAGTTGATCCGCCACGATGTTTCTCCGGCCCGGAATAAACCTGGCCGTGAGAGAAATGTTGTGACCTTCCGCCCACTGGCAAATCTAGACTGCTAGCAGACAGAGGTCTCTTGCCAGAGTACCCCCTTGTTTGTTGATGTACGAGACGGCTGTGGAGTTGTTGCTCATCAGCACCACCTCTCGTCCTTGTAGATCTTTTACAAAGAATTTTAGGCCTTTCCAGGCTGCTAATAATTCCAGGTGATTTATGTGGAGAGTTTGCTCTATCGGAGACCAAACTCCTGATGCTAATTTGGGGCCTAGGTGGGAACCCCAGCCCCGTAGCGATGCGTCCGAAAAGAGTTTTAACTTCGGACTGGGGCTTAGGAGGGGAATGCCCTTTTGGGCATTCTCTCTGGTTGACCACCAATTAAGATCTTGTAACACCAGAGCTGGAACCTCCACTGACAAGAATGGGGAATCGATCTTTTGAGACCAATGGGTCTTCAGATGCCACTGGAGATTTCTCATTCTTGATCTTCTGCCTGGAACTAGTTTTTCCAGGGAGGAAAGATGGCCCAGAAGACTCTGCCACGACTTGGCTGTAGGCGGTAGTGGAGACAAGAGATGGGCGATGGATTGATCCAGTCTCCGAAGTCTGTCTTCCGAAGGGAACACCCTCCCTACCTCGGTGTTGATGGACATACCCAGATAATTTAAGACTTGGGTTGGAGTCAAGCAAGACTTCTCTGTGTTTACAAGGATCCCCAGGTCCTTGCAAAGGTCTAGAAGTCTTCTCAGGTGATCCAGAGCTAGCTCCCTGGACGAGGCCAGGAGTAACCAATCGCCCAGGTATCTTAGCAGACGTATTCCGTGCTTGTGAGCCCACGAAGACACGAGTTTGAAAACTTTCGTAAAGACCTGTGGGGGGGTCGAGAGGCCGAAGCATAGGACTTTGAACTCGAAGATTCGACCTTGAACCAGAAAGCGCAGGAATTTCCGAGATGTGCGATGGATCGGGACTTGGAAATCTGCATCTTTTAAGTCCACCGATGCCATAAAGTCTCCTGGACGCACCGCTTGGGTCACGGAGGCTGCTGTCTCCATTTTGAATGGAGTTTGCTTCACAAACTGGTTCAAGGTCGAGAGATCGATTACGGGTCTCCAACCTCACGAGGCTTTCTCTACCAGAAAGAGGGGACTGAAAAACCCCGGGGAGGCGTTGGAGACCTCTTGAATGGTGCCTTTTAGGAGAATGCTCTGGATCTCCCGAACTAGGGCTTGCTGTTTGCCTGGATCCCGAGGGATCTGGGAGGATGAGATCGGGGGAGGAATTGGAGGAGGAGGAGAGTCTATGAAGGGGATGCAGTACCCCCAACGACGCACCTTGATGGTCCATTGCATGGCCCCCATAGCCTTCCACCTCCTCCAACTCCCCTGCAGGCACCCCCCTACGCACTGTGAGGGGGGAGCCGTGACCCTATTTCTGTCTAGGGTTCCTCCCTCTGCCTTTAGCCTTAGGAGGAGCCGACATTCCTTTGCCCATGGGTTTGGCTATAAAAGAGGGGTGGCTGAGGCTCTCGGCTGGGAGTGGAGTTGCGGTTGTGGTTTTGGGTTGTGGAGTTTGCTGCTGTTGCATTGTGCGAAGGGAAGCAGCCTTTTTCATCGCGGTGTCCTGCGTCTCTTTCCTTCAAGTATCTAAGGCAGAGGAAACTGCCTGTTTAGAAAAGGAGAGGTTGCAGAAGATCCGAGTTCCTCAAATCGGACTTATCGGTCTTACCGATGCTCCTATGAAGTCTGGAAACCACTGATTCCCCCTTTTTTAGAATCCAGTTGCCCCACATCGTTGCAGTCGTAGCAGTTAGGAAGTCCATTGTTTTGGCCCCAGCCGCTAGGACTTCCTGCAGGGATTACATGGAGTTTTGGTTTGATAGGTCTTCGTGACTCGCTAGGTAGCCGACTGTGCCTGACCACGTGTCAAACCAGGATAATGCCTCCAAAAGGGACATTGACGCTGCTTCCATTGCCGAGGCTTCTGTGGCAGTGAAGGAGACTGGGAGAGAAGAGTCTCTCTGCAGAGCAGCCAGGTGTGAGCCTTGCTGTGAGGGGATCCAGGGTCAGAGGAGAAGGGTTGGCATCTCTGACCTTGTAAAAACGCTTTTGCCTCAAATGGAAATTGCAGAAGTTTATGGGATCTTTGAGACTTCTGGGAACCCGTTTCCCCCCGAGACCGCCTGCGAGACCTTCCTCAGACGGCCTGCTGTGTGAATAGACCAGGGAAATTTTATTCTGGTCTTAGGGTTAGGTGGAGGACGACATAATCTGTCTAAAGCTGGAGCGTCGGTATGTCACGGTGACAGATGTAAATCCCTGAGGCCTGAGATATTACACATTGTTCTTAGAGCCCTCAGATAGGAAGACACTAAATCCTTTGATGATTGTTCTTCCGAGGAATCTTCCGGTCGCGCTAATTCCTCGCGAGGGAGGGCGATAGAAGCCCGAGTGTCTGGAGGTAACGGCAACGTAGAATACTCCATAGCCATTATTCCAAGGGAAGGCTGAGCGCTGGCTAATGGCGCTGCGCGCACCTGATCTTGCCTGGAAGTCGATGGTCTAGGCGTAGGCGACCGAATTAACGGTACTGTCTCAGTAAGAGGTGGCATTGATCGGCGGTCTGGCCTTTTTCCTCTGTTTTCAACCGAGGAGAAGAAGGGTTGAACCCCTGTGTCTTCTTCCGAGGTTCTTGTGAGGCTCATATTCCGTAACTCGTTAGGAAGTACGGGAACCGGAGCTGTTCTGTCTGAAATGCGAGGGCGAGGTGAATGACCTCGCGCGGATATGACCGGAGACTTGCGCGATCGGGAGGCTGAAGGACGGGATCGCTCTCTCTCTGTTGATACGAAGCGACGGCAAGAAGTGCTCTTTCTCACTTCCCTAGAGCGATCTGAGTTCCTCAAGTTAACATGTGAAGGAGAGGGATCGCGCTCAGAGTGCTCTCTTTCCTTGGTCGTGCTCCGGGCGCGATTAGATGAAAAATCACTCCAACGGGAGCGCTTATTACACTTAGGAGAACTCTTTCGTGACGGAGCGAGAAAGTCTCGTAGAGTTCTTCTTCTTACAGCGCCTAGATGATCCCTCGCGAAAGAAAGACGATCGCGAGGAAGAACGATGAGGCGAGGATGCACTCTTCTTATGTTTATGACGAGAGCGCTTATCGTCTCTCGGCGAGACATTTCGTGAAGTGATAGAAGGCGAGGAAGAGTGAGAACGATAACGTCTCTTCCTATGCGCCTCTCTCTCCGACGATAACGTCTGGGCAAAGGAGAGCAAGCTCTCCTTTTCCTCTTCTCTCTCCCTCCTAGCCTCCGAGGAGGACGAAGACGATGAGGAGGATTGGGTTGATGGGATGTAGGCGAGGTCCGGAACTCCCGAAGGTTCCAAAACAGAAGGGACCTGAGGTAAGACTGTGCCCGCGAGGAAGTGGTTCCACACTTCACTTCCACCGAAGGAGAACCAGGAAGTCCAAGGGCAGGCCATACCGCTCGTACGTGATGTGGAATAGAAGCGGTAATAGAGTTATTCCAGATGGTGGAAGAAATTGTCCCACTGGGAGGGGCAACGAGATCCGCCTGACCAGGGGGAATGGGGGTTAAGTCAATGGTGCCGCTCTTCCTTGACTTCCCCCCGGAGGAAGGAGGCAAGGAAGAGTCTGAAGGGAGAGATCGAAAGGCCAAAGAAGAGGCCCGAGACTCCTTACCTTTCGACGGCGAACCTGGAGGTAACGAATCCTTCTTGGATTTCTTCTTCTTCCTCTTAACAAACTTATACCACTGAGAGGGCGACCATTCTCTACATACTTGGCAGGGGGAGCCTTCAGAACACCTATGACCTCTGCACGAAGAGCAGAGGGAATGAGCCACAAGATTTTGGGGGACACTTCCTCATAATAGAGCACATCACATCTAATAAAGAAAAGAAAAAGAAAAAGTTAATCAAAAACACACTAAAGAAAGGCTAGTCTGCCAGTCAAACAAAAGCAGGAGCAGCGGTGCTACCACTGCGACGGCTAGAATTCGATTGAAGGTATTCAGTAGCTACCGACTGGTAGTCCCCCACCACTAACAGGTGGATAACTACCGGCCCAGTCGTTAAGGACTTTGTTAAGGTTTTCTGCCGTATTTTCCAGCTCGGGCTAGAATATCTCCTATAGTAAAGAATGAGGGTTTGTATTTAGTGTAGGAACAACTGTAAATTAGGAATTCCTATTAGGAAAGTATGACACAGTAACTTATGACACAGTAACTTGGATAAAGTGCAAAATAAATACTATCTAGGGTTTCCTAAAGTGTGTGCACAAGATGAGGAAAATGGAGCAATGTATGTTGGGGGTTTGTAGCAGTGGGCTTCACCCTTCAGTTTAGATGTTTGATATGGATGATTCTGCTTTTTTGTTTGCATAGAATGCTCCTTCAATATTTAAGGCATGAAAGTGGCAGTAACTGTTGTGTTTTTCATATGAAGCTACAATGTCATTCTGTTTTATAATGAAGTAAATATAGATTCAACTTGTTGGATAAGTACAGTACTGCATATAATTAGTTTTTAATTTTTTATCTTTCACCTGTTTTTGCCTAAGAGGTTGTGGTGGCAGATTGATACAACATTGTTTCTCAAGATTTTACATGAAGGTCACAAAGCCCTAAGGCTTATACATACTTATGTATGAAAGGAGTTTTGACAAAGAAAAATCTTATTTTTGGGGAGATGCTATGTGGTTGCCAAAGACTTCCCTGTGAGGTCACCAAGGACATCCTTGTGATAGGCTAAAACAGGGAATCCAATATGGTATGATGACCAAAGAAATATTGTATCTCATTTTAGGGCCAGTTTATCAACATACAAAGCATGAACTCAAGTGTGTATATGCGAGACACACAAGTGCAGGCTCATTTGACCTTGACACAGCACCTCATTAGCTAAAAGTTATCTGCTATTAGTGACATCATACATGGCATCTTAGAAAGGAATCATAATCTCAATGCTATCCTTGGTGTACCTACCACCTACATCACTATAAACCCTCAACCACCATTTGCGTGGAGTCATTGGAGCCATAAACATCTATTTTAACTGTAGTGTCTTCAAGATCACTTCAAGGATTGTGTTAATTACCCAAATAGTTTTAACATCAGCATTTGAGTAATTTTGTTTGTTTTTTGATTGTTAGGTTGGTAACTGGCTCGGTTGGTATTGTTGCCATTCTTGCATGTCTTCCCCTTTCAATAGGTTCATTGCTCTGGTCCCCCAAACATTCGTTTGTTGTGTTTCCTATATTGCATAAGTACATTTAGTTTTTACATTAACTTTCATAGACGTTTTGTCTTATAGTTCATATCTGCAGTAATGCTAAAAGTAGGCTTGTTTGATTGACAGCACCATTTTTGTAACTTCATTTCATTATCAACGAGTTCCAGTTATTACATTGTTATAATATACGAAAGGAAGGTTAAGTTTCAGGCATATATAGTTATGTTTAGGCTAGTGAATATTATTACAATTAAATGCTACTGCAGTCAGTTTCTGGGCTAATACTAGATGAATCCCAACCAAGGGTTCATTTTTCAAGCCCTTCAGTTACAACTTTAGTAAAGTTAGTACATATAGAGGAAGGATTAGTCTACTTATTCAACCATATCATAGAAGTTTTTAAAAACCATATTTTTCTTTACTGTATTTCCACATACATAATTGTATTGGAATACTTAACGGATTTTGAGCGAAGTGAAAAATCTATTTTTGGGTGAGATGGCCATGATGTCCTGATGGAAGGTTCCTTTAGTAGCTTCCCAAGGGTATATATGACTACAGTGATATTCCCAGAAAATCAAACCAAAGGTTTCACAGAATTCTAACTTCTGGTGCGAGTACCCTTAAGATTTACTCTCGAGGATATCGTATATAATCAGGGGACGTATTCTTGACACGCCACATGGCAATCTGCACCCCGAATAGCCTTTACACTTCGAGGGGGATACGTAGCAGAATTAGAAGGGTAGCCGCATTAGAGGTTACCCTGGTTCCCCTACTACTATCGTATCATAACCGCGCCAATTCCCTCTGGCGGTCATTCCTTGTAGTGTTGAGCATGGTGCTACAGATACAGTAGTTCGGGAGGGAAACTGTGAAGATCTTTTCATAGAAAAGAAGGGTGGGTCCATCAGGACGTCATGGCCATCTCACCCAAAAATTGATTTTTCGCTTCGCTCAAAATCCGTTTGTTCCGTAACCGAAATACAAACCACACTATTTACATGGGGTTTACTTTCGGCGTAGCTGAAATTGACGAGCCAATAGATTTTAACGAGGGTTAACTAGCCCCGCGCTAGTTAGCGGGGTTAGGGGAAGGGGTAGCTTGCTACCCCTCCCCCCCCACACACCGGTGATTTGTCTCACTTCACTTTTGGCTCGGATGATGTGCAGAAGTGTCTGCCTATCGTCTTCGTTGTTGACAGCCTTAATCTTTTTCTTTGCTTTTCCTCAGCTGTGTGTTTGGAAGTTGGCCTCTCCCTTCCGTATTCATCATGCGCAAGTGCCCTGGGATCGCCGGCCGCCCTTGCGGTACCTTCATGTCGGCGGTGGATACCGATCCTCACACCCTTTGCCCACAGTGTCGAGGCCGACGGTGTGATAGGGAAAATACGTGCAGTGAGTGTAGGGAGTGGTCTACCTCCCAGTGGGAGAGGTTTGCCCGCCGGCGTAAGAAGAAGTCCAAGAGAGACCGTTCTCCTTCAGGGGTTGCCTTGAAGGAGGAAGGCTCCAGGGACTCTTCTTCCGCCGCCCAAACATCCTCCGAAGGTCCCACTCGACCGGCCTCTCGTGAGAGGCCTCCGAGTGGTAGCGCAGACCCTTGTTCTGTTTCCCAAACTCGGGGTGTGGGAGAGGGCGTCTCCTCCCATAGCGGGGCGGCTCCCCCTCCTCCCCCGAGGGAGGATTTTGATAACGTTGATAACTCTGTTTCTAACGAGGATCTTTTTCAGCTTTGGGCTTCCTTGGGGCTTAAGGGCCTGCCCTCCAAGGAAGCCCTGTTTGACCTTATCCAGTTGGGGGCCGCTGTCAATCAGTCGCCGGTGATAGCAGAGGTAGATCCTCTGTCTATTGTCGACGTCGTGGTGGCAGAGGCTTCTGACGGGTCTGGTCAAACCTCTGCGGCTCCTGATGTTGCTGACGTTGCTGAAGGCTCTCCTCCTCGAAGGGGAAGGTGGGTCCCACGGTTTCGCCTGCGGCTACGTCTCCCCCTCGGGGGAGTGCTCTGACTGAGACTCCTCTTTGGAGGACCGACGATCCTGATGACCTCCCTCGTGGCCGCCTTCGCTGTAAGGCTCATCATCCTCTTCGTCGCAGGGGCCTCCCGTCTCCCTATAAGGGAGTCAAGAGGCGCCTCTTCGAGTCTTCTCCTCCTCCGTCCTCAGATGAGTATCCTCCTCGCCGGGAGCAGACTGTAGCAGCCACGTCCTTAGACCTCTCCGGGATCGTTCGCGATATCCTACGCCTGCCAGACCTTCCACCTCCTGCGCAGATGGCCAGCAGACTCCTGAACTCGTCTTACGACGGGCATTGGTCCCTTCAGGGCAAAGGGATGTCTCCCACGGTGTGGGGGCTTCCCTTGCGTGTCAGGGTTCCGAGTAGCACGTAAGCGCTCTCCATCTATGCAGTCTCCTGATTCACCTCGCCAGCGCTCTCCATCTATGCAGTCTCCTGATTCACCTCGCCAGCGCTCTCCTGTTCGTCAGCGCTCTCCTGCTCACCAGCGCTCTCCTGATCGCCAGCGCTCTCCTGATGGTCAACGCCCCCCTGCTCGCCAGCGCTCTCCTGTGGACAACATACAACCTCCTGTTCCTGTTACGCGCGCAGCGCGCCAACGGTCACCTGAACGCACTAGATCTCCTGCTCGTCAGCGCGCACCTGCGCATCCAGTTCCTGACATGCGCCCTACGCGCCCACGCGCCCTAGATCTCCGGATCTGGACGCGGGCATGGATTTAACTCCTCCTCGCCCACGCGTTCCTGCTCGTCATCCTTCTCCTGCGCAGCAACGCACTCGGTCTCCTGCGCGTACATCCAGTTCCGGCACGCCCACACGCCTTCTCTTCCTGAACCCGTTTGCGAGCGTTCGCCTTTGCGCGTCGCGCCACCTGCTCCTGCGCAGCAGTCTACGTGTCGTCTTCCTGTGCGCCAGTGATCTCCAGCTTGTCGGCGATCTCCAACGCGTCAGCGATCTCCAGCACGTCAGCGATCTCCTGCGTGTCAGTGATCTCCAGCGCGTCAGCGATTTCCAGCGCGTCAGCGCTCCCCTGAGTCCCGGCGATCTCCTGACCGCCCGCGCGATCTATCGCCTGAGCGCAAGCGCTCTCCAACGCGTCTGCGCCACCTGGATCTTGACAGACATAGGTCTCCTGCGATTAGCTCGCCCACGCGCGGTCGTTCGCCTGCGCGTTCTACGCGCCATCGCTCTCCAACACGCTATCACGCGCCAACGCGCCATCGCTCTCCAACACGCTATCACGCGCCAACGCGCCATCGCTCTCCAACGCGCTATCACGCGCCAACGCGCCATCGCTCTCCAACGCGCCATCGCTCTCCAACGCGCCATCGCTCTCCAACGCGCTATCACGCGCTATCACGCGCCATCGCTCTCCAACGCGCTATCACGTGCCAACGCGCCATCGCTCGCCAGCGCGCCAGCATTCACCAACGCGCTATCGTTCGCCGACTCGCCATCGCTCGCCCAAGCGTCACAGGTCTCCAGGACACCATCGTTCTCCTGCGCCGTACATTTCTCCTGGCTTTCAGCGATCTCCTGTGCGCCCACGCGTTCCCGCGCTCGTTTATCTCCGCGCGACTACGCGCCCGCGCTCCAGCAGCCCCTCGCGCGCGATCCATTGGAAACTCCCCCGCGCGAGCGCGACCCCCGGTCTCGTCAGGTTCCGCAGTTCGTGGCGGCAGCAAGGACGCGTATTTCCAGGTCGCAGTCAGGATCACCTCCGCGCAAGCGCAGGTCTCTTTCGCAGGACAAGGAAGAATAGTCGGTGAGGTCAGGGCAACTTTCTTCCCCTTCTTTTTTGCAGGTAGGCCCAGTTGCGTCCACTCCGAAGGGTCAGGCGATCCTCTTCCCTCCAGTGGGAATTACGGACTCTGTGTCCATATCTCGGCAGTCCTGGTTTGGTCCTCTGATGCGTGCGTTAGTGAAGGCTATGAAGCCAGCACTCGCTGATCTGGGACTCAAGCCAACGACGGCCTCGCCCCCGCTGAAGAGAAGGAGAGGAGTGGACTTCGTGGTGACTTCTCCCAGGGAGAAGTTGGTTCCTAAGAGGTCCGCCAGGTAGGCTCCTTCCCCTTCGCAGTCGTTTTCTCCTTCTCCTGTGGACGAGGCCTTTCCGTCCTCAGGAGAATCCAGCGAGGCGGCGGTCTCTCCCTCGGCACCAAGGGGGGAGTCTCCTCCTCATGGATGGGAATCGTCTCGCGTGGAAGATACCTTCCAGACCTCTTTGCTGGAGTCTTGTATCCCACCCAGGAGGGAACCCAAGGACTCCTAGACGATTCCGAAGTCCTCTTCGCGAATTCGTCAGGAACCAGCCAGACCCCGGGAGAACGTTCACGTGTCTCCCCAGGAAGAGCTTCCGGGGACAGGAGACTTAGCTGCCAGTCCGCAGGGAGGAGAGCAGCACGAGTCTGAGCATGCCTTCTGGCAGGTCTTGAGCCTGATGAGGCAGCTCAACAGGTTCAAGGACCCGGAGATCGCCCCTCGTGAGGGCAAGGACACGGTCCTGGATCAGCTCTATGGAACTCAGAAGCCCCCAAAAGGCCAGTGCGGCCCTGCCCTGGTCCTAGGGGGTGAAGAGTGCCAGAGACAGGGTCAACGCTCAGCTCGCAGACCTCGCCTCCTCGTTTACAGCAGAGGAGGTATTTTGAGATCATGGGGGAGTCTAGCCTTGCTCTTCCCGTCCACCATTCTGTGGAAGAGCTTACTAGGAGAGTTCCACTTGAGAAGCTCTCCTCCCGGCAGGTGACATTCTCGGCGTCGGAGATCCTGAGCCAGGAGAAGGTCGCGAAGTGCGCTATGCAGGCCACTTTGTGGCTGGATGTCTGGCTGGGTTCTCTGGGCATCTTATTGCGCTCTGAAGATCTGTCTAAAGAGAGCAATAGGAAGGCCCTGGAAACCTTCCTCCTCTCGGGCACTCGCTCCATCGAGTTCCTGGCACACCAGGTCACCAACCTGTGGGCCAACTCGGTGCTGAAGCATCGTGATGCGGTGACCGAGAAGATCCACCCGAAGGTCCCCGCCGTGGATGTCTGCAGGCTCAGACACTCCTCCATTATTGGGGGAAGTTTGTTTGAGCCCCAGGATATGGAACGCACTGCTGAGAGGTGGAGGAAGTCTAGCCAGGACTCGCTCCTCCAAAGGGCCATTGCATCTCGGCCCTACAAGCCTCCAGCTCCGCAGCAACATCAGCAGCAGCCTCGCAGGACACCGAAGCAGGCGCCGGCAGCTAAGAAAGTGGTGTCTAAACCCCAGCCCTTTCCTGTCAAGGACAAGAGGGGCGGTAAGTCCTCCAGGGGAGGCAAGACTCCTAGAGGGAGCGGCCCCGGCCGTAAGTGCTAGGAGTGGCAGTCCCCCCGCGTGTCCACCTGTGGGGGGATGCCTTCAAAGTTGCGTGCACAGGTGGCAGCAACATGAGGCCGATTCTTGGACGGTCTCCGTGATCGGCCAAGGTTATCGAGTCCCCTTCACGACATCTCAACCTCCCCTGACAGCGAATCCAGTGTCGTTGAGCTCCTATGCCATGGGATCGGCAAAGGGGCCGAGACCATGCTCAAGAAGGATGCTCTCCAGGAGGTCGTCGACAGCTCCCCAGGCTTCTTCAGTCGACTCTTTCTTGTAAAGAAGGCGTCTGGAGGCTGGAGACCTGTCATCGACCTCTCAGCTCTGAACAAGTTTGTCAAGCAAACTCCGTTCAGCATGGAGACAGCGGACACGGTCAGACTTGCGGTGAGACCACAAGACTTCATGTGCACACTGGATCTGAAGGACGCGTACTTCCAGATCCCAATCCATCCGTCTTCCAGGAAGTACTTGAGATTCAGCCTAGACAGCAAGACCTACCAGTTCAAGAGTGTTTACCCTGATTTCGTCTTGGGCGCACAGGAACGGCATCCGTCTCCTCCAATATCTGGACTACTGGCTGATCCTGGCAGACTCGGAGTCGACCCTTCTTCGACACCGAGACAGGCTTCTGGGACTTTGCCAAGATCTGGGGATCTTGGTAAATCTCGAGAAGTCCTCTCTGCAGCCGTCCCAATGACTGGTTTATCTAGGCATGTTATTAGACACCAATCTCCACAAAGCCTTTCCATCAGATGACAGGATAGCAAGGTTGAGGAGGGTGGCAGAACCCTTCCTCAGGCGGGAAGAGCTTCCAGCCCAATCGTGGTTGCGTCTTTTAGGTCACCTAGCCTCCCTGGCCCGTCTAGTTCCGAACGGCCGTCTCAGGATGATATCCCTGCAATGGCGGCTCAAGTCGCGGTGGAGTCAAGGATCCGATTCCCCAGACTTTCTGGGCCCGATAGGACCCTCGGAACAGACGGATCTGCGGTGGTGGCTGGTTGACGAGAACCTGCGAAAGGGAGTGGATCTTCTCGTCCATCCCCCGGAATTGACGCTGTTCTCGGACGCGTCAAAAGAAGGGTGGGGGGCCCACATTCTGAACCAGAGGACCTCAGGCCTTTGGTCAGAATCAGAAAAGTACCTGCACATCAACCTGCTAGAGATGAAGGCCGTATTCCTGGCTCTTCAACAGTTCCAACGGACCCTGGCGGGACACTCCGTGGTGGTGACGAGCGACAACACCACGGTAGTGGCTTATATCAATAAGCAGGGAGGTACTTTTTCACATCAGCTATCCCATCTTGCAGTAGAGATTCTGAGGTGGACCGAAGTCCACTCGATAACACTATCAGCTCGCTTCATTCCTGGCAAGAGGAATGTGCTCGCCGACAGTCTGAGCAGGGCTTCGCAGATAGTGAGTACCGAGTGGTCTTTGGATCTTCAGATAGCCAACAAAGTCCTGACTTTGTGGGGTTCCCCGACGGTGGATCTGTTCGCGACAGCCTTGAATTTCAAGCTGCCCCTGTACTGCTCCCCAGTCCTGGACCCCAAGGCTCTCTGGCAAGATGCTTTCCAACAACGGTGGGACAACATCGACGTGTACGCCTTCCCACCGTTCTGTTTGATGAGAAGGGTGCTCAACAGGACCAGACTATCGGTCAACCTGTCTATGACTTTGATAGCTCCGCTATGGCATCACGCGGAATGGTTCCCGGAGCTCCCGAGAGAGCTTCCCCCACGACATGAGCTACTCAGACAGCCACATTGCAACATCTTCCACAAAGCCGTGGCCTCGCTTCGGCTTCACGCCTGGAGACTATCCAGCGTCTCCTCACGGAGAGAGGCTTTTCGCAACAGGTTGCGGAGAGAATGTCTTGGCACCTGCGAAAGTCCTTTGTGGGAGTCTACCAGGCCTGGCTTTTAGGCTGAAAGGAGTGGACATTTCTTCCTCGCTAGAACTCTCCCTACTCATACGTAGCTATGAGCTTACCTGCCCTCAGTCGGAGGTGAGACCACCTCCATGGAACGTGGTTCGGGTTCTCAGGGCTCTTAAGAGACCTCCCTTCGAACCATTACGCCAGGCCTCTGATCGCCACCTGACTTGGAAGACGGCTTTCCTACTCGCGTTGGCCTCTGTCAAACGAGTTAGTGAACTTCATGGTCTCTCGTACGACATCGCCCATTCAAGGGGATGGGGGGAGGTAACGTTCAGGTTCGTCCCTGAGTTTGTTGCTAAGACTCAGAACCCTGGACCCTCTTAATGAGAGAATGCCTTGATGAAGTCATTGAGCTTCAGCACGGCATTTCATTCCCGTGCTGAATCTTGGTGACGGGCAAGAGGGCTCTCGAACTTCGGGAAATTGCTCCCCCAGTTCGAATCTAAATTTCTCTCTTTCATCTTTTTCTTCTGCTTAATATTACTTCGACCTTCTCCTAATTTTATCAACTTTCTTTCATCTTGCTGTCCTATCTCTATGATTATTATTTTTCTTAGTTATATATATATGTAGATGTATGCATATATATATATATATATATATATATATATATATATATATATATATATATATATATATATATATATATATATATATATATATATTTATTTATTTTATTTGTTCATTTATTTATTTATCTTTTTTTTTCTATTTTATTTAAAAGGCGTGGATATTTCCACATTCGTTATTACTGCCTGCTTAGATGAATGGGAGAAGGGATCACGGTTGGGAGGTATTCGCATTCAAAGCTATATATGAGAGTATTGGATGATCTCAGCCATCCCAAAGATGGTTTGGACCTTTTTGGCGGAACTACTCTCAAGGGTTGGGTCATCGGAATCCAGGGGGATCCAATCCTTGAGGTGGGACTCTTGGTTTTTGGCCGGAAGCCCATCATTACAGATATGGGGAGGATGATTCCATATTACCTTGGTCTCAGTCCTAACAGGCGGGTTTAGCTTACACCTGTGCCTCTATATCTGTTTTGATGCTATCCTTAGGGTAGGGTATGGAGTGGACCATCTGGGAAGTATACTCTCATTGTGCCGATAGTGGAGAATACAAATTTCCTTTCCAATGTATGATACTTTTTTATAATTCTCAAGCAGGTAAACCAACAAAACAACAACAAAAAACATGAAAATCCCACCCTTAAATATGGACCCTTCAAATACTGACTCCCTATCCCCTGGATTTGCTGACTCCCCCCCGGCACTGTTGACTTCTGCTACTGTAATTAAGGAAAATTCTGTTGACGACCTTTGAACTGAAAAGGACCACTCTACTGATGTTAAAAAATCTAGCAATTTGGGTAACACAGGGAATCTACGATTCCTTCATGTTTCCCAAATCCCATTAGAGACAAATTATGATGATATATATAGAGCATTTGAGTGCTATGGATTGATAAAGGAAATAAGGATGAGACTTGGAGATGAAAAATGGGACTCTTGGATATCTTTTGAAAGTCATGATGAAGCGTTTAATGCCATAAGTAATACTGTATTAGTAGTATCAAAATTAACGAATTGAACATCATGGGAGCTCTTTGTGATAAGGTCCCAAAGGAATTGGATGTGTACAAACCTGCTGATTGGTTTGAAAAAGATAGAAATGTACCCATGCCTTCACAGAGAAAACCCAAACCACCAATGTGGCTCTTAGCTGAACCTAAAGGGATAATAGGGAATTATTTTAAGATATGTAAGTTTATCCAAAAAAAAGTAGGAACCATAGCACCTGGAGATATATCTCATTTTGGGAAGAATAGTTATCTCATCCATGCCAAATCTTCGACTCAGTCTGCAATACTGTCTAACTTACAGACAGGCAGTGATGAAATTACATTGGAAATGAAACCTCATCTAAATTTTAGTTATGGAAGGGGAGTGGTCTTTAATAAGGACCTGTACGAATTTACAGAGGAGGAGATACTTTCTATGTGTCCATTAAATGTATGGAAAGTGTATAAGGTTCCTGGAACTTCAATGATTATACTTACTTTCCAGGATGCTGATGTACCTTTCCATATTTTTATTGAAAATGAAAGGATTAAAGTTCGGCCTTTCAAACAAAAGCCCCTGCAATGTTTTAATTGTTTTAAATTTGGACACCCATCCAAAGTTTGCAAAAATGGAAAAATGTGTGGTATTTGCTCCAAAACTTATCATGGAGAATGTACACTTGAGGCCAGGTGTTCAAATTGCAATTTGAATCATAAATCAACTGATAGGAGATGCAAACTGTATAAGTTGGAGGAAGCTGCCCTAAACAAATCAAGTTTAGAACACATAAGTGTGGGACATGCAAAAAGACTTTTGAATAAATCAACCAGCTATGCAAAGGCCTTAAAATCAAAGGTAAATTTACCACAGGAGACAGCAACCCCACCTAACACTGCCAGTAATCCTAAGAAAAGAAATACAACCTCTGATAATAAAGTACTGCATGACAAGGTAATCATATTGCCTTCTGAGGCTCTGCCACAGTGTATTAAAAATGGGTCATTGCCCATTTCTGTACAGCCTTCGTCCCCCATTACCAACAATAGTACTAACCTCTCCCAGGCCATGTCCTTGCCTGATTTGATGGAGATGCCACCTGACACCAAGTTACCAGGTGCACCTGTATTGGGGAAGGTGCAAAAATCTGGTAGCTCAAAACCTACTAATCGGAAAAGAGAGAGACCTCCATCTCTCTCGCCCCCTTCCATAAGAAATATCAAAATTACGATGTCAAATAAATATGATGATTTGTCTGTTGATATTTCTGATCTGGAAGTCAATTTAAATAAATCGGAAATTCAAGTGGAGGTCCACCAACCTCCTCAACAATCAGATCAAAAAGACAAAAAGAAAATCATAAATGCTAAACCCAATCTATCAAGACCCTCTTTAATAAAACCACCTAAAAATAGTGTTAGATCAAAAACTGCTAATGGGAAGACTCCATCCAAGGTGTCTACCAAATTATAAACCATAGTTTTTTCCTCCATTTTGCAATGGAATTGTCAGGGTTTAAGGGCCAAATATGAAGAACTTAAGCTCCTTATTCATGAGCATTCCCCCATAATTATTTGTCTACAGGAGAGCAAACTTGATCATAATACCCCTTGTCCTCGCGAATATATTAGTTATAGGACACCATATGATCACCAAGTGGGGAGCCATGGCGGAAGTCTCATATACGTTCGTCGAGATGTTCCCCAAGTTTCTCTGTCTATTCGTACACCTCTGCAGGCAGTGGTTGTACAGATTGACATAGGGCGAAAATATACAATTTGTTCTCTGTACTTGCCTCCAAATGATAACATTTTGTATGATAACTTAGTGGAGGTGATTCAACAACTCCCTCAACCTTTTCTTTTACTTGGAGATTTGAATGGTAGACATCCTTTGTGGGGTGATGTTTTAGCAAACACGAGGGGAAATATCATATCATCAATTGTGGAAAATGAAGATGTGGGACTCCTTAATACAGGAGAGCCCACACACTTTCATGTCTAGACAGGTACTTTGTCATGTATTGACCTATCAATCGTAAGCTCTAATTGCCTTCTCGACTTCGATTGGAGAACATTAGATGATTGGCATACCAGTGATCATGCACCAATCATTATAAACACCAACAATGGTCCACCTTTACAGGGATCGCCACGATGGAATCTTGACAAGGCGGACTGGGATAAATTTCGTGAGCTAAGTGAAATTGAGGGGGATGCAGGACAGGTTGAAAATATCGATGATGCCATAGACTTACTGAATGGAACTCTCCATACAGCAGGAGTCAATTCAATTTCCAAAACAACAGGGTTATTCAAACGACGACCAGTCCCGTGGTGGTCTTCAGAACTAACTGCCCTCCACAGAGCCACAACGATTGCGTAGACGCAGAACTGATGAGAATTTAATTATGTACAAGAAATGTAGAGCACAGTTCCGTCGTGCCATGAAAGAAGCAAGGCGCCAGTCATGGATGTCTTTTGTTTCCTCCATTAACAGTAGAACACCACCATCTTCTGTGTGGAGGAAAGTAAAAAAGATAGCTGGCAAATTCACCCCCAACCCACCACCAGTGTTGAAGGTGAATGGCCAGTATGTAACTGAAGCAAATGATGTTAGCAATGCCCTGGCTAATCATTTTTCAAATGTATCCAGCAAGTGTGAAGGAGCCCCTGGTCACCAGTATAGGAGCACTGAAGAAAAGAAAATTTTAAATTTTGCAACAAGAAGGGAAGAGTCGTTTAATTCTCCTTTCACTGAAAGAGAATTTGATTCCACACTTGCTCATTGCAATGATACAGCCCCTGGACCCAATGGAATTCCATATGCAATGATTAAACATGTACATTTTAATACAAAGCTATTTATTTTAAGTATTATTAATAGAATATGGCATGATCATAGTTACCCAAGTGTTTGGGATCTAGCCATTATTTTAGCCTTTTTAAAACCCGGTAAAGACAAGTTTTTAGCAGCAAACTATCGTCCTATTGCATTGACATCTTGTTTATGTAAAATCATGGAGAAGATGGTCAATGCAAGGCTGATGTGGTACCTTGAAAAGAAAGGTATTTTATCATCGATTCAATGTGGATTCCGAAAAATGCACTCGACGTCTGATGTGTTGATACGACTAGAGTCTTCTATTTGTGAAGCCTTTGCTTCCAAACAGCACCATGTTACAGTATTTGTTGACATTGAAAAGGCATATGATACCACATGGAGATATGGTATACTTAAAACCATTCATGAATTGGGATTGAGAGGAGAGCTGCCACTATTTATTCAGGTATTTCTTTCACGTAGAGTTTTTCAAGTGAGAGTTGGGGAAACTATCAGAGAGAAAGTGCCAGGAAGGAGGAGTTCCTCAGGGTAGTGTGCTGAGTGTAACCCTTTTTGCACTAGCAATTAATGGGATATCCTCAGCCATTCCCCAGGATGTTCTCTCAACATTATTTGTGGATGATCTCTCAATATCATTTGCTGGCACTAGAATGGCAATGGTTGAGAGAAAAATCCAACTCTCTATTGATAAAATTATCCAGTGGGCTGACATGAATGGATTTAAGTTCTCGACAAGTAAAACTACCATTGTCCATTTTTGTCGTATCCGGGGAGTATATCCAGACCCGGATATATACATTAAAGGTCAACGGATACCATGTGCAAGAGAAGCTAAATTTTTAGGTTTGATATTTGATTGTAGGCTTACATGGGTTTCTCACTTAAAAGCGTTAAAAGCTAAATGTGTTGAAGCTCTGAATATCTTAAAAGTATTGTCCCATACATCATGGGGGGCAGACCGCAATACTATTCTAAAATTATACAAGGCCTTGATTTTTTCCAAAATTAGTTATGGTTGTGAAATATATTCTTCAGCCACCCCAAGCCGGTTAAAAATATTAGACTCGATACATCATGCAGGTATTAGATTGTCTACTGGAGCTTTTAAAACCTCGCCTATCCCAAGTCTCCTTGTTGATGCTGGAGAGTTACCTCTAGACCTTTACCGAATGTCTACCATTATTCGGTAATGGTTTAGATTGCAAAGACTCCCTAACTCTCTAGCCTTTCAGACTGCAAGCCTTGTAAGACACGCATCATACTTTGAGTTGCACCCAAAATCTCCTCAACCTTATGGCTTTCGGGTGAAACGATTATTAAATAGTCTGGATATAATTAGAAATAAGGTACTTCCATTCAAGGTATCATCAACGCCTCCATGGAAGTTACCAGAGATATCTTTTGGTAAATATTTTATTGGAGATAAGAAGAATATGTCAGACCTAGAAGCCAGGTCTCTTTTTAATGAACATGTTAAAGAACATAGAGGATCAACTTTTATCTATACTGATGGCTCCAAATCTGATGCTGGCGTTGGATTTGGAGTACATAGTAATGGTTTTAATTGTAGAGGTGCACTTCCTCTAACCGCTTCCATATTTACTGCCGAACTGTATGGCATATTAACCGCTATTGAGAAAATAGCGTTGGAGAAGGAGGGTAATTTTACAATTTTTAGTGATGCAAGGAGTGTCCTTCAAGCTATAGAAGTTTTTAATTCTAATAACCCTCTAGTTTTAAAGATTTTAGAATGGCTTTTTATTATTGGATGGAGAGGTATAACAGTTCAATTTTGTTGGGTTCCAGCACATGTAGGTGTGTCTGGGAATGAGAAGGCAGATTCACTGGCTAAGAATGCAGCATCCGAGTTGCTGCCAAGAAGGTATCCCATTCCCTGTAATGATTTCTTACCTGACATCAAGAAATTGGTTTGCAATAAATGGCAACAGCAATGGGATAGCCCAGATGGGAATAAAATGCGAGAGGTAACAAATGACATATCTCCTTGGAGGTATAATACGATGCCCCGAAAATGGGAGACGTCTCTTTGTCGTCTCCGTATTGGTCACACTCGGTTGACACACGAGTTTCTGCTGAAGGGCCAACAGCAACCGTATTGTGACGACTGTTTAGTACCTCTAACAGTAAGGCATTTGTTGACCGAATGCCCCAATTATAACAACTTAAGGAATAGATATTTGTTTGAGGCTCGGCAGGTTCATCCTTGCCAAGATTCTTGGAAATGATGTGTCCTACCATGCAAGTGGCATTTTTAGATTTATTTCAGAAGCAGGTCTTCTGAAAAATATTTAACTTTTATGACATTCAACTTTTATGATTTTAATTGAATTCTCTTTTATTTTTTATTTTATTTTATTTTTTTATTTTTTGTATACATAAATTAAATGTTACCGGCGTCAATGACCTTAGATGTCAGGATGCCTGAAAACTTTAAATCAATCAATCAATCAGAACCCTGGAGTGCCGGACCCATGGTTCGACTCTTTCAGGGTCACGAGTTCTGTAATAAGCGACTCAGACCATCTGCTATTATGCCCAGTGAGGAGTCTGAGGCGCTACTTGAAGAGGACAGCTGCAGTTCGTCCCCGCGTGCAAGCGTTGTTTGCTAGCACAGGCAGGACGAAGAGGAGGGTCACCAAGAACACCATCTCGGCTTGGATTCGAAGGGTCATCCACCACGCCTTGAATCCGGACCCTCCTCCGTCACGTCGCCCTAGGGCACACGACGTCAGGGGCATCACTACGTCCCTGGCCTTCAAGAGAAACTTCTCTGTGACGCAGGTGCTTCAAGCTGGGGTCTGGAAGCGTCAAACGACCTTCACAGCCCACTACCTGCAGGACGTGACTCATAGGAGCCTCGATACCTTTTCTATCGGCCCTTTGGTGGCTGCACAACAGCTGGTCTAACCTCAGGCTCCTTGATGGACAAGTAGCAGTAGGTTGAGGGTGTTGTTACCCGGTTTTAGTCTGCTTGAATGAAAGAGTATGTCTGGCCCTTACTACTTTCTTCATCCTCCCCTCTCTTGGGGAAGGCAGCATCCTGGTCTCCGCATAGCTGACCTCAACCTCTGCAGGTAAACCATGCTCCCTTGTGTTCCTAGTATTAAGCTTAATACTGTCGCGTCCCCCATACCCTGACGAGGTGGTATTGGGAACGTCCTAGCCTAGATTCCTATCTAAAGGACTCAAGGTCAACTTCCTAGGACGAGTCACGCTTTTTCCTCCACACAACTTACGTAGGCCACACGTTCCTTGCGGGGCAAGGAACTTGTGAGGTGCATGGACTCCTTTATTCGAGTGCTACTCACTCGGAGTCGGAGTCCCCGGGTAAAGCCAAAGCCAGTAAGAATGGGGACTTTCCACCCTTCCTAAGGGGTAAGTCACCCAATGTAAATAGCGTGGTTTGTATTTTGGTTACGGAACAAATGACAAATTCGGAGATAATTTGTATTTTTCCTAACCATACAAACTTTAGCTATTTACACATATTTGCCCGGCAGCCCTGTCCCCCAAGTCAAGTCCTACCTCTAAGTGAAGTGAGACAAATCACCGGTGTGTGGGGGGGAGGGGTAGCAAGCTACCCCTTCCCCTACCCCCGCTAACTAGCGCGGGGGTAGTTAACCCTCGTTAAAATCTATTGGCTCGTCAATTTCAGCTACGCCGAAAGTAAACCCAATGTAAATAGCTAAGGTTTGTATGGTTAGGAAAAATACAAATTATCCCCAAATTTGTCATTTTTTGGGCTCAAGCCATGACGTCCTGATGGAAGCATACCAGAGAATTAATGTATCTGTGGATTTTCATCAGTGCCTTAACCTTGGGACAATATTTCTACGGCCAAAAGGGCCTATTGAGACAAATGACGTTACCGTTATCCATCATTATCACTAAGCATAACAATGTTGGTGCTTCCTGCTCCCTGCAGGGAAGAGTCATTTTAGACGTTAGAAAAGGGGCCTCAAGGTAGCATATATTGTATGAACAAACATAAGTATACACTGAGAATACAAACGGTCTCAAGGTTTGTATATATTGCCGAACCAATATCAGTGTCCCCATCTGTTGTTTGTAAGCATACAATGATATGAGAAATACTTACATGAGTAAGTCAAGGAACTCTGGCATCTTAAACATGCAATTGTCGGGCGAATTAGGACGCAACTGCATTTTAATAGACCTTAATTTGTAATAAATGACTACATGCTAAATGAATGTAGCATGATAAGGAAATTATACAAGAGACATATACAGAAATTAATGTTCCCTTTTTTGAAAGGTGAAGAAATGATGAGTGCCACTCTCAGACTGAAGAAAAGCTCTTTTAATAAGACTTCTCTTTATAATTTCTGTACATGATATAGTCTAACAACATTGTGTACTATGTACATACGGCACTAGTGTTATCCGTATAATTTCACACCTGAGATTCTGAACAGATTTGGTGTTACCTTGGCAACGCTTATTCAAAGGGAGGTCACACGAAAAATGCTGACCCCTTCTCCTTTTAATTGATAGTCCCAATCAATTGACTGTTCATCGCAGAGCTAGACGACAGGGTCCAAAATACCACCGGCCGCCACCACATAATGCTTCAATCCATAGACTTGCTTAGCATAGTGTCTGTAAGACACTCTGGACAACCTCTGACCAGTAAATGAGCGAAGAGGCTCAAGTCCACACACTGAAAAGTTCAGCGATGAAGCAATTTTTATCGGATCACTATCTGCAGGAGTACTGTCAGGATCCGCTCCGCGAATAAGGTAGGTGAGCTTCGCCCTCAGTTGTAGGGATAGTTTGATCCAGAGGTTCCTCCTGTAAAAAGCTGTTTCTCCTGAAGTCTGAAGTTCTACGAAGATAGACCTTAGGCACTCCAGCAGACCTAGAGAGACACCTTCCTTCAGTGGGCAGATTCTCCAGGAACCCCACCTCTTAGTGGGTAGCTCGTCTTTAGTGAGAAAGGTTGGATCAGGAAAGAGATGCAGTTCTCCCACTCATCCCCAGATAGGGCCATTAATTCACTAACTCTAGCCCCAGAGGCTATGGCGAACAGAAAAATAACCTTTTGGGTTAGATCCTTGAGGGAACAATCGTCATTGTTCACAGGTGAGGCATAATGTAGGACCTTGGCCAAAGACCATGAGATGGGCTTTGGTGGTGCCGCAGGCCTAAGCCTGCACATGTCTTCGGAATCTTATTAAAGATTTCATTCATCAGATCCACTAAAAGGGCATATAGAAGAGGTCTAGTCGAGGCTGACTTGCACATAGATATTGGTCCATGGATCCAAAGATCCAATCAAGCGACCTCTCTCGCAAAGCCGGCCATATTCTTGGTGCTTACTCAAGGGTTCATATGGGGACAGGGCCGAGGAACCAATCTTCTCATAGTATCCAAGGATGCACTGCCTCCTTTCTCAAAGGCCATCGTGCTGTTGGCCGCC
Source organism: Palaemon carinicauda (assembly GCF_036898095.1). NCBI lineage: Eukaryota > Metazoa > Arthropoda > Malacostraca > Decapoda > Palaemonidae > Palaemon > Palaemon carinicauda. Next base: position 275,916,770 of record NC_090725.1, read on the forward strand.
AGACCTTGATTATAAGGGTGGACAGAGAAGGACAGGCAGAAGATCATGGGATTCCTTTCAGTCCTTTAGCTTTACAAAGTAACTTACTTTTCTCAAGAAGACTCGTATTGTCTTCTAGTTGACTAGACATGTATTCTTCTAGGAATTCTATTTTGCCTTTTGAGATCACAAGTCTTTTTCCTAACCGTTAGGGCAAGGAATTCATAAGATGAATGGATCAGGTGCTCTGTGATAAATCGAAGGCAGAAAAGTTCTGAACCTCCTGGATAATCCTAGGTGCAGAACTAGGACCAGCCTCAGCCTCAGTTCCTTCATTACAGGGAATGGGGTGCTCTTGGGCTACCTGGGAGCCAACAGAGCCCCAATTCCCTGGAAGGGTCTCAGCATGTAGAGGGCCTTCCGCAGGAGATTGGATGGGCTGAACAGGAATTCCTAAGTCCATCCCTTCTATTCTAGAGACATGATGTCTGTTATCTCCACTAGAGGATCCTTGTATGGGGCTATACTTCAAGATAGTATCTTGATGACGCTCGTGATGAAGAGATCGATCTGCAGCTCGGGGACTTGTTCGCATCTGGGAGGGAATAGGTCTGCGTCCTTGGACCATTCCAACTCTATTGGCTTGAGCCCGAGAAGAGCATCCGCTGTCACCTTGCAGATCATGTATACATGAGCTGCTGATAGGTGCCATTCCCTTAAGGAAGGGATGGCTAACATTCCCTAATGAAATGAGACGTCCCTTATCCTTGACAGTTTCGACGCCTCATTATCGCTCCGATGCTCCAGATCAGCCTGAGGAGGTCTGATCTGCGTGGAGAGAGTTTCTCCACTCATTACAGGGCTAACATGGCCTACGGGCCTGTGGCCTTTGGTCATTGTAGGGTAAGCGAAGAAGGAATGACCATCATTGGTCCTATTAGATCTCTTCGAGCGTTTGATGCGTATCTTCTCCAGCCTCTTAACGCATCTTACAGCTGTGCTCGTAGCACTGGGTCTGTCATTATCGTGAACTGGAGAGTTCAAAACTCCTCCCTGTTAGCATCTTGGAATCCTGACTGATTACCATAGTCCCTTGACCAATCTTGCAATCTCCTTTTACATCCCCAAGGGAAAGGAGAGTTAAGGTGACCACAGGTTTCAATGATTTAAAAAAAAAAAAAAAAAACATTGAAGCCCGAGAGCTGGAGAGAATCGAGACTTCTTGAAGTTATCTTGCATCCCCGATGTTCGGGGGGCCGGATCATCCCCATGGATGCTCATCGACCAGCCGTTTCGGGTGCTGCCCACCCCAGCCTGTCGTCCAGGTCCTTTGTTGCCTGAACTCTTTCTAGGCTTGGTTTCGCTTGACTGTGTCTGCCAATTCCGTGAAGATCCTAGGACTGAATCTAGTCCGACGAGAACCTTGTCTAGGATATATGTTATCTTCTGTAACTTGGATCCTAGGTAGGAGGGGAGGGGGTGACTGACTGGAAGTTGCAGATAGACATCTTTCAGGTCTAGCCAGACTGCAAACACCCCTAACTGTATAAGGTCCTTATGTTCAGAAGGATTAACATTCAGAACTTGCTGTTTTATTGGGACTTGTTGAGTGGCGACAAGTCCAGAATGACAGAGTTTTCTTGAGTCCTTCACGTGAACACCAAACAGCCTTCCCTGGAAATCGATGGATTCTACTTTCCTTACTGCTAGTATGCTCTATAGCTCTAAGGTATACTCTTCCAGGGGGGATTTGGAATGTAGGAAGAGGTGAGGAAAGGATGGTGGAGGTATGTCCATTTCCATTCTAGTCTCATGTTGGTTAGGCCTTGGACCCAAGGATCGAAGGTCCAGCGATCCGGAAGGAACCTCCCTCTTACCAGAAGCGTCAGTTTGCTTCGCATGATCAGAAGGTGTACATATCTGACCGTTTGTGGAACAACGGTCATTGTAACTGTGGGATGCTGTTTAATATCCCAAGGAGAACTAAAACTTTTCCGTCCTCCTTTAAAGGTCATACCTAACCGTTTGCCTATATCAGCTTCTCAATGTCATGTTTCACTGTAATAGAAGATTCCTTTCTATTGTATAAAGCTTAGGATAAGTACGCTGGAAAAGAATAGGAGACACATACGTGTGAATCCCTCCAGCCAACTGCTGCGGCCTTCCTAATTATTGATTCTAGGGCATCCCTTTTATGTAGGGCCCAATGGAAGATTCTAGCCCATAAGGATAGAGTAGCATTAACAGCGCCTACATCCAGGGAATTAATAATAAGAATCAAAGAGACTGATGAAGAGTCAGCGTAAGAAAGGGGGTAAGTGAGTCCCCAAATCAGGTAGGTCTCAGCAAGAGTGTGCTTAGAAGCACAGCGTACTGGAAAACTATTCGATTGTATGGTTATGTACCAAAGATTTCTGTCTGTGATATGGTCCTATACTACAGATGTATAGGGTATTGTATACACCTATACAACTGGCATATTACCGTCAAGGCTAGTACTTGGGGATAAGTCAACTGGCACATTACTTCAGTACCGATATGGCTAGCAGTTCTCCAGCATGTCATTGACTCGTCGGTCGTCAGCGGGTCGCCGACAGAAGGCACACCATCCTAACCAGCATTCAATGTGATTGGGTAGTGGTGAAAACTATACGCATAGCCAGCAGCCCGCTGAATCGTCGGCGATCCCTCGGGCTGTCGGCAGTCCGCCGGTTGTCGGCGGGCTGCCGACTGAAGGCATACCAATCCAGCCATTGACTGGGTGGTGACCAAGGGCACACACTGCCGGGTCTCAGCGGCAGAGTGAGATGTGACAGTGAATCAATGACTGCCGTCGTTGTTATCACTACGAGCCAGTAAAAGGATCACTAATTTTCCAGTTACCACAATGAATAAGTGAAATCTTAGGTCTAATTCCCGTAGAGTTTCCGTGTTTTTGCGAGTTCGTAACTGAACTGCATTTTTGTTTCAGACAACACCTGAAACCAAACCAACCGTAGTTCGACAGCTTGAGACTGCCATCGTGTATGCACTGGCAGCGAGTGGGGGTACCCCCATCCCCAGCTCCTCCCCTCGAACTGGAGTGGAGAAAGTAGGGATAAGGGACAGGATGTCACACCTTTAGGAAGCTGTAATATTGGTAGGTATGGTGTCGGAGAGATTTTAGAAACCTCACACCCAAATGCGTAAGTTGTTACGAGCTGTATCCCTAGATTCTATTAACCTGGGATTTTCGAGACCTTCGGACAATAAGGTCAGGCCTACTTACAGGTCGGAGGGTCTCAGAAGGGGTTGGGGATTTGGAAATAATATTGCTGGGGGCATGAAACCTGTGATGCATCATCTGGTGTTCCTTCTGTAAGGAAAGGAGAACAGAAATGAGTATTCAGTTGATTATCACACTGATAAACAATTTGCAAAAGTCATCTTTTGACAAAATAGCTTAGGACAGGGATAGTGGGAGAGACATACCCGTGTATCCCCTGCAAGCCAATGCTGTTACCTCCCCTCAGTATTAATATAAGGAGATTCCTCCAACTGGGGAATTCCAGGTAAAAAGGGGGTCGAACACCTGGGTGTAGAGAAGTGTACAAGGCACTGTCCCCCGTTATACTTAAAACTGTGAGGTAAGGAGGACCGATTTCACAATCAGAGTATCGAAGGAATACCATTCTTTCGATATAGGAGCGGTACCAGCAGAAGCTCGCACAAGGGTACCCAAGATATGTAGAAATAACTACTGTATAATCATACTATAGTTTTCTATTTGCAGTATATACCATACTGTAAATTAATGGCTACTGTATAATTATATCTAATGTAGTTCAGCCAGTGTGCTGCTCCATCTGGCGGCCAACTGGATTAGAAAAGATAAAAGACATATATTTGTGTATCCCACCCAATCTATTTGCTGTGGCCTCCCTTACAATATTAAATCAGGGAGTTTCCTGATCAGGGAAACTCAGGGATAAGGGCTCTCCCCTTTAAGGGTTAGAGGTGTCACACCACCAGCCCTTTACAAAATTTAATATTGTAGGGTAAATGGAAACTGATTTCAAATCAGAATATTGACAAAATATTATTCCATCAATATAGGATTTGGTTCAGCAAATACCTGGGCAGGGATACCCAAGATATATTGGAAATAACTACTAGTATAATATATACATTATTTTTCCATCTGCCGTATATACTATACTGCAAATATACTGACTACCTGTATAGACATGTACTGTAGTTCAGCCGGCATGTTGCCGGACTAGCTAGCTCTTGCCGGAGTATCTAGCATGCTAGCTAAGAGAGAGAGAGAGAGAGAAAGCATGGAGTGAAGGCTATCTATTACTGTGTATGTATACAGTAATAAAGGATGTAAAAGTCTAATTTTACTGCCTTTCTCCGAAAAGAAGGTTCAAATGGAAGGGGAGAATGTTACATTCAGGCTTTCATCTAGCCACAGTACTATTGCCGGCTTACCGCTGCAGGCCAGCCTTCGGCAGCACTAGTACAGTCGGCATGCTACCGACTGGGTCAGTACCTATCTGTGCCGGTCTACTGCTGGCCAGAGCAACAGGCCGACAACAGAAGTTGTGGCCAGCAGTTCAAGGGAGAAGTGGAGAACCTTGGTGACAGAAGGGACCTCTCACCCACAGCCGTCATGGCCGCCGGAAGCCGTCAGTCGCCGACAGCCGTCAGCTGAGGAGAGGGGGTCTGGCCGTCTCCGGCAAACCACCGGCAATGGTAAGGTTGCAGGACGCCAGCTCAGGAAAGACAATGGCTCGGCCATCGTAAAAGAAGAGGGGGGGGGGGGGGCAGAATAGGGTCCTATACGAGGTATGTTAGGAGCCGACAATGTTGCCGGACCTACACACCTTGAAGAAACTCTGTTTCAGTACCGGCACAACCCCAAGCGGTAGGAGAATCTTCTATTCTCCAGCTTAGGAGGTGCTAATACAGTTAAGTGACGGCAATCATGCCGTTTCCTCTCAACAAGGGAGAAACAGAGTTCCAAGGCCGCGCCATACAAGGCCACATGAGTATACTACTTTACAGCCTAGGGTCTGCGAGTATAGGACTAGTCTACCAGACCACAGGGAGAGGGTGGCGGCATCATCCAACCACTAGGTGTAGCCTAGGGAGGGCTAGCCTCCTATGCTGGCAGCTCAGCCGGCAGGGAATGCAATTCACCCTGCCGACCGACTGCCGACAAAAGATTCAATACTCTGAGGTTCTGATCGAATCCCAAAACTTGCCGTCTGCTGTTAAGGGATGAGACAGAAAACTCTAGGCTAGTTATGCCTGAATTCGAAATTCAAGGCCGACGTGTAGAGTTGTAGCCTAAGGCTACTCTCAGAGGGAAGAGATATTACCCATAAATCTCTATTCGAGACTAGTAGCGGCTAATATAATTCCAGGAGATATTAATCTCCAATGAATGATAACCGATACACAAGATAACCGGGGAAATGTCGAAAGTATATGTTGTCTAGGCTGGGTTACCTAGGCAAGGTGAGATCTCGGTTACCTAAAATCACAGAACCTCTGACATATACGATCAACACCGAAAAGGGAAAATTATGCATATAAATATCTTTTCTGGGGCGGCCTGTGACGGCCGGTGAAAAGTCCTTCTTTGTACTTATTCTAATATAAATCTTCCAAATATACTAGAGAAAGATAAAAGCATGGAATGCAGAGGTTACAACCCTCGCGCGAACACCTTGTAGGTGTCGTGTATCTAACCAAAGGCGTGCGAAAACCACTATTCACAGGCTGTCTTCCATTTAGATAATCCCTTCATCAATGGGGAGGGCCGTGACAGGCCCTAGAGAACACAGTTGAACTACCCCACCGACACCTACCACGCTCGCCCTCCAGGACATCCTTCTGTTTTGGACTTGCCCGCAAAGTTGAGAATTTTTTGCACAGTGTTTTTTTGAAGTGTTTGTCGTTAATTCAACATGACTGACGTTGCTACTTCACCTTTACCAATGTTAAGTACCATAGTTTGTTTTGACAGCTTATTGCAGTACCGGGCATTTGTTCTGTTTCCAGTATTGTGGTTTTTAATTTTGGAAGCGATTGGCTTGCCTCGGTATCGGCAGCCATTTTGGGTTGTGTTCGCTTCGGTAAATTTTCAAGTTGTTATTGCCCATCTGGTACTCTGTCATCTAGGTTATATCACTTACATTTTATGACCAGTTTTATTATCATTATTTATTATTAGTTTTTACTATGGTATTTATTTATTTGCTAGCAAGTCCAATTTGGACCTACGAAGAATAGCGATTTAGTCTGTTTAGATTTGTACTCGCCTCAGGATGCGCGATTTAGACTAAATCTTTGTTTATTTGTTACATTGTTGTTATTCTTCGTTCTTGGTTATTACATTTACTAAGAAAAAAGCAATCAATTTTATTATTTTTCTTATCATATTATTGTGTGAGGTTGGTATTTTATTATATAACCTTGAGAGCGGGAGCATAGAGTGCTCGTTTCCTGTTCTACAGATACGAGTTACCTCTTCTCTCGTTTTCTTTATTAGCTCGAGTAAGAGAGGTGGATTTCCCGTTTTCCGTTTTTTTACGATCACGAGTTATTCAGGCCTCCTCTTATTATCCGAGTTGATGATATTACGTTTAATGTTATACACGTTTTATTGATGTGGTTACTGTTAATATAGCTAGCACTATTAAAAGGTTACGTTAGTGTATGAGTCATTAATTGGGGTCGTTTTATGCCGACACCCTTAGCTCCGCCTTGAGTTATACTCCGCTATAATGGATACTCATTAGGTGAGAACTAGTCAGATATTTGGAGTGCAACGGTGAATCCGGCACTCAGACTCCGGTCGAGGCCTTTTGCACACGAACCTTTGTCATGTTTGATCACAATTACACTATTACGGCCCCTTTTTTCATCGAATCTCCGGCTTCACTGGAGATAACACAGACATTCAGAATTGAGGTTAATGTTATCGTACCGATGACGGTCACGATATCACGATGACGGGCCTTTGTCACCTGATCTCCGGTACAAACAGAGATCAAGCAGACGTTCAGAACCGGAGTTAACAATGTGATACCGATGAAGATTATATTTTCATGTTACGTGGTTACTGATTATTAATATAATTTCTTAATATATTAAGGTGTTAGCTACTACCCTACTCACACACAATTTAGTTTTAATTGTTTTCTGTGGATTCATATGTCACTGACCAGAATCTCAAGGAACATCCAGACTTATGTCTTCTTTCTTTTACAGAAAGTCCGCTGCGCTGCCAAGGGCTGCTCCGCTGCCTTTACTGATCCCATGGGCCATGATCTATGCCGGTCCCATGCCCATTGCGCCATATCCTTCTCTCGGGAACCGGGACAAGCCCCCTACATATGGTTCCCGGAGTCATGCATGCTCTGCTATGAGCTGTCATCCCTACTCCTGAGCGAGGAGGTAAGTTGGTTCTAGTTTGTTCCTGTTAATATCCTTTGAGAGGAATTAATTGGGCTTTATATATTTACATCGGTTTTTGCTTCATCATTAATCCCCTCTCCTCTTTCAGGCTGATGATGAATCTCTTCGGGAGGCAAGAGCTACTCTCCGTCCTTGGGTGTCAGGTTTTGGGAGGAATGCGCTGTCTGGCGCACCCTATCTCCTTGATGGAGACATGGCTTCTCGCCTATTCCCAGGCTCTACTACTGCAGCAGTTCCACCGGAGACAGCTGCCCCGTTAATTGAGGCGGTTAGAGCAACCATTCTAACGGAAGAAGAGGTTTTAGTGACGGAGGACGAGCCCTTTCTAGATCTGGACGTCGAATCCATGGATGAGCAGGTAGGTGGTGATGAGTTGGTGGACCCCCTTTCACCCCACACTCCTTCCTCTACTACTTCCTTTCACGGCTTTGATAAACCTACGGCTTCTCCTCGAGGTCCCTCCGTTCCTGTACGACCCAAGGTGAAGCCACTACGTAGCTTTAAGCCTTCAGCTTTGCCATTATCAGTGTCACCGGTCCCGGGACCCTCAAAGGATCCTGATGTTCATATTACTGTACCTAAAACCGTGACTCCTAAAAAGTCGAAGTCCGCTAAGTCCAGGGCTTCGTTAGCGGATCCGGCTCGGGAGCCCGCCTTATCCGCCACCATGGTCAGGGATATTGTGAAAGAGCAGATACAACAGCATCTACAACGACAGTCTAGGACAGACCAAGGAGCTATGACGGAGCTCAAAGATATGGTGGCGAGTCTGATCCGTTCCGGAACTCAGATTCCTCCTCCTTCAGCCCCAGACGCATCGAAGTTACCCCCCTTCGAGAAAAACAACCCTTGGAGGTTTGCCTTACATGCTCCATATATAGATGGTGCCATAACTGGAAGGCATAGGCACCCGTCCTCTAGAGGACCTAGAATTTTACCCTCCGGGACTAGAATTCCCATTCAACGGCTTCATCCGATTGAAAGAACATGCCTTGGTTAGGTTAGACAAGGTACCGAAGGAAACGGTAATATTTCCTAAAGAGCAGGCCCAAGCTCTCTGGGCCAGGACGTTGTCGGACTGGGGGTGCACTAATTCCAAGCTCACCCCACACAAAGGAGCCTACACCATATTTACAGCTTCTCCAGTTATTACCTTGCCTATTACAGATAAAGTGGCAGCTCTTACTTTTCAAGCTATCAAAGAAGGCAGAACCATGCCGGCTCTTAAAGAGACGGACCCCACCTCCATGCTCATCCCGAGTACCGTTACTATCTGGGATGATGCCCCCTCTACTTTCACAGTAGGGAAGTTAGACCCAGACTGCGCCTCTAATCTGTTTTCCGAGAAGCTTCCCAAATTACCAGAAAATCTTCTCAAGACTGAGTTTGAGGCACGGAATAGGTTAGCTAGGTCTCTCTACTCCATTACCTCCGTGGAGTCTCTAGCCTCGCTTTATCCGACCGAGACCTTGTTCCGGGTATTCACAAAGAACCTGTCTCTGTCCTTCCAAATCGACTTACACGAGTTTTGTTCGGCTCGGGTTAGTTGCAGGAAACACGTTCTATCTGAGGCCTCGATCAGGCATGAACCGAACAGACTGATAGCTTCCCCCTGCTAGGGTAAGAACCTTTTTCCTCAGGAGGAGGGGAACAAGGTACTACAAGACGCTGCGAGAGCAAACCAAAATTTGCAAGCGAGGTGGGGCCTCACTGCCAAAAGGAGGGTTGAGGTTCAAAAGCAAACTTTCTTCAGGAAGAAACAGAGGTTTGCCCCTTACAAGACGAGCCGAGGTCACTACCATCAATCGTCGGTTACCCACTCGTCTTCACAGTCTCCCACTGCTTCGTCGACTCTACAACCGAAGCACCCTCAACAGGTGGTCTACCTCACTGCTCCCCCAGGTACCCAACCCAACCCCGTTTGGATGCCCTCACCCGCATACAACCCTAGCTACGAACCCTCAGGTCCCTTTCGTGGACACCAGAGAGGTAGCTACAGGGCTAGAGGACAGTTCCGTCAACGAGGCGGACCTAGGACAAGGGGTTCTCGAGGAGGGAAGGGACCTAGATTCACTCCCTCGCAATGATATAGTCCCGGTAGGGGGGAGACTTTACCACTTTCGAGACCATTGGACCTTCAGTCCGTGGGCTCACAGCATAGTCTCCAAAGGCTTGGGGTGGAAATGGTCACAAGGTTCTCCTCCTCCACCAGTGGCCTTCTTCCAGAAACCCACTACCATTCTGAGAGAGTACACCACCGAGTTACTAAAGAAAAAAGCAATCAAACGGGTTCGATCGCTGAAGTTCCAAGGCCGCCTGTTCACAGTTCCGAAGAAAGGCTTGTCGGCATTGAGAGTGGTCCTGGACTTGTCAAAGCTAAATGCTTACATCCTCTGCGACAGGTTCCGGATGTTGACCATCTCTCAGGTAAGGACCCTGCTTCCCCGTGGGGCCGTCACCACCTCTATCGATCTTACCGACGCCTATTATCACGTACCAATAGCTCGAAACTTCTCTCCGTACCTAGGTTTCCGTCTAGGCAGGAAAGCCTTTGCGTTCAAAGTCATGCCCTTCGGCCTCAACATTGCACCCAGGATATTCACGAAACTGGGAGAGACAGTGTTAGAACAACTCAGGAACCAAGGGATTCAGATCGTTGCTTATCTGGACGATTGGCTCATTTGGGCTCAGTCAGCCCTGGAATGCAACAGAGCTACGAAGAAAGTACTTCGTTTTCTCGCCAACCTGGGATTTCGGGTCAATCTCCAAAAATCCTGCCTACTACCATCAGACCGCTTCGAATGGTTAGGCATACAGTGGGACCTTGCACGGCACAAGCTGGCTCTACCTCCCAAGAAGGTAAGAGAAATAGCTTCCAAGATCAAGAATTTTCTCAAACACAAACAGGTGTCCAGAAGAGCCTTAGAAAGAATCCTCGGCCTTCTTCAATTCACTTCAGTAACAGATCGACTATTGAAAGCCAAACTCAAAGACATCAATCGAGTTTGGAGAACGAGAGCCACAGTACCTTTAAGAGACAAGGTCTCGAAGATCCCCTCTGTCTTGAAAATGAGACTACAGCCATGGTCCGAACCGAAGAACCTCTCCAAATCGGTTCCTCTTCAATTCCCACCCTCACAAGTGACAATTCATACAGACGCGTCTCTGAGTGGATGGGGGGGTTACTACGAACGTCAGATGTTTCAGGGCTCTTGGTCACCTGCCATGAAACACTTCCATATCAATGTTCTCGAAGCCATGGCAGTGTTCTTGACCCTGAAGAGGCTCTCTCCTCCGAGGTCAACCCACATCAGAGTAGTGTCAGACAGCACAGCCGTAGTACACTGCATCAACAGAGGAGGATCCAAGTCGCCCAACCTGAATCAGATCCTGGTCACTATCTTCGCCTTGGCAACAGAAAAGAACTGGTTCCTGTCAGCAACCCACCTAGCGGGAGTCCAGAATGTGATAGCGGACTCACTATCCAGGACGAAACCACTGGAATCAGAATGGTCTTTGGACATAATTTCATTCCGGTGGATACTCAGGCTGGTTCCGGGCCTTCAGGTAGATCTATTCGCAACTCAGATGAATCACAAACTTCCGTGTTATGTGACACCAAACATGGACCCTCAGGCTTATGCCATAGACGCATTAACCCTGGATTGGAACCAATGGAGAGAGATTTACCTATTTCCACGAGTGAATCTTCTAATGAAAGTATTGCACAAACTACGCTCCTTCCGGGGGGCAGTGGCCTTAGTAGCACCTCACTGGCCAAAGAGCAGTTGGTTTCCTCTCCTCCTCGAGTTGAAACTCCGACCCTTCCGGATTCCATTCCCCAAACTAACCCAAGTAATCCAAACACAGACTGTGTCAGATTCCTCAAGGATAGCCAAAACCCTAACTTTGTGGACTTCATGAAGTTTGCAGCTCATAAAGACGCAAACATTGACCCGGAAAACGTTCTCTTCATCGAAGCGGACAAAAGGGACTTGACAATTCGTCAATATTATTCGGCTGTTAAGAAATTAGCAGATTTCCTAAAGAATTCAGACCACACTCGTATGACTCCAAATTTAGCCATCTCGTTTTTTAGCTTCCTATTTGACAAGGGCTTGGCAGCTAGCACTATAACTACCATCAAGTCAGCTTTGAAGAAGATCTTCCTTGTTGGGTTTAACATTAACCTGGCTGATTCCTATTTCTCATCTATTCCAAAAGTATGTGCTAGGCTTCGGCCGTTGGATCGGCCGCAAAAAGTCTCTTGGTCTCTGAACAATGTCCTCAAACTTGCATCAGACACGGACAATGAGTCCTGCTCTTATATCACTCTGCTTAGGAAGACTCTATTTCTAACAGCTATGGCCTCAGGTGCTAGAATCTCAGAACTAGCAGCTCTCTCACGTAACCCGGAAAACATAGATTTCCTCCCTACAGGCGAAGTACTGCTTTCCCCAGACAGAGCTTTCCTAGCTAAAAATGAGGACCCGCAAAATAGGTGGTCCCCTTGGAAGATTATCTCTCTTCCCCAGGATCCTTCGCTGTGACCAGTCACTACTCTCAGGACCTTTTTAGCTAGATCTGCCACCCGCTCGTTTGGCCCCTTATTTATCAGGGAACAAGGGGGTACTATGACCATTCAAGGTATCAGACAACAAATCCTCTACTTCATTAAACATGCTAACCCGGATTCATTTCCCCATGCTCATGATATACGGTCAATAGCTACCTCCATCAATTACTTCCAGAACATGGACTTTGATGACCTTAAAAAATATACGGGTTGGAAATCTCCTATGGTTTTCAAACGCCACTATCTAAAGAACTTACAGGCCCAGAAGGATGTCCTGGAGGGCGAGCGTGGTAGGTGTCGGTGGGGTAGTTCAACTGTGTTCTCTAGGGCCTGTCACGGCCCTCCCCATTGATGAAGGGATTATCTAAATGGAAGACAGCCTGTGAATAGTGGTTTTCGCACGCCTTTTGTTAGATACACGACACCTACAAGGTGTTCGCGCGAGGGTTGTAACCTCTGCATTCCATGCTTTTATCTTTCTCTAGTATATTTGGAAGATTTATATTAGAATAAGTACAAAGAAGGAATTTTCACCGGGCGTCACAGGCCTCTTCCCAGAAATAGATTTTTCCTTCGTCAAAATCCCTTTACAATATAGAATGCCTAAATAGCTTTCATAATAACAATTAATGCTATTTAAACTGGGAATGTCATTCTGCTAACTAAATAACACATGCCCAATGAACGACAGCGCCTATGGCGACACCAGTAATCGGCGTAGATCCAAACACAATAATTACGCTAATTTCATTGTGAGGCTGGAACTAAAATACATATTGTAAAGAATGAATACTCAACTTTCTAGATGGATGAAAGAAGCTGTAGAAAGCATAAAGATCCTTAGAAATCGATCGAAAATGTCAGATCAACAGGGAACACCACCGTAGCGAGGCGCTACAAATAAAGGAATGACTGCCAGAGGGAATTGGCGCGGTTGTGATACGATAGTAATAGGGGAACCAGGGTATCTAATGCGGCTACCCTTCTAATTCTGCCACGAATCCCCATCGAAGCGTAAAGGCTATTCGGGGTGTAGATTGCCATGTATCGTGTCAAGAATACGTCCCCTGATTATATACGATATCCTTGAGAGTAAATCTTAAGGGTACTCGTGCCAGGAGTTAGAATTCTGTGAAACCTTTGGTTTGATTCTCTGGGAATATCATTGTAGTCATATATGCCCTTGGGAAGCTACTAAAGGAACCTTCCATCAGGACGTCATGGCTTGAGCCCAAAAGATATTTTAGAGGGGAGATGTTCTCATCCTCCTCCATTTGGGTATACTGTATAGCCATGAGATGAGAGGACTGGCGAGTCAGTTAGCTGTTCTTAAAAGTAGTTCTCCTTCCATATTCATCCTATAAGGGTATTGGAGGGAGAGAAGAGAGGTATGATAGAATCATATATTATGTGAATTCCTTCATATTTCATGACTGGGTAGGATCCCTTTAGCAGTTTATCTCAACCTTTGGCTTGGTAAACCACGAGGTTAGATTATATAGGGTCGAGGGTGGACCATCACCTGTCCAACTGAAGTGAATATCATAGATAAGTGGGTAACAGTGTTGTAAGACTATTTCTCTTAATTTGGTGGTAATTATAGTAAAGGTCTTGGTGATTTCCTACCCCCAGACGAGTGACATTAAACCAAGATGTATATGGGCTGGATATGATAACCCGGCTAACCCAAAATGGGGTCATAGGTGTTAGGTGCATTGTAATTGTCCTGCTGAAATGGGTAGGGGTTGGGACCTTGAAAAATGTAAAATTTGTTTGGTGTGGAATAATTTGGTTTGGAATTCGGATCCTGAGGCAGAACACCTAAGAGCCAAGGCCATTTTCTTCCTTTTCTATGTAGATCAAACAATTTTCTAAGATTGTAGGGTCAACTGAGTATTTAAGCAGGAGGGATCTCGCAGATCTCATTAGTCTTGATACCAAAATTTTAGCAGTTGGAGCTTTTTGTAATTTAGTCCTAGTGGACCAGGCCCCTATCCATGTTGTTGACTTTGGATCTGAGGATGACTTAAACTCTGTAGAGGAGAAAGCCTTACTGCTGGGTTTCTCAGAGGAGCCCTTTGGTTGCTGAAGAAGTATGTCCCGGGGGACATTTTGACAACCACTCAACTGCCTAGGTTTAACTTGGGACAGGTTCCACTAAGCAGATTACCGGTCCACCGGGATTTGGTACACTTGTGTTCCCCGTTAATGCTTTGCTGATAGCTAGAATAGCAGAGGCATCGATCTGCTCCCTGTATGGTCAACCCACTCAAAGTGCCATCCAGGCACAGTACTGTTGATATGCCTTCTGCTTCCTTCCAGCTCTAGCCTGGGGACTGTGAATTCGGCTGTGGCTGGGCCTTCGAGTTTAAGCTTTCAAGGAAGGCTCCTATAGAAGCTCTTCCTTCTGGTCCTTTGGATTCCAGTGTCGCTGGGACTTCGGGTTACAGCTTTCAATGGACACTAGGGTACTAGCTTCTTTTTTAATATCTTGTGCATTTTTACTTTTAAGCAAATAGATTTGGTACCTGGGTAAAATTCCAGAAAAAAAGTTTAAAATCTGAAATATAGTTCATTTATGAAATTACAGTATTTCTTGGGCTATGTGCTATGAATATTTTTTGAATTCCAGGAGGAGGGACATTGGAAGCAACAGTTATATTCCAAGCAAGAAGATTCGAACTTGCAGCAGAAGTTTCCCGTATCAATACTTACGGTAATCAGAGTCATTGCATCAATGATGCAGTGTATAGAAAATATTGTTACTGCAAAGATTTGCTTTCCTGACTTGCAAGGAGCACAATTGTAACCATGACTCTATTTTCAGTCTACACTTGATTTGAATGATGTAATAATAACAGCACTGTATTTTCAAGTAACCACTTTTAGTGACCTAAAGAACATTAAATAGCCAAGGATACACAAATATAATTTCATAAGTATTGTTAGTGTAAGAGTTTGTTTAAGGCAAATAACTAAATTTGGTCAGATACAAGGTAAATACTCAAGAATTTTGACCCCAGTACCTATATTCAGTGGATCATAAGACAGCGCAGCATTGATTTTCTCTGCTAACTTATATTGACAACATTGATAATGCAATGTGCATATATCAACAGATTGCTCAATGATTGTTCAACTGGAGTTGTATAGATATCTAGTAGTTTCAACTCATGTTCATGTTTTGAATATAGTTTAGATACTTGGTAACATGGCAGGATTAAGGGCTGATGCTACGTCTTAGAATAAGTACTAGTTTTACAACATCAAGACCAAGTTTAGTAAAGTTAATAAAACCCAAATGTATCGGAAATTCCTTCATAAATAGGCTCTGACCTATGTAGTTGTAGGCGGTTACTCATCATGTTGCTTCTTGCGACATGTATTATTAATGACACTTGAATGATTTTTAAGTTGTCCTTCAGTTTCTGCTTTATGGCTTTCTGCCTTTACATGCCATCATTCCTTGTGTTCTGTTGCACATAGCCATCTAACTTTTTTTCGTTCATCTTGTGCAACATGAGTATTATAGTTTGCTATGCCCCAACAAATAATTCCCCTGAAGAAAGTTAAGATGAATACTACGAAGAACTACAGAGTGTAATGGATGAGATCCCAGAGAGAGATATGAAAATTGTGATTGGCAACGTCAATGCTAAAGTTTGAAGGAATAATCAATGGATAGAGAATGTGATGGGTGTCGAGGGTCTTGGCGAAATTGCAAATGAAAATGGAGCACATTTCATAAGTTTCTGTTCAGCAAACAATCTTGTCATTGGAGATACTCTTTTTCAACACAAGATCATCCACAAGTATACATGGACTTCCCCATGTGACAATTACAAAAATCAAATAAATCACATTACCATTAATAAAGAGAAAAGAAGGACACTGAGAAATCTAAGAAACTATAGAGGTGCGGATATTGGTAATGATCACCAGCTCCTCATTGCCACATTGAAATTAAAACTGAAAGCACCCAACAGAAAGGTAGATAGAATATATAGGTTTGATGCAACTAAACTTTTAGAAGAAGAGCACAGAGAAACTTTTGCAATTGAATTTAGGAATTGATTTGCAGTCTTAGAGACTTTAAGAGACAAAGAGCAGATAATTAATGAAGAATGGTGTGATATGAAGAACATATATCAGTCAGTTGGTAGTGAAGTCTTGGGACACGCACGCTTTTACAAGGAGAAAGCCATAGATATCAAATGATACTTGTGATACTATAAAAAGGAGACAAAAACAGAAATTGATTGTTGAAAGTTTTTGAGAAAGTAATGAAAATTACAAGGTAGAGCATGGTAAGTATTCCAGTATTGATAGTGTGGTTAAAAGAAAAGCTATGAATGACTGGAAAGAATATTTAGACAGTTAAGCAGATGAGGCTGACAAAGCTATGAATCTAGGAAGTGGCTATGGTATAAGAATTGCTCATAGAATTATTAATGAAATCTCAAGTGGGGCAAAGGAGAAGAAGCATATAGCCATCAAAAAGAGAGATGGATCCATTATAACAACAGAAGATGAAGAAAGACAACGTTGGATGGAACACTTTAGTGAGGTTATGGATAGGAGATATGAAGGGAATAATTTGATTGATATACTTAGAAGCTGATGACCTTGATGTGCCCATGAATGAATTCAGTGTGTTTGAAGTTGAAGCTAGCCTCAAAACACTAAAGAGATGGAAAGCCCCTGGATACGATGGAAGAATTGCTGAGATGATACTGTCCGAAAATGGAGTTACTCCCAGAGTACTTACAAGATGGTTTTGTAGAATGTGACAAGAAGCAAAACCTGATGAATGGGAGTTAAGAGTGTTTGTGAAAATGGCAACAAAAGGAGACCTGACTGATTGCAATAATTAAAGAGGAATAACACTTACGTCAGTTGTTATGAAAATATATAGTATGCTTATTCTAAAGAGACTGGAGAGAAAGATTGATGAAAAGTTGAGAGATAAACAAGCAGGATTTAGAAAAGGTAGAAGTTTGCACTGACCAAATTTTCATTTTGAAATGTGTTGTACAGCAATGCGTAGAATATAGAAATCCACTTTTGATGGCATTTGTGGATTATGAAAAAGCCTCTTGATAGTGTACACTGGCCGATGTTATAGAGAGTCCTGCATTATTATAGAATTCCTCTTAAATACTGTATGTAAATTTGATTATGTCTGTTCATGACTATAACAAGTGCAATGTTAATGTTAATGGAGTCTTATCAAATGAATTTCCAGTGAACAGCAGAGTACTCCAAGGGAATGTGTTGTTATCTATGTTTATCCTCGATGGATTTCGTAATTGGTAGAAGAGTCGGAGATTGTGGAGAATGATTGGACTGGATTGGTGATAGGAATTTAGCTGTCCTTATTAGCAGAACACCACAGGATTTGCAATGCTAGCTTTCCAGAATGCATGAAATATCACACAAGGTTTGGCTGGGCTGAAGATAATGAGAAGAAAGACAGAGATGATGAGAACGGAGTATGCAATGGAAGATTAAATATCATTGGAAGGAGGAAGGAAATCATTTAAGTATTTAGGAACTATGATCTCCAATATGGGGTATTTAGAATTAAGAGTTTAGTGAAAGATTGAAAAAAAAAATCAGACAATGGCTTGGTTAAGTAATATTTGGAAATCAAATTGCCTGAAATTACATACAATGAATCGATCTCAAATATATTTAGTAGATTTGAGAGCAAAGCCCTCAGAAGGATACTGTATTGGGAAATAAATGGCAGGACAGGATTACAAATGAAACTATAAGAGAGGTTACTCGAGTGCCATATGTAGACGAGATCATGATGAGGGGTCGATAGAGATGGTTTGGGCATGCTCTTTGCACTTCCCAAGAAAGATACTTCCCCATACATTCAGCTGGGCTCCACAAGGCACTAGAATACTTGGAAGACCCAAAACTACATGGCTGAGGACTACGAAGCGCTAAGTAGATGATGAATGGAGAAGTATTGAATTAAAAGCTCAAGATAGAGATGACTGGCGAAATCTAACCGAGGTCCTTTGCGTCAATAGGCGTAGGAGGAGACGATGATAACTATGTGCATGTTGTCTAGTTAAATCTTGAATTATAATACTGTAGAGTAACACTCGAGAGATACTTTCTCGTGACTTACTCCTTATACTTATTTCTACCCTTTTTTCAGACTAAAAGGCTTTCCCAATAATGCCCAGTGTTGAGGTTAACGTTAACACTTTTTACTCCTTCCTTTTCATAGTGGTCATTGGCTCACTTGTAGGTACTGAAGAACTTTAATGCCTCTTTTATTGCCACTAAGACACCTAGGAAGTTTTATACAGTGGGAAGTGAAAAGTTTGCGTTTGGTAAGTGTTAAAATTTATTTCTTAGGGTAGTGACTTGTAAAGACCTTTTTAGGACAAGGTATTATTTTTCCATTTATTGTTCAGTACATAATACTCTTTATATCTTAGTACATACATATACCAAGGCACTTACATTCATGCCCAACCCTCTATTTTTTACTACTCCCTTAACTGCCCCCAACACTTTGCATCCTTCATTCACTCTCTGACGTACATCTGCTTCCACTCCACCATTTGCTGCAACAACAAACCCCAAGTACTTAAACTGATCCACCTCCTTAAGTAACTCCATTCAATATGACATTCAACCTCGCACCACCTTCCCTTCTCGTACATCTCATAATCTTACTCTTACCCACATTAATTCTCAACTTCCTTCTCGCACACACCCTTCCAAATTCTGTCACTAATCGGCCAAGCTTCTCTTCCGCGTCTGCAACCAATACAGTATCATCCGCAACCAACAACTGATTTACCTCCCATTCATGGTCATTCTCGTCCAAGCACTCAAGCATTCACCTCTCTCACCACTCCATCAACATACAAGTTAAACAACCACGGCGACATCACACATCCCTGTCTCAGCCCCACTCTCACCGGAAACCAATCGCTCACTTCATTTCCTATCCTAGCACATGCTTTACTACCTTTGTAGAAACTTTTCACTGTTTGCAACAACCTTCCACCAACTCCATATAACCTCATCACATTCCACATTGATTCCCTATCAACTCTCATACGCTTTCTCCAGATCAAAAACGCAACATACACCTCCTTACCTTATGCTGAATATTTCTCGTATATCTGCCTAACTGTAAAAATCTGATTCATACAACCCCTACCTCTTCTAAAACCACCCTGTACTTCTAAGATTGCATTCTCTTTTCTGGGTCGAACCTGTGGCGCCGGGCGAAAAGTCCTTCTTGTATACCTTTTCTGATAAAAACCTTCCAATTATACCAGAGAAAGATAAAAGCATGGAATGCTGAGGTTACAACCCTCGCGCGAGCACCTTTTGGGTGTCGTGTATAAAGCAAAGGCGCGTGAAATCCACTATTCACAGGTTGTCTTCCATTTAGTTAATTCCTTCGCCAAAGGGATGGGCCGATACAGAGGCCCTAGACACATCCCCATCGCCGCACCACCCACGCCACGACGCGAGCGCCATCTGAACAACATCCTTCTTTTTGGAATTCAAAAGTGTTGAATGTTTTCGTTGTGCTCTCGGTCTTTTTTATCTATCGTGGATTTATTTTGTCATGTCCGAAGCTCCATCTTCACACATTCCAATGTTAAGTACCATAGTTTGTTTTGACAGTATATTATTGTACCGGGCTTGTGTTTTATATCCAGTATAGTCTGTTTTATTATCCCCGTCTGGCCGTTCATGGCGGCCATTGTTTGTTCACTTGTTGGGGAATTCATCTTTATCTGCCCGTTTAGTACTCTGTCACTTAGGTTCTAGGTTAAGTCCCTGGCCTTATGCCTTTAGAACCGTTATTATTTTTATTTTTATTTTTTTGCTCATGGTACTTTTTGCAAGTAAGTCCAGCCTACGATCGAGATAGCGATTTAGCTTTGTTTTTGTTTAGTAACCGCCCGAGGCGTTCGTCACTCGACTCGGTTAAAGGAACAGTGCTATTTATTTTAAGTTTTAACGGATGCTATTCTTCGATCGTAGTATTATTGGATGTACATTTTTATTTTATACGTTTATAATAGTGTTTTGTGATTTTTAGTCCTGTTTTTGTGTCCAAGAGAGCGAGAGATTGGGGTCCCCGTTTTCTGTTCGCAGTCACGAGTTACCCCTTTCTCTCGTTTTCTTTCTTAGCTCCGGTGGGGGAGCGGATTTCCCGTTTTCCGTTTTGTGCGGTCAGCGGGTTCTCCCTCCCTCACCTCTCCCCCTCTGGGTGGATGATAACTTACGAGTTATTTATTTTTTCGTGACTATTCAATTGTTAGAGTTATTTTGGTCCGTGTTTCGCCCTCTCCCCGTTACGGCTCGGGAGTAGTTATGAACGTTATCCACTCCGCCTTGAGTTATACTCCGCCACGAGGGATTCTCAATAACTTTCGTTCTATTGTTATATTTATATTGTTTACTACATGGGACGGGCTTCATATTGTTTAGATAAGACCCTCCGGTGGCCCTTACTTCGGTCTCAGGCCACGGCCATATCCACAATAGCCTTTGTTATTACAACTGTGTTGTTATTCACAATAATTATTCAGGACCTTTCTTCTCCCTCCGGCCTCACCGGAGATCGTAAATACGCTTTACTATAATCTAAGCTTTAGTCTTTAGCTACGACTTAGCTTTTTATCTTTCACAATTGAATTATTAGCCACAATTGAATTATTCAGGGCATCTCATTATCCTCCGGCGTCACCGGAGGTCGCCCAAACACTTAACACTTAAAGTTGCCTTAGCTAATTAGCTAAGGCTCCTTTATTCAGGACATTTCATTACGATCCGGCCTCACCGGAGCTCCGGCTTCACCGGAGGTCGCCCATACACTTCACACTTATATTTGCCTTGCCTTTAGCTAAGGCTGGTGTTTGTATTTATTTTAAGGGCATGTCACTGCTTCCCCGACCCTTGGAGGTCGGCGGATTACTTTAAGCTTATTATCCTTATGTCATTAACAGAATTGGGTGCATTACAAATATACAGACAATTGAATTTTAAAGTGCCAACAATGGTATGGGGCAGTATCAACTTAAAGTTAATAGTTAGTTGTTTGGTCAAGGCAATATGGGTGCTTAGGTAATTCAGTGAGTGCCAGAACTCTAAAATAATAGGTTTTTATCCCTTATCAGAGTTTCAAGCATCACCAGACTCATGTCTCCTTTCTTTTACAGAAGGCCCGTTGTACTGCTGAAGGATGCTCTGCCTCGTTCAGCGACCCCGTTGGGCATGACCTCTGCCGGTCTCATGCCCACTGCTCCATTCCCTTTATCCAGGAACCGGGACAGGCCCAATACCCAGTGTGGTTCCCGGATTTGTGCTCGTTCTGTTACGAGTTGTCGTCAGTTCTGCTGAATGATGATGTAAGTGGGTTTTCCCTTTGTTCCTTATTTCTCGTTGGCAGACACTAATATAGACATGAATATGATATACACAGTATATTTAGGAGGGCAAACCCCCTCCTCCATCACTAATCACTGCAAATCTTACAGGCCGATGATGTCTCTCTTCGGTCAGCAAGGGCTACTCTTCGGCCGTGGGTGTCGGGCTTTGGCAGGAATGCCCCGTCTGGCGCTCCCTATCTCCTCGATGGGGATATGGCCTCCCGTCTCTTCCCAGGCTCGACTACTGCTGCAGTCTCTCCTGACCTTGCTGCCCCTTTAATTGAAGAAGTCAGGGCTACCATTTCCGTGGAGGACGAAACCCTCGTACCAATGGACATGGCTGGTCTGGATATAGACGTAGAACCCAGGGACGAGCAGGTAAGTGGTGCCGAGTTGGTGGAAACCCTTTTCTCTCCTACTCCCTCTTCTACCTCTTCCTTTCTAGGTTTTGATAACTCTAAGGCTTCTCCTCGGGATCCCTCTGCCTCCGTACGACCCAAGGTGAAGCCACTTCGAACTTATAAGACTTCAGCTTTGCCAGTATCAACGTCACCGGTCCCCGGACCCTCGACAGCTCCTGATATTCATATTGCTCCTCGTAAAACCACTACTCCTAAGAAGTCTAAGTCTACCAAATCCAAGAAAAAACCAACGGGTGACTTTCAGGTACCCTGGGCTGATCTCCTCCCCATCCAACTGATCAAAGGATTGGTCAGGGATCAAGTTCAACATCACTCTGGTGCAATAACAGAGATTAAGGATATGATGGCTACTCTGATCCGCGCCGGAACTCAGTTCCCTCCCCCTTCTGCCCCAGACGCATCGAAGCTGCCGCCCTTCGATAAAAACAATCCTTGGCGGTTTGCTTTGCATGCTCCATTCGTAGATGGCTCCCTAACTCTGGAGGGCATGGGCACCCGCCCTCTAGAGGACCTGGAGTTCTATCCCCCTGGCCTAGCATTCCCGTTCAATGGTTTTGTACGGTTAAAGGAACATGCATTGGTCCGTATGGACAAGGTACCGAAGGAAACGGTCATATTTCCAAAAGAGCAGGCCCAGGCTATCTGGGCCAGAACACTATCAGAGTGGGGGTGTATTAACTCAAAGCTCACCCCTCACAAGGGTTCCTACACTATTTTTACGACAGCGGCCTCCATCTCTTTGCCGCTCATAGACAAAGTCACAGAGCTGACTATACAGGCCATCAAAGAAGGCTCTTCCATGCCGGCTCTCAAGGAGACGGACCCCACCTCTTTGCTTATTCCGGGTTCCTCGGCAGCCTGGGATGCTGCGGCCTCTACCTTCACGGTGGGGAAACTAGACCCGGACTGTGCTTCTACTCTTTTCTCTGAGAAGCTTCCCAGATTAATAGAGAGTCTTCTCAAAACTGAGTTCGAGACCCGTACTAGACTTGCTAGGTCCCTCCAATCCATCACCTCCATGGAGTCCCTTGCATCTCTTTACCCAGAGGAAACGCTGTTCAGAGTCGCCACAAAGAACCAGCTGCTATCCTACCAAATAGATCTCCATGACTTCTGGTCAGCACGGGTTAGTTGCAGGAAGTTCGTTCTGTCGGAGGCCACCATCAGGCATGAGCCGAACAGACTGATAGCTTCCTCCTGCTGGGGTAAGACCCTCTTCCCTCAGACCGAGGTGGATAAGGTTCTTCAGGACGAAGCGAGGGCAAACCAGAATTTGCAGGTAAGGTGGGGTCTCTCAGCCAAAAAGAGGTTCGAACCCCAGAGACACACATTCTTCAAGAAGAAGCTGAGGTTTAGTCCTTACAAAGCGGCCCGGGGTACCTCGTCCCCACAGCCTTCCGCGGCCTCGACTTCTCGACAACAGGCGCCTCCTCAGCAGGTAGTCTACCTCGCTGCTCCCCCTGGTACACAGCCCAACCCCTCTTGGATGCCCTCACCTGCATACAACCCTGCCTACGAACCCTCCGGTTCCTTTCGTGGATACCAAAGAGGGAGTTCCAGAGGTAGAGGACAGTTCCGCCAACGCGGCGGGCCCAGAGCAAGGGGTTCCCGTGGAGGGAGGGGCCCTAAGTTCACTCCCTCCCAATGATGTGATGCCGGTAGGAGGGAGACTTTATCACTTCCGGGATCATTGGACCTTCAGTCCATGGGCTCACAGCATAATATCAAGGGGCTTGGGTTGGAAATGGTCACAGGGGTCCCCTCCTCCACCGGTGACCTTCTTCCAGAGACCCACTCCCATCCTGGAAGAGTACACTGCGGAGTTACTCAAGAAGAGAGCAATCAAGCGGGTTCGATCCCTGAAGTTCCAAGGCCGCCTGTTTACAGTCCCGAAGAAAGACTCGTCGGCGTTGAGGGTAGTTCTGGACTTGTCGAAGCTCAACTCTTACATCCTTTGCGACAAGTTCCGTATGCTGACTATCTCTCAGGTACGGACCTTACTTCCCCGTGGGGCCGTCACCACCTCTATCGATCTTACCGACGCCTATTATCATGTCCCAGTAGCTCGAAACTTCTCTCCTTATCTAGGCTTCCGTCTCGGCAAGAGAGCCTTCGCATTCAAAGTCATGCCCTTCGGTCTCAGCATTGCCCCCAGGGTATTCACGAAACTGGGGGAGACGGTGCTCGAGCAACTCAGACACCAAGGGATACAAATCGTCGCCTATCTGGACGATTGGCTCATTTGGGCCCAGTCGCACCAGGAATGCAAAAGAGCTACGTCGAAGGTACTCCATTTTCTCTCCAAACTGGGCTTCCAAGTCAACCTCCGGAAGTCCCGCCTACAACCATCAAGCCTCTTCGAATGGTTAGGCATCCGTTGGGACCTCTCAAAGCACAAGCTCTCCCTTCCTCCCAAGAAGGTGAGGGAGATAGCTTCCAAGGTCAGGAACTTTCTCAAACACAAACAGGTGTCCAGAAGAGCTTTAGAACGAGTCCTCGGCCTACTCCAGTTTGCCTCACTGACCGATCTCCTATTAAAAGCCAAACTCAAAGACATCAATCGAGTTTGGAGAAAGAGGGCGACAATACCTTTAAGAGACAAGACCTCGAAGATCCCCTCTGTCTTGAAAATGAGACTACGACCATGGTCCGATCGGAGGAACCTCTCCAAGTCAGTTCCTCTACAGTTCCCCTCTCCACAAGTGACAATTCATACCGACGCGTCTCTGAGTGGTTGGGGGGGTTACTCCCAACATCAGATGTGTCAGGGCTCTTGGTCACCCGCCATGAGACAGTTCCATATCAATGTTCTCGAAGCCATGGCGGTGTTCTTGACCCTGAAGAGAATCTCCCCTCCGAGGTCGACCCACATCAGAGTAGTCTCAGACAGTACGGCCGTAGTCCACTGCCTCAACAGGGGGGGGTCCAAATCACCCAACCTGAATCAGATCCTAGTCACTATCTTCACCTTGGCAGCCGACAAAGACTGGTTCCTGTCAGCAACTCACCTAGCAGGAGTCCAGAATGTGATAGCAGACGCATTATCCAGGACGAGCCCACTGGAATCGGAGTGGTCCCTGGACATGCACTCCTTCCGGTGGATACTCAGGCTGGTTCCAGGTCTCCAGGTAGATCTATTCGCGACCCGACTCAATCACAAACTCCCGTGTTATGTGACACCGAACCTGGACCCTCAGGCTTATGCCATGGACGCATTAACCCTGGATTGGAACCATTGGCAGAAGATCTTCTTATTCCCTCCAGTGAATCTTCTACTGAAAGTCTTGCACAAACTCCGCTCCTTCAACGGGGTAGTAGCTTTAGTGGCACCTCACTGGCCAAAGAGCAGTTGGTTTCCTCTCCTCCTCGAGTTGAAACTCCGTCCCTTCCGGATCCCATTCCCCAAACTGACCCAGGTGGTCCAAACACGGACTGTGTCAGATTCCTCAAGGATAGCCAAAACCCTAACTTTGTGGATTTCATGAAGTTTGCGGCACGTAGGGACGCAAACATCGACCCAGATAATGTCCTCTTTATAGAATCAGACAAAAGGGACTCAACGATTCGCCAATATGATCCGGCGGTTAAGAAACTAGCGGATTTCTTAAGGACTTCAGACCATTCGGTTATGACTCCTAATTTAGCCATCTCCTTCTTTAGGTCCATTTTTGACAAAGGCCTAGCAGCTAGCACTATAACCACCATTAAGTCAGCTCTGAGGAAAGTCTTCCTGGTTGGGTTTAACATTAACCTGGCGGAGTCTTATTTCTCATCTATTCCAAAAGCATGTGCTAGGCTTCGACCTTCGGTCCGTCCTCAAAAGGTCTCTTGGTCTCTAAATGATGTCCTCAAACTGGCCTCCGACACGGACAACGAATCCTGCTCTTATATCACTCTTCTTAGGAAGACTTTATTTCTAACAGCTTTGGCCTCGGGTTCCAGAATCTCAGAACTAGCAGCTCTCTCACGAAACTCAGAGAACATGGATTTCCTCCCTTCAGGTGAGGTACTTCTTTCACCAGACAGGGCGTTCCTAGCTAAGAACGAGGACCCCCAAAATAGGTGGTCCCCTTGGAAGATTATTCCTCTTCTCCAAGATACTTCTCTATGTCCGGTCACCACTCTCAGGGCCTTTTTAGCCAGGACTGCTACCCAATCGTCTGGCCCCTTGTTTATCAGAGAACAAGGAGGTACCATTTCCATACGTGGCATTAGGCAACAGGTCCTATACTTCATTAAACAAGCCAATCCGGGTTCATTTCCCCATGCTCATGATATCCGATCGATAGCTACCTCCATCAACTATTTCCAGAATATGGACTTTGATAACCTTAAGAAGTACACGGGTTGGAAATCTCCTATGGTCTTCAAACGCCACTATCTAAAGAACTTACAGGCTCTTAAATATCCAACGGTTGCAGCTGGGAGCCTTATCTCTCCCCATTGATCTTTTGTTCTTCCTTTCATCCATCTCTTCTCTTCTCCCTCCTACCCGCCACTCGCACCACGACGCCGCTTCCTTGGTGGTTCGTTAGCCCTAAGTGTATTACATATTACAGTAGGTTAATATGATTGTAACTATTATTGTTTTCCCTTGTTATTAAGTTGGGATATTCTTAGCCATGTCAGTTTTGTTGCATGTTTTCCTCTGATACTCAGAGGTTTCCTTGTTATCACTATGCCCTGTGGCTAGTTTATATTTTATGCCTACTTACCTGAATTATATATGATTTTCTTTACATGGTGTTGTTTCTCTCCCCTTATTAAATTAGTAGTTATTGTTGGGCTTGGAAGGCATTCTCTGGTACATTTTCGCCCGGCGCCACAGGTTCGACCCAGAAAAGGGATTTTGACGAAGGAAAAATCTATTTCTGGGGAGAGACCTGTGGCGCCCGGCGAAACCCTTCCCCTTATTTTACACGATCCCACCCTTTCCTTTCCAAGCCATCATGGTCAATACAGAAGGATGTTGTTCAGATGGCGCTCGCGTCGTGGCGTGGGTGGTGCGGCGATGGGGATGTGTCTAGGGCCTCTGTATCGGCCCATCCCTTTGGCGAAGGAATTAACTAAAT
Organism: Palaemon carinicauda; assembly: GCF_036898095.1. Classification (NCBI taxonomy): domain Eukaryota; kingdom Metazoa; phylum Arthropoda; class Malacostraca; order Decapoda; family Palaemonidae; genus Palaemon; species Palaemon carinicauda. The sequence goes on from NC_090725.1 coordinate 275,943,714, forward strand.
GGAAGACAACCTGTGAATAGTGGATTTCACGCGCCTTTGCTTTATACACGACACCCAAAAGGTGCTCGCGCGAGGGTTGTAACCTCAGCATTCCATGCTTTTATCTTTCTCTGGTATAATTGGAAGGTTTTTATCAGAAAAGGTATACAAGAAGGACTTTTCGCCGGGCGCCACAGGTCTCTCCCCAGAAATAGATTTTTCCTTCGTCAAAATCCCTTTTTTATTCTTATTCCTTTTAATCAGTACTCTACCATACACTTTTCCAAATACACTCAACAAACTAATACCCCTTGAATTACAACACTCATGCACATCTCCCTTACCCTTATATAGTGGTACAATACATGCACAAACCCAATCTACTGGTACCCTTGACAACACAAAACACATTAAACAATCTCACCAACCATTCAAGTACAGTCACACCCCCTTCCATCAACATCCCAGCTCTCACACCATCCATACCAGATGCTTTTCCTCACTTCCTCTCTTGTAATCTCTCTCTAATTCTCATTTCCCATCACTGGCACCTCAACACCTGCAACAGCAATTATATCTGCCTCCCTATTATCCTCAAAATTCAGTAAACTTTCAAAATATTGCGCCCACCTTTTCCTTGCCTCCCCTCCTTTTAACAACGTTCCCTTTCCCTTTCACTGTCTTCAATTCTTGAGCCAGCCTTCCTTACTCTCTTCACTTCTTTCCAAAACTACTTCTTATTCTCTTCATATGAATGACCCAATCCCTGACCCCACCTCAGGTCAGCTGCCCTCTTTGCCTCATTTACCTTGCGCTTTACTTCCACATTTTTCTCTCTATATTTTTCATACTTCTCTACGCTATTACTCTGCAGCCATTCTTCAAAAGCCCTCATTTTCTCATCCACTTTTATCTTCACTCCTTCATTCCACCATTCACTGCCCTTCCTCATGCTGCCTCCAACAAATTTCTTGCCACACACATCACTTGCAATCCCAATAAAATTTTCTTTCACTAACTTCCACTCCTCCTCTAAATTACCAGTTTCTCTTACTTTCACGTCGTCATATGCCATTTTCAACCTTTCTTGATGTTTACTTTTTACCCCGGGTTTTATTAGCTCTTCAACCCTCACTAGCTCCCTTTTACATCCACCTACTCTATTCCCCCACTCTTTTGCTACAACTAATTTTCCTTCCCCCAAAAAATGATCAGACATACTGTTAGCCATAGCCCTAAACACGTGCACGTCTTTCAATCTTCGAAACATTCTTTTAGTTATCAACACATAATCCATTAATGCCCTTTCTACCACTCTTCCATTTGCCACTCTTACCCATGTATACTTGTTTTTATCTTTCCTTTTGAAAAGGCTAGAACTTATCACCATCCCTTGCTCAACACTCATATCTACCAGTCTCTCACCACTCTCATTTTCACCCGGTACGCCATACTTCCCAATGACACCTTCTACCTCTCCAGCGCCCACTCTACCATTTAAGTCACCCATGACAACTACATTTACCCAGTCTTTCTACACACCTAGTTAATTCATTTCAGAACTCATTCCGCTCTTCTTCACTTTTCTCACAACCTGGCCCATACGCACTGACAAAAGCCCAACATTCCCTACCTAACCTAACCCTTATCCACATTAACCTAGATGATATCTCCTTCCATTCCACTACTTTACCTGTCATCCATTCACTCAGCAATAAAGCCACACACCCTCTCTGCTCTTCCCCTTTCAATCCCAGACATTTCACTAAACATCACTTCACCCTTCCCTTTTATCTTTGTCTCACACAAGGCCAACATATCCATCCTTCTATTCTTAAACATACTTACAATCTCACATCTTTTACTCTCTATTGTACTACATCCACGCACATTCTAACACCCCAAAACTAGAGTGCGGGGAGTAGTCGCTCTTCCCCCAGCTCCATCTCTTTGATGATGTCTCACAGGATTGTAAATACAGGAGAGGGGGTTCCCAGCCCCTCGTCCCCTCCCCTTTAAGTCGCCTCTTACGACGCGCAGGGATACATTGGCGCTATTCTAATTTTTATGCTCCCGCGGCCACAGGTAATTAGAGTATATTTGGGTAAAATTATTTTACACCCAACAGGCTTTAAAGATGAACACAGCATACAATACTGTAGTAGTGCATATAGACATAATCGGGAGAGAGAGAAATGGACTAAGTATGAACTGTTTGATATACTGTATTGTACGATGCTGTACATTATTGCAGGTACAGGTTATTATTAAACTATTCAATATTTTACCAATTTTTCCTGCAGTTTTATAATACTAATGTCTGGATTATGGTACAATTTTGTATAGTATAAATGACACAAAATAACATTAATGGTTTTTAAACATTTCAGTCATATTTTCCTTTACTGTACTTTGGTTAGACATGACCCCTTTTTTGTTGTGTACTGTACTGATGTATGATATACCTGTCAATAGTGTATATATTGTAAAAAATATCATTGTTCCAACAGAATACAAACCTTCATACTTTACTTTAATTAGGAGACCAATTCGAGCGGAACTGGAACTCGGCATTTAAACCTTATAACGAGGTATCAGCATTAGCTGGTAATTACCAGCCGGTGGTAGGGAAGCCCATACCCCTTGCTAGTACATTAAACAATCACTTTTATTCCAGCCTCTGAATAACACTGTGTGCTATTGGCTTCTCTTCAATCTTGGGTTTTCAAATTTTTTCTAACTATTGGAAAAGTCTCGAGGCCAGGAGATTCACCTGTTTTCCTTACAAAACAGGTGAGCCTCTCCCTCTGAAGGAGTCTTTAATGTTTCAAATCTTGTTCCTGTTGATGATGTGCTATGCCTTTGGAATTTCCCTGGGTTAACCACCAGGGTTCTCCCTCAGAAGAAAGGCTAGCTTTAGCACTTACTCCGTCGAAGGGGAATAAAACTTCATCTTTTGACAGTGTCATTTGGTCTGAAATCGAGCAACTGGCTAATAGTCAAACTTCCTGATTGCCCACCACCCTAAGAGTTCAACGAAAAATACGGTATTGGTATGAACAATTTCTTCTTCTTGAAAGAGTGATCATAGTCTATCTATGTCTGAGGAGCATGCTCAGTTTTGCAGATCTTCAGAGCAGCAAACGCCCTTCCATGCTAATGCGCTCACTCGCGAGCTGCATGTCTTAGAGCTTGCAGGGAAGGTTTGGACTGTGAATCATCGTTTTCTCATGAACTTGGTCTTCGTGTGTGCAACCTTCTCAGACTAGATTGGAAAACCCTGCTTTACTAGACCTTGTCTGTGCTTAGTGTGCAAGTGTGCTAGCAATGCACAATCTTCCTAGACAGACATGGGACAGCCAATAAAGAAGCATGCCAGAGTGTAACTTCCATACTTTCATCCTAGATCGTGATGCTTAACAAATGGAGGGATATTAATCTGTGCGAGTATTTGTGCCTTTAAGTGTGCTCAGTCTAGGCACTTGGCTGACTTTGTACAGGCTGCTGGTTGAAAGAAAACAAGGCTGCTGCCCTTGCTTTTCCCTTATTGAATGATTAGTGGTTTAAGACTAATCCATAGGAGTTACATACTGTATAAGTCATTCCTACGGTTTCTCTTCCCGTGGGAGAGACTGTTCCACAAGAGCAAAGAAAGAGATGGCAAGACTTTTCACTACCCTGCTTTCACCATAGCTGTTTGCGATTATATGCTCATATGAGCCACCAATTCACCTATTTGCAATCATGAGCTTCTTGGGAGTACCACCCTACATGCCTGCATTCGCACATATCTAAGGAAACGCCACCTTGACTACCTGCCATCGGCAGCGTACCATCTAACCTGTTCGTGATCGATCTCGCATCAGCTCACCTGCTTGTCATTAATCGTGCATAATCTCTTAAGTCAAGAAACTTGGTAATTCTATGTTCGCCTGCGAATTTCTTGAGGGGAGAGAATACTTACTGAGAAAATTCCTTTCCTGAAGATACTTATTTGTAAGCAATACAAGTGCTTATACACTGACTACGTGTCCTCTCACAGAAGTGAGCATAATCTTTTGTGCAAGATTATTCCAAAAAGTCGTTCCTTTGGTATTAGACATCATACTGTCACCTGTCGGCAGTCTTGTACTGAACGAGTTGCCCTCAACTAGAGTAAATGCTAATGCCACCAGCCTTTTCTAGGCAAAAGCATTATGTAATCCAGGACTCTCATCCATTTCCCCTGTCTCTGGACCAAGTGGTCGCTACCCTGACAGCGTCTATGTAGGTTGAAATGCTTGCAGCCCTAGGCATTACATTTATGGCTTCAGCGGCCTCAAACAAGGAAGCCTCAACAATGTCAACCCTTCAAACCTTATCATGGGTAGATAAGTGGTCAGGGACAATAGGATATTTAAACTAGTAAAAATTTCTCAGACATGGAAAAGAAGAAACTGTTCAAGGCCTTTGCTCTGTCAAGAACAAAATGGGTGTAGCTTTTGATCCACCAGTTGGCCAACACATGGGCCATCTTGAGCCTGAAGAGATGCAGTGTCCTCCAAATTCACGAGGCAAGCAAACCAGAGGTACTAAACTTGAGAAATTTGTAACTTGGAGAACCAGGATGTCCCTTCTTCCCTTGGAGCAGGTAGATACTTTTTTAGTCATCTTTTTCATCAACAAAGGTCTCGGAATCACAATCGTAGAGGAAGAGGTAGGCAAGGCCCTCCTCGTTCATGCTAGAGCCTGAAATTCTCCCAATCAGCAACCACTAGTGGGGAGATGCTTGACAGAGAGTTGGATGAGGTGGCAATTCCACAGGCAGAGCTGAGGACAGTCTAAAAATTGGTTTCTGCCACTCATTCACCAGCTCTCCCTCCTCTCAATCCTGCTCCAAAGACGTGCTCCTTCTGTCATCTAGGAGCAAAGAAAGACCTCTCTGCATTTAGAGGTGCAGACTATGCTCCTAAAAGGTGCTATAGAAGTAGTCCAGGATGACCCTCTGGGCTTCTTCAGCCAAATAACTCTGCTTGATAAAGCCTTAGAGGATTACAGACCAGTAATACACCTCTCATCCCTGAACAAGGTCATCCACCAGACTCAGTTTAGGATGAAAACTCCCAGCACAGTCAGTCATGGAGTAAGGAAAAACATTTTATGATCTCTCTCAATCTCAGGGATTCATACTAACAAATCCCCATAAGTTTTTGTCAAGGAAATATCTACATGTTTTCCTAAGGATCAAAGTCCTTCAGTTAAAAGTTCTTTGCTTCAGGCTGTCTGCTGCTCCCAGGCATTCACTCGAGTATTTACGTTGGTGTCAGCATCGGCATTCTCCAACAGAATTTGTCTGATTTGATATCTAATTGACTGACTGATACCTTCAGACTCAGTCACAACTAGTACCAGTCGAGTACGACACCAAACTCGACTTACTATGGTGACTAGACAAAGAGAATCTGTTTCGAGTTTCCCTACAGACCCACTCCTGTTTACAGCTGTGTCAGAGACAGTTGGGGAACCATCTGACATCAGGTCAGTGGTCACAAGTCTTCACATTAATGTTCTGGAGATGAAGGCAACTTTCATGGCACTTCAACACTTCCAGTATCTTCTAGTTGTCACTTGGTTGCACGGATGAATAACAATGCAACTGTTGTGGTATCATGTTAACAAGAAAGGTGGTACAGTATTACAGACTTTGTCAAATAATGGTGTCGTGCACGAATGGGCAATTCACAACTCTGTACAGGAGTCCTCCCTGCCTGGTTCATTTACGGCAAAAGGAATGTCATAACGGAGAACACATTAAGTTAAAGGGTCAGATAGTTGGTTCATGATGGTCTTTACATATCCAAGCAGCGACGATGTTCCTGATTTTGTGCGACTCCCAGACAATAAACAAGCTTCGACAGAAAACTGCTAAGTCTACTGCTCACTAGTGCCAGATCGGGAAGCAGTACTTAAGGGCATGTTCTAGCATCCTTGGGACGGTCTCAACGTCTATGCTTTTTTGCTTTCTCTGAATGGTAATAAATGAAGTGTTTTCATCAAAAGACCCAAAGTTGACTCTTAATAGCTCCAAAATGGCCTCAAGCAGGATTGTATTGGGACTAGAGGTTCCAAGAGTTTCTCCAGAGACACAACCAGATACGTCGGCCTTACCTGCGGAGATTCCACAGCTAAGTGGCATCCCTATGGATGGAGGTTATCCAGCACCTCTTTCGAGAGAGATTTTTTGAGCGAGACAGCACAAGATATCTTGTGAGATCAAAGAAAATCCTCCAATAATGTATATAAAGCAAAGTGGGCCACCTTCTGTGGTTGGTACCGTCAAAAGAATAGTTCTCTCAGACCCTCTATTCCACTAGTGGCAGGTTTCTTTAGCTTCCCTTTGAAAGGAAAGACGCTCTGTCTCGGCGGTAAAAGGGTATCGTTCGGCCTTGAGGCAGGAACTGAGACTTACGAGTTGATATTCCCTCATTGTATTTGTACTTGTCAGGAGTATAAAGCAGACCCTGTCCTCCACGCAAGATTTGACCTCCAGCTTAGTGGGTAGGTGAATTACATGCTCTCATGTTCATTTTCTAATTGTGAACACTGGAGGCTGGTCTTTTTATCTTTTATTCCATACTTTGTAGCAAAACTCAAAATCTTTTGTTCTTAGATTCCAGGTTTTCATCTTTTAAAGTATCTTCCCTTGGGGAAGTAACCAATGATCTGGATGTGTTACTGTACTTTAGTGTCCTGTAAGGGCAATAAGGCTCTTCCTTAAAATACAATCTCCTTTTGGTTGGGTGGGGTGGTGATTTACAGAGCATTATGCCCTAGATCCATGAGCATCATAGCAAGTTAAGGTGCATGCCATGAGAGAGAAATTAGTGCTACTCTCGCCTTCAAGAAAAATATTTCGATGGATCAAGTTTTGGATGTTTGAGTATGGAAGCATCAGACCACCTTTACGGGCCCATCATTTGCGGAATGCACTCGCAGGTCTTTAGACAATTTCATTTGAATCTCTGATTGCTGCTCATTAAGTGGGGTCGAGAGAGTGAGAGGATCTGTTCCCTTTCCCCCTACTCTCAAGGGGTACAGTTTTTGGAATGTAGCTGGACAGAGATACAGCTAAGCCTTATGTTTAGCAAGTAGCTTTTCCATTCCTATTAAATATAAGCAATTATTCCACTATCCTTCTTACAAAGGGCGGATGGATATTTTCAAACCCATCAAATTGTTTATGCCTTGGTTGACAGACTGAATTGTCAAAAGAAGACATTTTCTTTGGCAACATCCTTGGTTGCCTGGCCCATGTACCTGACAAGACTTTCGACCCTGGTTTGAGATGTCTAGGATGCTGTTCACTGTACCTTATAATGTCTATGAACAATTATGGTACTTTAGCCAGCCAATTTGGTAAAAGGAACTTCCCTCTCATTAAGGAAGAGTCTCTTAATGAAAGGACGAAGGATTTTCACATATTTCAAGTCATTTATATTTTTCCTAACAATGCAAACTTCAAATCCTGTAACTTAAATCCCCCCCCCCCCCCCCCCCCCCGGAAGGCCCAGATGTAATAAAAAATGACTTCAGTGTACTGGCAGTGGGGCATGACTTCCTTACTGGCTGTTAATTACCTGCTATTGCCTACACTGTCTACTTCCAGCTGAACTTTAATCAGTTTTCGAGTTAAAAGATTCGGGTTCATATGGCTAGGAAAATGCAAATTACTTTTGAAATCTCTGATCTTTCATGTCAAGCACATTACAGTTTGTGTTTTTTCCCTTGCTGACATTTATATAATAAAAAAAAATTAGTTATTTATATAGTAATGACTACTTGCGTTTATACTGTACAAACCTTTCATTTTACCAAAATAATTTATGTATTTAGTGGAGCTGAAATGGTCATTGAATTCAGGAGACTTCACTTACCTTGCCCTTCCAATCAAAGACTGTCAATTATATATTTATTTTACTTGGTTTGGATGTTTGTGTGTTAGCTTTGTCTGTCATCATTATGGACATGAGAGAAAAAGGGGATGAATAACCGGTTTATGTCAAAAGCAGCTTTCAATCCACATATTATTTGTGCTGGGTCTAAGGGCCATCATTATTCAGAATTATCCCCCCCAGGTTGAGTGTAGATTGGTGCCTGTTTAATGACACAAGTTTGGAAGCCTATGGACTCTTTGGCATCATCCTTGACAATGCCCAAGAGTACTGGGGAAGTTAGATAATTCCTTTATCTCTCCATTAAGCTCGCAAGCCCCTGAAACTTAAGCATATAGTATATGCAAGGGTTTCCTTCCCCAGGGAGTGCATGTTACAAGTCCGTGAACAGAGGCATCTCTGGTGGTGCCTTTCTGGAAGTTCTCCTCCGCCAACCTCCAAACCATGGCTGATCTGCTCTCCTGCTTGATAGTGATCATCTTGTGAGGGGATCCTCTATCCCTGACGATTGCGTGTTTAGACACCATTGCACTGACCTCTAGTGAAACCTTCATGAAAGACCACCCTTTTCAATGAATAGAGGTACCTGCACAGTCTCTGCCAGTTTGGCTAGAAGGGCTGGATGGTTGAGAAAAGGAGCTGAGACAGTCTGTCATCCAAGGGGGAAAGCCTTAGCTTCCACCTACTCTAAACTCATTCCCAGATACACCATTTCTTGTGTGGGTATAAACTGCATCTCCCAATTCCTGATGATCCCCAGTCCAGTCTTAAGCCGAGAGTAAACATCTGCTGAAGCAGAGGGTCTTGAATTAAGGGGGAAGGGTTATTTGGAAGTATGCATTCTTCAAATCAAGTGATGGCATGACTTCTCCCTTCCTGATTGCTGATAAGGGGGTGTTCGCTGTCTCCATTTTGAAGGTCACCTGCTGGATAAACCAGTTCAAGGGAGACAGATTGCTGACCGACCTCCAGCCCTCCGTTGTCTTTTCCACTAAGAAAAGGAGACTGTAGAAACCAGGAGACCGGTTTGAGGCTATCTGATGACCTCCCTTAACCATCATAATCTGGACCTCTTGATGGAGAGCGAGGTCCAATAGAAATCCCCCTTGGGGTTAGACTGGAAAGTCATCGTTACAGTCTTGTAGCACTTGCTCTGTCCACTCAACCCCCAATGTTCTTGCCACTTCTCCTAGTGGGCTACTAGATATCCCACAGGTGCAGAGACTCACAGGGTAGGTTGCCACTCCTACTGCTGGAGAGACCCTCTCCTAATTTTCCGTCTTCGGAAAGGTACAGACTGGGAACGGAACGACGGGAATTGTTGGTTGCCCGTTTTGGAGGGACAATCTCCGGCGGGGGGAAACTCGTGACATTTTCCAAATGAGCAAGAGGGTGCAGTGACAGGGTCAGGTCTGCAGGAGAGTCCTAGTACAGGTCTGCCCACTCAAACCACCTGGAATGATGCTACAGTATATGGAACAGGAAGGGCCTTCAACTGGGGGCCACAAATGGATGCCAAAAAACTGCAATTCAGAATGCAGAAGCTCAGATTGTATAATTAAGGTGACGAGACTCCGGTCATAGGTGAAGAGTTTAATATTTTCAACCATTCGCCTGGTTTTTTTTACACAGTGTTTAGACCAGGATGGTGCCTGACTCAAGAGTTTACCCATAATTTTAAGAGAAAATGGGGCTCACAGAGCATTCATTGAACCCACAGACCCATTCAACACCAAAATTGAACCTACTGAAGATGAAGCAGAGGAGCTCGCAGAGTTGAAGGTTTTAAAAGCAATGAAGATGGACTTCAGTAACAGAGAAGACCTCTCCAGCTTCTGGTTGTCTGTTCAGGATGCGTATCCACTACTCAGCAAGAAGGCATCCGTAATGCTCATTCAATTTTCTACAATATACCTTTGCGAATCTGGATTTTCTGACCTGGCAACTAAAAACTGTCTTGATGTTGGGAACAATATTCACCTGGCTGTGTCCAAGACTGAGCCGGCCATAAGAGGCCTCGTCACACGAGCCCAACAACAAGGGTCTCGGCAAAACTTTTTTACTGTATTTTAATTTATAAATTTAGAGTGACTTAGTAAACAGCATAAAACAAAATCTGCATTTTTTTTTCTTGAAGGGCAGGGAACACAGTGTGTTAGCGACTGGGGGGGGGGGGGTTGAAAATCGAAGGTTGAGAAATGCTGCTCTAGTCAGAATTAAAGGGGTACAAATTGGTATAAGAAAGTAACCTCTCAAATGATACACTAGATTCACACCCCTGACTTTATTTTATAAAAATGCTGCACTCAACATTACTGTAAGTACAATAACTTCCTTGGTTACTATTACTATATAGAATTTATGAAATTAACATACTGGAGAGAACAGAATGCTTAATTGTTTAATATAGGAATTAAACCACTAAAGAATTCCTATAGTTGCTAAAAAATCATTGTAAAATGAAAAATTTTCAATTGTTTTAGGAATTATAAATCCAGCTTGAAAGTAAATTTTAAAAATACATATTTGATTAACACCAATGGTATTTATAGTAGTAAAAAAAGTAATTAATTCAAATAAATTGTGAGATATAACATTTTAAAACATTGGCAAATACTATAAAAATATCTGAACTTTTATTTTTTACACATTTTTACACAAATACTGGACGGAATTAATTTTTTCCATACATAAGAAATATTGGACGGAATTAATTCTTTTTTTTCCATATACACAAGAGATACTGGACGGAATTACTTTTTTTTCCATACGCAGGAAATGTTGGACGGAATTCATTTTATTTCCATATGCAAGAAATACTGCATAGGTTAAATTTTAAACAACATGCACCCCCTGCATGTCTAAATGACTTGGATGGCTCAAATTTTTAGTATTTTAAGACTACAAGTAATAACAACTGCAAATATTATTTCCTGGTCAAGTGCATACAGTGAACCCTCGCTACTTCGCGGTTCGACCATCGCGGATTCACCACTTCGCGGATTTTTTCCATAACCCATATATATACAGTAATATATATATATATGTATGCATGTATTTATGTATATATGTAGGTATGTATATGTGTATACATATAAATATATATATATATATATATATATATATATATATATATATATATATATATATATATATATATATATATATATATATATATATATATATCTATATATCCAAAGTAGGAAGATGTGATGTAGTTCTAAGGGAAAAGTATGGGAAATATGTCTGGGTAATAAGCAAAGCTCTACCTCCAGTTTGTTTCTACATTATGATCAGAGATAAATGTAAACAAAACATTGGTTGCCATTTTTTATCGTGCTTTTTAGCATGTTTAGGAAATGCATGATATTAAATCACCTTTAATATTTGTGCCTGTTTTAGTTTAGGGTACTGTAGTACATGCATTAAGTGTTCTGTACATTAAAGGGTAGTTTGTTAACAGTACTACGTACAAGGGAAGGTTTTAAAAGTCTGAATATACATGTTGAATAAATAGGTAAATATGGTGTCACTACTTCGCGGATTTTCACCTATCGCGGCCGCGACTGGAACCTATCTACCGCGATAAACGAGGGTTCACTGTATATAATATTTACAACTGTCAAAAAATTTCCAATTCTAAATTTACAAAATCTTAGCAAGTGAAATTCTCATGACTTCTAATTGTAAATAAATTGTACTCTTTTTTTCAAAGTACTGCAATAAATTGGTTGGAACTGGAATTATAATCATGCAAAGGTCTGGAAAATTAAGTCCTAGGTAGTACTATAAAATCTTGAGATTTGTAACTATAGAGCAAGGAACACTTTTGAATTGTATTCAAATGGGTAACTACACAAGACTTTAAAGTAACTATTAACAGCATAATTCCAGTTCATTGACTAACATATTTTGAAAAACTGTTGCAATACGAATTCTACTCTAGTATAGATATTTTTTAAAAGGATTTCAGATATCTGCAATAAGATTACAAAAGTTCTAGAATTCCTGATACTAACAAGGTACAAGAATGTAAAATTACCTTAAAAGATATGTCTTATCTGTATATTAACATGAAGGATTCAATGATTCCTTTTACAACACTTATATTATTATCAACATAAAATCTATCTACATGAACAATAATAAAAAGTTTGGCAATTATCATTGTGACATACACCGTCTTTACACCTTAGTATGACATATATTTACAATTTCAATTAATATCTGTAACTATTACATCTATTCATCCATAAATCACACTGATTCATTCTCACTTTCATATGGACGGCATAGCATGCTTTTAGGAATGTATGAAGAGAGTTAGTCTCTCATTACACCAAAAACTTCCATGACCAAAATAAGTATAAATTTAATAGATAAAAGTTAATCATCTACTTCAGTTTCTAAACTTTTCTGCGCTTAGTTCCAACGAAACATAATATTCACAATAAGGAGAGTTACAATCACTATGAAAGTACTTTCAATGCTGCTGGCTCCAGCCACACGGCACTTCAAGAAGTCATATCTGTTGGGAAGAAAATTACTTTTCAGTTCAGTATTCTTTTCATTGTACAAATACATAACACTAGGAAATTAAAACATGCCTGAATGCACTTTACCCAATCTTCTTTTAGTGAACAAGTCTGTTCACACTGTTCCTGTATATATGACAAGGATCTTGATGAAATAATTTTGTAAAAGAAATGCTGTATATATACATGTTTATTCCGATGCGGTATACTTATTTGGAACTTCCCTTTAGGAGATCTGGGGCCTCCCCATACAGAACATCTGGCAGTAACCACAAACCTTACCGGGAGTATGAGAGTACTCAGCCAGACTGCGTCATGGCTGGGCATAATCACCAATACAAATATACGCAACCTGCGGAAAGGTTGTGCGTCTTTCATCCTGTATCTGACCAGTTTCCTTTGTGTTGCCCTCTACATTTCCTTCTTACTTTGTGTTTGTGTTGATTGCTTTCGTTTCAGCATGGAACCTGAGTGTGTGGAACGTCGTTGTTCAGGTGTTAGTGATAAGTCCTGTGGGGCTTTTCTCTCACACAGGGAGATAGACACTCACTCTTTGTTCTCTTCATGTCAGGGTCGAATGTGCATTATTGAGGACACCTGTCCGGAGTGCGATGTGTGGCCTGACTGGCAATGGACTCTTGTGGCTATGAAGAAGAAAAGGTAGTCCATGAAAGACCACTCTCCTTTGAACGGAAGTAAGGATTCCAGGTCATCGTCAATGGTGTCAACAGCGAGGAGCCGTTCCGTTTCTTCTGTTTCCCATTTTTGCCCGAGGGAACAGCAGCTTCTCCTTCGATGGGAGGAGCTATGCTGGCTTTCCAGCCTTCTGCCTCCCTAGAGCCATCTGTTCAAGAGAGTTTGGCTGCTGTTTGGGGCTATTTCGTCCTTAGAGGTTCGCCCTCGACCAAAGTGTTGACCAAGATGGCGGCTGTGGCATGGTCTTCCTTGTCCTTGGAGCTTGTGACGGACCATGTGCTCGTGCACACTATCTCGTGGGCAACGTCGCGAGGCCATGCGGGTGCCCAGGCAGTCTTTAGGGTGGCCTCACTAGACCCCGTGGGTAACCAGACTCTCTTGCGGGTGGCCTCGCTGGACCACATGGGCCTCCTAGCCATCTCATCTGCCATATGGGTGCCCAGGTCGTCTTGCGGGGGGCTGTGCTGGACCACCTGCCTCATCTGCCTCAACAGGCCACGTGGGTGCCCAGCCCATCTGAGTGGGGGCTCACTGAAACATGTAGACCTCCCAGCTGCCTCAATGGGCCACAGAAGTACCCAGGCCGTCTCACGGGTGGCCTCGCTGGACCACGTGGGCCCTCCAGCCATCCAAGTGTCTTAACAGATGAATGCCACTCCCGTGAATCCCCAATGAAGAAACGGAGGTGGTGTGATCAAGTTGAAGGACTGCATTTATAACTGGTATTACCGGTCGTTTACAGATGATTCTAAGATCCTTGAAACTACAAAAGCCTCCCCATTCTAGAGTACAGGTATTGCTCGACTTACGACGCATCTCTCAGTCCCAATCTCCGTCGTAAGTCGAGTTCGTCAATGTTGAAAGGACTGCATTTATAACTGGTATTACCGGTCGTATACAGATGATTCTAAGATCCTTGAAACTACAAAAGCATCCCCATTCTAGAGTACAGGTATTGCTCGACTTACGACGGAGATTGGGACTGAGAGATGCGTTGTAAGTCGAGTTCGTCATATGTCGAACTAAAAAAGTGAAGTTTCCATAGATTTATTATGATGCATTATAATTCGGCAATCATCACGATCATATTTTTATCAATATTGTATTACTGTCTATCATTATTCCATTTTCTTCTTAGAAAGGATGTCATATGCTCTATTAATGCATTTTTTGTATTCTACTTTTCAATTTTGGAAGCATTATACCAGTCAAGAATTACTTGAAATTTTGTTTATCTTTGGTTATGATCAGCTGATCTGAAAGTGCCGCTACCTACCTATCAAAATATGGCGTATATGCGAATGGCATTTTTTTTTTTCTTAACATATTAGAAATATCTTCATGATGAATATTACATCACCACCAATATGTTACTGAAAATCAGTTTCCATACAGTTAGTCTAATTATTAGGTATCATGCGAAATCATTGTAGCTCTTTCTGTGTGAGTGTATGTGCTCGCTCTGGCAATCGCATACGCGTAGTTAATTTCTAAAGCTGCATAAACTATTCAATTTTTCGTTCAATATTAAGCCTTCTTATTTCATTAGACATTATTGTGTTTACAGTAATTGTGGTTTATTAAAACACGTTCATATTTTATTTTTTAATTTCTTGAGCATTTCAATAATCAACAAATTACTTTTGATTTACTTTCGGTTGGGAGATGAGCTGATCTCAAGGTCGCGCTGCAGTATTACGATTATGCGCACATATAGTACCAATAACACTAATTTATATAATTTTCTTGACATTCTAAATCTCTTCATAATGAATATTACAACAGCACCAATATGTTATAGGGTATCACATTTTCCATACAGTTCATTGATAGACATTTTTATTAGTTATACACGGAATACGCACCCCTCTCTCTCTCTCTCCCCGTATTTTGATTTTTAATGCAGTTAAATCTTCATTTGTTCCGTAACTGAAATACAAACCTTAGCTATTTACACGGGGTAATTACTTCGGCGTAGCTGAATGACGAGCCATAAAAGTTGTAACGAGGGTTTCCTACCCCGCCCCTAGTTAGCAGGCGGGTAGGGAGGGGTAGCTAGCTTACCCCCCCCCCCCACACACACACACACACACCGGTGAAAGGCTCACTTTACTTTTGGCTCGGAGAGACGTCAGACATGTCTGCGCTCTCCTCGTTTTTGACTGCCATAATTTTGTTTGCTTTCTCTTTTCAGCGTGTGTGAAGTTGGCCTCTATTTCTCATCATGCGTACGTGCCCTGGACTTTCTGGCCGCCCTTGTGGTACCCTTATGTTGGCCTTGGACACGGATCCTCACTCCTTATGCCCTCAGTGTAGGGGCCAATGGTGTGATAGGTCTAACGTTTGTATTGAGTGTAGGGAGTGGTCTACCTCCCAGTCGGAGAGGTTTGCCCGGCGACGCAAGAAGAAGGCTAAAAGGGATATTTCTCCTTCGGAGGTTTCTCGGAAGAGAGAAAATCCCAAGACCTCTTCTTCTGTTGCCCATTCCTCCTCCGAAGCTCCCACTCGAGCGGCCTCTCCCGAGAGGCCGGCGAGTGGTAGCGTAGACCGCAGTGCTGTTAATCGATCCCGGGGTGAGGTAGAGGTAGTTGCCTCCCATAGCGAGGCAGCTGGGGGAGGAGGAATTTGTGTTTAATAATGATCTTTTGCAGCTTTGGGCTTCCTTGGGGCTACAGGGTTCGCCCTCCAAGGAAGCTCTGTTTGACATGATCAAACTGGGTGTGGCCGTCAAACAATCGCCAACTTCAGCGGAGATAGATCCTGTGTCTGTGGTTGACGTTGTGGTGACGGAAACATCCCGTGGGTCTAGCCAAACGCCCGTTCCTGTGGCTGAAGTAGCTGAAGGCTTAGACTCCCCCTCCAAACATCCTTCGAGGGAGGAGCTAAGTCCCATGGTCTCTCCTACCGGTGATTCTCCCTCTCGGGGGAGTTCACTAACAGAGACTCCTCTTCGGAGGCCGACCGATGGTCAGCCTGCTGATCCCACGGCCCCTCGTGGGCATTTAAGGAGGAAGGCTCATCCTCCCCTTCGCAGTAGAGGCCTTCCTTCCCCCTTCAAAGGGGTTAAGAGGCGCCTCTTCGGCTCGTCGTCGCCACAGTCCTCTGCGGAGGAGACGACTCGCCATTCTCCTGTCCTGCCAGCTACCAACCTAGACCTCTCCGGGGATCGTTCGCGATCCCCTTCGGAGGATGGTGACATTGTGACCTGTCGCCCAGACCATCTACTTCCAGAGTTCCTGATGCGCGTGACGCGCCACCTGATACTGCCACTGGGCAGTCTCCGGGCCCTTCGGGGCTGAAGGGGCTTGAGCGCAAAACTGCGCCTCTTGCCCCCAAGCGCCAGGCACCGCCTGAGCGCTTGCATGCCGATGTTGCTGCTGTTCCTGACTTAGCGCTTCGGCGCTCACCCTCAGGCATTCGCCCCTCCGTTCCTGTTACGAGCCAGGGTACCCCTGCGCGCCCACGCCCTTCGGCGCCCCAACGCCCTCCAGCAGTTCCTGAGGTAGCACGCCAGCGCTCACCTGCGCATACGCGCCCAGTTCCTGATACGGCGCTCCAGCGCTCACCTGCGCACGCGTGCCCACCGGTGCCCCAGAGGCCACCTGCGCCATCGCGCCCATCAGCAATTTCCGAGATAAAGCGCCAGCGCTCACCTGTGCATACGTGCCCAGTTCCTGACACGGCGCTCCTGCGCTCAACTGTGCATACGCGTCCACCGATGCCCCAGCGGCCACCTGCGCTCACGCGCCCTCCAGTTCCTGCTTCGTCGCACATGGTCCAGGAGGCACCTAAGCTGGCGCACAGGCGCCCACAGGTTCCTATGGACTAGTCGCGCCCGTCTGGGGAGACTCGCGACCCGCGCGGTTCCAGCTCCAGCGCCCACGCGGTCACCAACGCGCCCTCGCGTTGCTACAACTCAGCGCGTCGCCCAGGAGGCTCCCAAGTTAGCGCATGGGCGCTCACGGCCGCCTCTGGGCTCTCCCTCTAGACCGCCCGATCTTGCATCTGATGCAACTGTGCACGACGCTCCAGTTCCCGCTACACGCCCCATTCCTGTATTTAAGGCGACTAAGGTTACTCTTCAACGAACACCAGAGCGTTATCATCCAACGGCGCGCCCTGCGAGGCCGCCGCAACAACGCGCTTTGGTGCGACCGCATCCTGATAAGCGCCATGCGCGCTCACGATCGCTGGCACGACCAACGCGCCCACAGGCGAGTATGCCGGTCTTATCCGACCAGCGCCAACGCTCCATCCAGGTCGCTCGCGACCCTGCTCCAGCGCTAACGCGCCCTCGGCCGGTTCTTCCGGACACTCGCTCAGGCACCCCCGTTATCTCGCGCCCTTCGGGGCCGCACCAGGTCGCTGCGCTGCGCGTTCGGCCGCTTCCTGCTCGCCACATGCCCTCGCCATTGCCCACGCGCTCTAGCGACCACGCTCCAGCTGCTACACGCGCCCGCGCTATCGCCAGCGTGCCATTGCTCCTGAATCTCTGCCTGCGCGCCATCGCGCCCTCCCCCGCCCGCGCGGGTGCGCGAGTTTCCAGTATCGTGCCAGCCATCCACACGCGACCCTGACCAAGGCCCGGCTTACGAGCCCCAGCGCGAGCGCTGCCAGGCGGACTCCTTTTCGTCACGTTCCCCTCCCCGCAAGCGCAGACCAGCGTGCTCGCCGGAGGAGGGGCGCTTCCCGGACAGGTCTAGGGACTCTTCTCTTTCAGTCCTGCAGGCGAACCCTCGTTTGTCGACTCCTCCTAGGGATCCCTCGATCCCCTTCCCTCCAGAGGGGGTGTCTGACAGCGCGACTGTCAGACAGCAGCCCTGGTTCGGCACCCTGGTCAGAGCCCTTGTGCAGGTTATCAAGCCCGCCCTCTCTGATTCGGGCCACGAACCAGCGACAGCTTCCTCCCCCTTGAAGAGGAAGAGAGGAGTCTCTCCCGTGGAACCTCCTCCGAGGCCTATTCTGTCTCCGCGCAGATCCTTACGCAAGGCTCCTTCTCCCCCCCAGACCTTCTCGCCCTCCCCTGTGGAGGAGGATTACCCCTCCTCAGGAGAGTCGGATGAGCCGGAGCACTCCCCCATCACACCAATGGGGGAGGCTCCTCCTCTCCCCGAGAGGTCTTCTCGTCCAGAGGTGGAGAAGAGCCTGCCCCCTTCGCTGCTTGAGTCCTGTATCCCGCCCAGGAGAGAGCCTAAGGACTCTAAGACGATTCCCAAATCGTCAGCGAGGATCAGGCAGGAACCGTCTAGAGCCGTCGAGGATGTCCACGTGTCCCCCCAGGAAGAGCCACTGGGGACGGGAGACTTCGCTGCAAGTCCTTCGGGAGGAGAGCACCAGGAGTCAGAACACGCGTTCTAGCAAGTCCTGACCCTCATGAGGAACCTTAATGGGATCCCAGACCCTGAGGTCCCACCTCGTGAAGGGAAGGACACGGTCCTGGACCGCGTCTACGGAACCCAGAAACCCTCTAAGGCCAGTGCAGCTTTGCCCTGGTCTCAAGGGATGAAGAGTGCCAGGGACAAGGTCGAGGGCCAGCTCTCTGAGCTTGGCTCCTCCAGCAGATTGAGTGCCGGTAATAAGCTCCTCCCTCCTCCTCGAGTCCATCAGAGGAGGTACTTCAAGATCCTCGAGGAGTCTTGTATGAGTCTCCCCTTACACCACTCCGTGGAAGAACTCACAGGGGGAGTCCCTCTTGAGACTCTCCAACCGGCACGTGTCCTTCTCAGCCACTGAAATCCTGAGCCAGGAGAAGGTCACCAAGTGCGCCATGCAGGCGACTTCGTGCCTCGACATCTGGCTGGGGTCTCTGGGCATCCTGGTGCGGTCCGAGGACCTCTCCAAAGAAAGCACCAGGAAAGCGCTGGAAACCTTTCTTTTCTCGGGCACACGGACCATAGAGTTTCTGGCCCACCAAGTCTCGAGCTTGTAGGCCAATACGATCCTCAAGCGTCAGGACGCTGTGGCCGAGAGGTTCCATCATAAGGTACCCAGTGCAGAGGCTAGCAGGCTCAGACACTCTTCCGTTCTCGGTAAGAGCCTGTTTGAGCCTAAGGATGTGGAGCTCACTGCTGAGAGGTGGAGGAAATCCAACCAGGATTTTCTCATCCACAGGGCCCTGACATCGAGGCCCTACAAACCTCCAGCAGTCCAGCAGCCCCGTCCGGGTAAGGACACAAAGACGACGACCACCGCAGCGAAGCCCAAGGTGTCTAAGCCCTTTCCTGCCAAGAAGTCCTCCAGGGGAGGCAAAAACCCTAGAGGTACCAGCCGAGGCCGGAAGCGCTAGGGTTGGCAACCCCCCTGCATGTCCACTAGTGGGGGATGCCTACAGAGTTGCGCGACAAGGTGGCAGCAACTCGGGGCGGATGCCTGTACGATCTCTGTGATCTCTCTAGGTTATCGCGTCCCGTTCACAGCCTTTCTACCTCCCCTGACAGCGAATCCAGTGTCGTTGAGATCTTTTGCCATGGGATCGGCAAAAGGGCAGGCCCTCCGGGCCGAAGTCCAGACAATGTTGGAGAAGGATGCTCTCTAGGAGGTTGTAGGCGGGTCCCCAGGCTTCTACAGTTGACTCTTTCTTGTGAGAAAGGCGTCTGGAGGCTGGAGACCAGTCATCGACCTCTCGACCCTGAACGGGTTTGTCAAGCAGACTCCGTTCAGCATGGAGACGGCAGACACGGTCAGACTTGCAGTGAGACCACGAGACTTCATGTGCACACTGGACCTGAAGGACGCGTACTTCAAGATCCCAATCCATCCGTCTTCAAAGTACCTGAGATTTTGCCTAGACAACAAGATCTACCAGTTCAAGGTGCTGTGTTTCGGTCTCTCCACAGCTCCTCAGGTGTTCACCATCATCTCTTCGTGGGCCCACGGGATCGGCATCCGTCTCCTTCGTTATCTGGACGACTGGCTGATCCTAGCAGACTCGGAGGCTACCCTTCTTCGCCACCGAGACAGACTCCTCGAAGTTTGCCAGGATCTGGGGATCGTGGTAAATCTTGAGAAGTCCTTCCTGCAGCCCTCTCAGAAACTGGTATATCTAGGCATGGTCTTGAACACCAATCTCCACAAAGCCTTCCCATCACACGAAAGGATAGCAAGGCTGAGGAAGGTTGCGAGACCTTTCCTCAATCGAGAAGAACTCCCAGCCCAATCGTGGCTTCGTCTTCTCGGCCACCTCTCCTCCCTGACCCGTCTCGTTCCCAACAGTCGCCTCAGAATGAGATCCCACCAGTGGCGACTCAAGTTTCGGTGGAGTCAAGGACATGACTCCCCGGACTCCTTGATCCCTATGGGACCTGCGGAACGGGCGGACCTTAGTTGGTGGGTGGCAGACGAGAATCTACGAAAGGGAGTGGATCTTCTCGTCCCTTTCCCGGATTCGATGCTGTTTTCAGACGCATTAAACAAAGGGTGGGGGGCCCACATTCTGAGCCACAGGACCTCAGGCCTGTGGTCAGAATCAGAAAAGTACCTTCATATAAACCTGCTAGAAATGAAGGCCGTATTCCTGACACTTCAGAAGTTCCACCAAGTCCTGGCGGGCCACTCTGTAGTGGTGATGAGCGACAACACCACAGTCATGGATTATATCAACAAGCAGGGAGGTACCTTTTCCGAACAGTTATCCCATCTTGCAGTAGAGATCCTGAGATGGTCCGAAGTCCACTCGATTTCAATAGCGGCTCGCTTCATTCCAGGCAAAAGGAATGTGCTCGCCGACAGTCTGAGCAGAGCGACGCAGATAGTGAGTACAGAGTGGTCTTTGGATCCTCAGATAGCCAACAAAGTCCTGACTTTGTGGGGTTCCCCGACGGTGGATCTGTTCGCTACAGCGCTGAACACCAAGCTCCCGCTGTACTGCTTCCCAGTCCCGGACCCCACGGCTCTCTGGCAGGATGCCTTCCAACAACGGTGGGACAACGTCGATGTGTACGCCTTTCCCCCGTTCTGTCTGATGAGGAGGGTCCTCAACAAGACCAGAACATCGGTCAATCTCTCAATGACCTTGATAGCTCCGCTATGGCATCATGCAGAGTGGTTCCCGGACCTTCTGCAGCTCCTCACGGAGATCCCGAGGGAGCTCCCTCCACGTCGCGAGCTACTCAAACAACCACACTCAAACATCTACCACAAAGCCGTAGCTTCGCTTCCACTTCACGCCTGGAGACTATCCAGCATCTCCTCACAGAGAGGGGTTGCAAACAGGATGTCTGGCCACCTGCGCAAGTCATCCGCAGGAGTCTACCCGGCGAAGTGGCGAGTTTTCTGTGGTTGGTGCCGTGGAAGGGGTATCTCTCCCCTCGATGCCACTTTACCAGCAATAGCGGAGTTCCTCGTTTATCTGCGGGAAGAAATGCGCCTTTCAGTCTCGGCAGTGAAAGGCTATCGCTCAGCCTCAAGTCTTGCCTTCAGGCTCAAAGGAATGAACATTTCCTCCTCGCTGGAACTGTCTCTCCTCATACGGAGTTACGAACTTACCTGCCCTCAGTCGGAAGTGAGACCTCCTCCTTGGAACGTGGTTTGAGTTCTCAGGTCTCTTAAGAGACCTCCCTACGAACCATTACGCCAGGCTTCTGATTGCCACCTTACCTGGAAGACGGTGTTCCTGCTAGCTTTGGCCTCGGCCAAGCGAGTCGGTGAACTTCATGGTCTCTCCTACGACGTCGCCCATTCAAGGGGATGGGGGGAGGTAACGTTCAGCTTCGTCCCTGAGTTTGTTGCCAAGACTCAGAACCCGGAGTGCCGGACCCAAGGTTCGATTCCTTCCAGGTTTCGAGTCTCCGTTCTGTAACAGATGACCCAGACCATCTCCTACTGTGCCCAGTCAGGGGTCTGAGGTTGCATCTTAAAAGAACAGCTGCAGTTCGCCCCCAGGTGCGAGCTTTGTTCGTGAGCACCGGGGAGACGAAGAGGAGGGTCACCAGGAATACCATCTCGGCCTGGATTTGCAAGGTAATTCATCTGGCCTTGAATCCTGACCCTCCTCCGTCACGTCGCCTTAGGGCACATGACGTCAGGGGCGTGGCTACGTCCCTGGCCTTCAAGAAGAGCTTTTCGGTGACGCAGGTCCTGCAAGCTGGGGTGTGGAAGCGTCAGACGACCTTCACGGCCCACTACCTGCAAGACGTGACACACAGGAGGCTCGATACGTTCTTTATCGGCCCTGTGGTGGCTCCACAACAGCTGGTCTAACCTCAGGCTCCTTATTGGACAAGTAGCAGAAGGTTGAGGGCATTGTTACCCGGTTTTAGTCTGTGTGAATGAAAAGATCTGTCTGGCCCTTTTCTTTTCTTCATCCTCTCCTCCCTTGGAGAAAAACAGCATCCTGGGTCCTTTGCACAGCTGACCTCAAACCTCTGCAGGTAAACCATGCTCCTTTGTGTTCCTAGTATTAAGTTGTAATACTGTCATGTCCCCATACCCTGACGAGGTGGTATTGGGAGAGTCCTAGCCTAGATTTCCATCTGAAGAACTCCAGGTCAACTTCCTAGGACGAGTCACTGCTCACCTTCACAAACAGCTTTCGTAGGCCGCAGCAGTCTCACAACTGCCTGCGAGGAGCAGGGGCCCCCTAAACCCATGAGTTCATTCAAACTCGGGTTCGGGGTCCCCGGGCAAGCCAAAGCCAGTATGGCAGGGTACTTACCACCCTTCCTAAGGGTTAAGTCACCCCATGTAAATAGCGTGGTTTGTATTTCAGTTACGGAACAAATGACAAATTCGTAGATAATTTGTATTTTTCCCAACTATACAAACCTTAGCTATTTACAGTTATGTACCCGCCAGCCCTGTCCCCCAAGATAAGTCCTACCTCTAAGTAAAGTGAGCCTTTCACCAGTGTGTGTGTGTGTGTGTGTGTGTGTGTGTGTGTGAGTGGGGGGGGGTAGTTAGCTACCCCTCCCTACACCCCCCGCTAACTAGCGGCAGGGTAGGAAACCCTCATTAAAACTTTTAAGGCTTGTCATTCAGTTACGCCGAAGTAATTACCCCGTGTAAATAGCTAAGGTTTGTATAGTTAGGAAAAATACAAATTATCTACGAATTTGTCATATTTCTTTGAAAATTATTAAAAAATTCTTTATATCCTTATTCGATGTTTCGATTATGGGAATAGTAACGCATCGGGAGAAAATCACTTGATTTGCCTCTCGCCTTCCGCCAGAAATATGACGTCATCAGACTTTTTTTCATAACTTTACGGTAAGTTGTACTAATCTCATAACTAATGATACAGACCACTAAAACACTTGATATTGTTACTCAGTGTTTCGATTATGGGAATGCTTTAATAAGATTACTCGGCAACATAATGAAAGGAAATCATTCGGTTTGTCAGCGCGCTTCCGCCAAATACATGACGTCACAAGATACGTGACGTAAACTCTACAAAGAATGACTTGCAAATTATGTAAATCCATTTTCTTTTTTCTTGCAAGAAATGACAAAAAAAAAAAAAATACTATCTTACCAAAAAAAGGATTTTATTTCTATAATCTAAAAGGAAATATATTATTTTCAAGAAAATATTTGCCCTAATAGTATATTTTCTTTAGATAAACATCGATCCATTATCAGAGATTAAATAAAAGTAGCGTACAGTACAGTCAAATTTATGCTACGTAGTACTCATGACAACCGATACAGACCCACAAAATACCTTGTATCGTTACTTAATATTTCGATAATGGAAATACTAATATTAATCGTAGCCTATTGGAAGGAAATCACTGTATTGCCCGGACACTTTCCGCCAGTGATGTGACGTCATCAGACATATAATATGAACTCGACAGATATTAAAACTTTTCTTAATGTATTTCTAACTGAAAATAAATACTGAATATTAACAATAAAAGAAAATAATAATTTACCAAGATAAATCAGTTTATATGTATACAAGAAAATAGATTATTTTCAAGGAAATATTCGTCCTATTTCCGATAAAGTTGTGACGTCATCAACCTGAAAAAACCGTCGTAAAGTCGAAGTCGTATGTCGCACAGGTCGTAAGTCGAGCAATACCTGTATTATGAAGTCCTTATCCTAAACTGCTCGTCTGACTGAGCCTGTCGTATCATTCCTGAACGAGGTTTATTGAACAAACTTGTTCCGGGAGGAGAGTTCGAATACTGTACTGGAATCCGGCTTACCGGAGCCTTTCTACAAGAAAGTTGACAGTAGAAGCTCGAAGACTCCTCGATGAAAAACGTAATCATGCATTGCTAATGTAACGCGATTCCAGATGTCTATACGAAAGTTCGGATTCGCGTAGATTGTAGAGAGACCCTCCCTCGCACCTCCACAGGTGGATGGGTTTGTAATGATGTGCATGTCTTTGTGGCCGAACTGTGAATATTCTGTCCCTGTAGTCAACTTTCGTCAATTGGTGGGGTTTCATGAATGACAATTGTTCATGTAAGCCCTTGCCGGAGAAAAATCTCTTTTACTTGAATCGCCTGCGGGAGTTTGGCGAGAGATCCTGTGCAATCCAATATTAGGATTCGCTACAGGGGCCAAAGAGTCCCGCTGGTTAGATGAATCATGGTTGAAGAAGCAATGAGTATTCCTAACTCGTAGGAGAGGTATCGCGGACGAAAAAGGTGTTATCCCTAAAGACAAATGGCCGAAGCTTCGGACTTCGCATTCCCTTGGCTGGTTGAGCTTACTCAGATTGAGGAAGTATTTTGGTGTCGGTGAGCTGATGAGCATGACCAAAGTCAAGCTCTGGGTTGGCCATACCAGCCTTCTCATGGAAGAATCCCGTGGAAGGAGGATTGAAGGTTCTTTGCACAAGTTACGATGTACCCTGGGCCAATGATGACAAGGTGTAAAGATTTGAGGATTCCTTGAATCTACGTTTGCTGTAGTTCGTAACTATAAGTATGAGCTGACTCAATCCCTTAGAAAATTGGGGATGAAAAAGAATAATCATGAGGAGTTATGTCTACTAGACTATAGTCCAATGCAGGCTTGATGGGGCGAAGAGTTGATCACAAGGAATTGGAACCAGATGCAGTGTAAGCCATTCAATGACTTCTCTATAATAACGAAAGATTATGTTTCTCGAGTCTCGTTCCGAACCTCCGGGGTAGGCGGCAGGAGCAAATGATCGGAAGACCTCTATTGCGGAAATCGCTGTGTAGACCCACTTTCTAACTTCCCGGTGAGGTCGGCTGATGTATGGACGAGAGCGCATGATCTACTACCCTAGATCTTGTCATGCACAAATATGTTTAGAAATCAACATGAAAGGTAACCCTATACCAAAACAAGTGACCAAAAAAGGTAGAGACAGGGAGTAGATGAGGCGACTGAACATTAACACTCACAGCATGTAAGCCCACTATTAGTAGTAGTAAAAGTGATCCGATGCATGTTCGTGAGTTGTTGAGCATTCATGAATGCTGATGAGAACCGGTGAGCTAATGAAGAAGCTTGCCCATCTGCTTTACCTCTTTAAATCGTGTCGAGAGCTGAAGCTCATATGAAGTTCTTGTGAAAACAACAAGGTCCGAGTGGCGAGTGAAGTATAGTATTAAGCACCAAGGCTGATGTGTGCTGTACCCTCCTATCGTTGGCGAGTGCTGGGTTAGGTTCCAAGAAGTGTGTGTGCTAAACTCCACGACTGCATGTTGTGGTAAGAGCTATTGAAGTAGCGCAGACCGTAGAAACTGTCGGACAAAGTTGTGTGCTGCCGCCGTCGAGAGAACATTGATGTAACATTCACCCGTGTGCTACTGCTTCTGTGAGTGCTTGCGTTGATGAGGTAGCGCTAGCTCTTGCTCTGGACAAAGTCTGGTTTAGATGAGGAGACTCGCTAAGAGACTTGAAAAGCAATCGTGGAAGCAATAGCCCTATAGTGACAGACGAGTAGAGAAGTAGGAGAGTCTCACGGGGTAGAGCTATGGGCTGACTTGTAGTGAGGGTCGTAGCCAATAATGCTCTACAATCTTCGCCATAGAAGCTCTCCGTCAAACGAAGTCGGTAAAGACCATCCCAAGACAAGGCCTACGGAACTCGTTGCTGGGTGTCGATGGTTCTACCAGCAAGTGGGTAGATCCTTCTTCCCCATGGTTATCCCTACAAGGGGCTGGTGTCTGATGAGCCCTCTCCAATCCCTTCCAATCCTCTCTTAACCCCTTTCCTACGAAGATATCGTCATATGTCAAAACATGTCGGGTAATACACATCATGACGTCAGGGTATATCATCACCATCATTAATATCAATATTATTACAAGTTAAGCTACAAAAGAGTATAGCACATGATTGTATATCGCACATAGTTCACACTCTGGAAATTTCACTAAAAATCTCCTCACTCTATTATTAGCCCCTCCTCTCTTCAGCCAACCAACATCATCATTGGTATTCTAGTCTTCATTTCTGAATATTTAAGAGCTATTTTAGACTTTTTTTATACCATATGATAATCACACCACTCTCTCTAGCCAATGGCGACATTCCCTACTTGAGGCTTCACTCAAACACACGCCGACACCCCCCGCTTGGAGACGTAGGGACCTTCTATCTCACCACCAACCGAAATACCTACGATTCTAGTCCTTATTCATGATTACGTAAGGTCTATTTTACTGTATTTCTATGTCTGCCTCTGACTATCACAAGTTTTACTCACAGACAAAAATGTTTTACCAGCAATGCAAGTTGTTGACACATGACAAGATTATTATTTTACTCCTTTTTTTCTCAAATATCATTTCTACAAAATAATATCTTCATCTTATATTTTTCATATTACTATTGTTCATTGTTTCCACGAGTAAAAGTTAGCCTACTGCCATATTTCCATTTATTGCCATTCTACACAGTATTTGACATGTTCTTCCATGCGCAGTCTTTATTTCCAGGCCTTTGAAATACCCAAAACAGGAATGATCCAGTTCATAGTAAAACAAACACAAACACACACACCAAAAGGTTGACAGTTAATTAATTTTTTTGGGCTCAGGCCATGTCGTCGTGATGGAAGGTTCCTATAAGTAGCTTCCTAAGGTATATTTGACTACAGTGATATTCCCAGGGAATTTACCTTTAGGTCTCCAGAATTCTAACTCCTGACGCGAATATCCTTAAAATTTCTCTCGAGGATATTGCATAATATCAGGGGACGCATATCATGATACGACACATAGCAATCTTCACCCCGAATAGCGTTTTTGCTTCGAGGGGGAAAGTGGCAAAAATAGAAGGGGAGCCGTTATCAAGGTACCCTTCCTCCATTACTACCTTGAGTATCTAGATGGCGCCATCGTCGCCGCCATGTTTTATTCCTATAAGTGTAGGTCTACAAGCTCGGTGATTTTCCCTTATGCTCTCGTGTTTACGCTTATCTTGTTGGATTTAACGTGCAATCTCCAGCCTCTTCTGCCTCTGGAAAGTTGAGTATTTGATCTTTACATTGTATAAAATTTAGCTTTTACTTCACAGTGAAATTAGGTTAAATTAAGTGATATAGCTGTTGCCTGAACTCGAGGCGTCATGGGCACTGTCGTTCGTTGCGCATGAGTTATTTAGTTAGCCTGAACGACTTACCCGGTATAAACGAACCTTGCTTGCGCTAAGCTTCCTAGCCTAGGCGTTTTAGTTTACTTTCATGCATATAATAAGACATTCCTAGTGTTATTACAATTAAATGAAGCTATTTAGGCAATTTATACGTGTAAGATACATTGATTGTATATAAATTTTCCTCTTCTGAGATCGTATACGAGAGTTTCGGCGATTAAGGTAGTCGATTCTTACCCGCCACTAGGCTACTAGCCTAGTGGCTTTAGTATACTTTCTTACGTGTTCCCCGGTTACCCTAGTGTATCGTTTTATCAATTCAGGTGGAGATGTATATCTCCTAGAATTATTATATGAACCGATACTCGTCTCCAGTGGAGATTTAAGGGTAATCCCTCCTTCCCTCTGAGTGTAGCCTTAGGCTACAACCCTAGTTGGTCGTGCCTCAAGTTGTCATTCAGGCATGACTAGGCTAGGGTTTTCTGTCCCTTCCCCTAGCCGCAGATAGCAGGTTTTGGGTTTCGGTCAGAACCTCAGAGTATATAGTCTTGTTCCGGCAGGGTGAATAGTCATTCCCCTGTCGGACTAAGCTGCCGGCATAGGAAGCTAGACCTCCATAGGCCGCACCTGAAGTGGTTGTATGATGCCGCCACCTTCTCCCGGCAGTTTACTAGTCTTGTGCTCGCAGACCCTAGGCTGAAGAATATATAGTCTTCTGCCGCCTAGGATGGCGCCGGCACTGGAACTCTGTTTCTCTCTTGTTGAGAGGAGGCGGCAAGCTTGCTGCCGGCCCCTAACTGTATTGGCAGACCCTGGGTTAGAGAATAGATATTCTCCTGCTGCCTAGGATGGCGCCGATACTGAAACAGAGTTTCTTAAAGGTGTGGATGGACCGGCAACCCTGCCGGCCCCATCCACACCCAATACAGGACCCTTTTCCCTTTCCCCTCTGTCCTTTAGTTATGGCCTAGCCATCGCAACCCTTTGGCTGTCATCTTTCAATCTTACCGCTTGCCAGCAGGTTGTGGGGCCGGCCAAGGCTCCTATTTGTAGTAGCTTAGTCGCTCAGCTTTCCCTTATGGACGCAAGGCTCCGGGAAGGCTGTGCCGGCTGCCGGCAGGAGACCCGTTTACTGTAGAGTGTTCTCCAGTCCTCTCTTGGACTGCCATTCACATTCCAGTGGCCGGCAGAGACTGGCAATGGTTTGTGTTTGGGTGGAAGCCTGAATGATGCATTCTCCCCTTCCATTTGAACCCTCATTCTGGAGGAAGGCAGTAGTCTGAGCACTTACAACCTTCTTTACTGTTGATCCACATTCAATAGGGCACCCTTCACTCCTTGCTTTCTCTCTCTCTATCAGCTAGTGCCGCCGGGTACTAACCTAGCCAGCAGTGGCCGGCCAGGTTGACACTGCCGGCCACTACCCCAGCCGGCAAGGCGCCGGCAACCGGTGAGACGCCGGCTATCGGCGAGCCGCCGGCTATCGGCGAGCCGCCGGCAGAACTGGCTTGCTGCCGTCCGGGTTGATGCTGCCGGCCACTACCCCAGCCGGCAGGGTTAACCACCCGCCGGCCGGGTTGATGCTGCCGGCCACCACCCCAGCCGGCATTTGGATTGTGCTGCCAGGTGCTAGCCTAGCCCCGGTATTATGCCGGCTAAAACTACAGTATATGACTATACAGTAGCCAGTATATTTGCAGTATAGATCATACTGCAGACAGAAAACTATGGTATAAATTATACAGTAGTTAATTTTCCAACATACCCTGTGTATCCATGCACAGTCTATTGTTGAGATCATATTATATAGGGGAAGAAAAGACTTCTTTCCACATACTGATAGATGATCAGTTACAAATTACCCTCATTATTAAAACCTTTGGAAAGTCAGTGTTAAGTTACACTTATCTATCCTTACAGGTTAGAAGTCTTCCATTGGGTTTCCTGAATAGGAAAACTCTAGGTTTTAATTTTGGGGGAGGTCACAGCAATTGGCTGGGCAGGAAACACAAGTATGTGTCTTTCCTAATTCATTTCTAGCTTGTATATCCTAAGCTATATGCAAAAAACATGCAAAAATAATAATAATATTTATATAGTTTATCAGGCGAGATGAACTACCGCATACTCATTTAGTTTTCCTCTCTTTACAGGAGGACCACCCTGAGTGCCTGCGAGTCTTCTGCAACGTGAGGAGCAAGGACTTCTGCGGCCATGTAGAGTGCAGGGCGCACTCTCTCTGTTCCATCACCAAGGGATCTCTCAAGTACTGGGACCCCCAGGACTGCAATGTATGCAAAGCCTTGGTTACTGAGGCTTTTGATGACCCCAAGACAGCGGAGTCAAGGGATGCAGCACAGAGTAAGCTGCGCAGATGGGTTCGTAGCTTCAAGAAGAATGCCACGGGACCTTACCTTACGAATGAACGGATGTGAGCCTATCTGTTCCCTAAGGCAACTGCGGATGCCGTTATACCACAGCCTCAACCTGAGATCCCCTGCGTCCAGATTTCCGTAGATACGGATGTCTCTAACACGATGAAGGACATCTACCTAGATGAGAGGATGTCAGAGGTGTCGGAGGACACCGAGAAAGACCTTCTTGCGGAAGGTCTGGAAGAGGAGTTTACTTTGGCTCCTGAGACTGAAGAGGATGACGTCGAATTGGAGTCAGTTTCGTCGGTTCCGGCCCCAGAACCAGTGCCCTCTACGTCTTCTGCTCCTCTATCTAGCAAAATGGGAAAAGCCTTGGCTAATCTCATGACGATGATGGAGACTCTAAGTAAGCAAAATGAAGAAAGGGACGCTGATCTGAGGAGAAGGATGGACCATCTCGCATCGTCCCGTGGGTCTCTGAAGAGACTCAATGTGAAGGATCTTCCTTCTTGTTCTGAAGTAAACCATTGGAGGCATGCAGAGTACATGCCAATTACAAACGGGAAGATCTTTATTTCAGAGAAGCTGGGAGCCGTCCTCATCGAGGATGTCGACTTTTGGCCCAGCTTTTAGTCTTACCTAGACCGCTTCGTCCGTCTGAAGGCGGAACCTGTGTCCAAGGAGGAGACAGAGCCGAAAGAGGTTCTTGACCATGGGAAAGCTAAAGCTTTGATGACAAGCAGTCTGAAAGGCAGGGGCTTCACTAATTCGAAGGTGCCAGCCCTGAGCAAGAAACACCCTTCTTTTCTTGCTCCAGCTAAACTAGCCTTTCCCTTTGTGGAAAAAGGGTTTAAGGCAGTTATGAAGGCAGTAGAAGCTGGGAAACCTTTCCCTACACTTGAGGAGTGTAGACCCTTATCCCTAGCTCTGCCTACGGATGACAAAGACTGGAAGGAAATACATCTTACCTTCTCAGTTGGGAAGTTGGAGGCGAATATTGCTGGACGCTAGTTCAGCGAAAACCTCCCTAAGTTGTCCGACTTTCTCTTGCGTAGGGACCAAGAGACAAAGGAAAGGCTAACCGCATCCCTGTCCCTCCAGATTACCTTGGAGGCAATGGCAAGCAATAATAGATCCCCAGACATATTCATGGTCGTGGCCAAGTCACATTTGGCAACGCTGGTCAAGGACCTATATGGCTTTGTTAGGGCCAGACGAGCATGTAGAGAGTTCGTGTTTGCTTCGGCTGCAGTGAAAAACGAACCCAGGAAGCTGATAGCTTCCAATATCTGGGGAAAAGACCTCTTCCTGAGTGAAGTGGTCAAAGAAGTAGTTGACAAGGCTGCCATGGAGAACAGGAATCTTCTCCAAAAGTGGGGCATGTCAGCGAAGAGTAAGTCTTCCCCGTATGAGGGTCCCCATCCAAAAAGGAAGACGAAGAGACCTAGGTTGCCCTTTCGCCCTGTCGGGAAACAACAACAACTACTTCCCGCAGTTTCAATGACCGCGGTGCCACTGATGGTGGCACAACCCCAAACCACCTACCAGATGGTGGCCCGGTCACCAGCCTTTACTCCTGCCTATGAGAGGCAGACCACTACCTTTCAACCTGAGATATGAGGGTCGAATAGAGGCTCCTCTAGACACCCCTCGAGAGGAAGAGGGGGTAGGGGAGGACCCGGTCAAGGAGGCAAGTCCTCTGGACAACCGAAGCAATGAGATGCTTCCGGTAGGAGGAAGACTCCAAAGATGTCGGGATCGCTGGACCCACAACCTAATCAAGAACGGACTAGGTTGGAGCTGGAAGACAGCTCCACCATCATTTCCTCAATTCTTCCAACACTCCCCCGTTCTGGAAGAATATAGCCAAGAACTCTTGAGCAAATGGGTGATAAGGAGGGCAAAGTCCATCAAATTCCAAGGGAGGCTGTTTTGTGTTCCCAAGAAGTACTTGGACAAACCTTTTCTTAACTACTATTTAGCCCGAAGGGCATGGCTCCGTAGACGTATTTCTTCTTCTGTAGCCTGAATCCTAGGTAGGAGGAGAGTGGGCGATTGATTGGAATATGCCAATAGGCATCTGCCATGTCTATCGAGACTGTGTACGCCCGTTTTGGCAGCAGGGTTCTTTTGTGTTGAAGGGTTGACATCCTGAACTTTTTGTTTTCTATGAACTTGAGTGGCGACAAGTCCAGAATGGCACTTATCAGCAGTTCACCTTAAATGTGACGGCGTACGCTCTATTCAGGCTCTCGCCAATAGAGTCAGAATGGTCCTTAGACGCAGGATCATTCTCCTTCATCTTACGTCAAGTCCCCAGGACTACAGATCGACCTCTTCGCAACGAGCGACAACAAGAAACTACCTCGTTATGTGGCCACATATGAGGACCCTCTAGCAGAGGCAGTGGAAGCCATGTCCCTCGATTGGAACAGATGGAACTGGATTTACCTGTTTCCTCCAACCAACCTCCTGTTGAAGGTCCTAACACGCTGAGATCCTTTCAGGGAACGGCAGCTCTAGTGGCTCCCAAGTTGCCGAAGAGCAATTGGTTCCCTCTAGTATTGGAACTGAAGCTGAGGCTGGTCCCTCTGCCGGACCCAGTACTGACTCAACAAGTACAGAAGTCGATTGTCTTCGCTTCATCACAGAAAACCCAAACCTTCATCTCATGATTTTCTCTCCTTAGCAGTTAAGAAAAAGTTTGGGATCTCGAGAGACAGTATAGACTTCTTAGAAGAATATAAGTCTAAATCACCCAGAAGACAATATGAGTTGTCTTGGAAGAAGTGGGTTGCTTTCGTCAAGGCAAGAAGTTCAAAAGAGATCAACAGATTTGTGTTTATCCTTCTTTATTCACCTTCATGGAAAAGGTTTAGCAACCAACAGGATAACAACATGTAAGTCAGCCTTGACTAGATCTCTGCTTTACGCTTTCCAAGTAGACTTATCCAAAGAAATCTTTAACAAGATTCCTAAGGCTTGTGGCCCTTTCTAGAGATGGGGGCCATATTCAGTTCACAGAAGCGGGAGAACTGAATCTCTTTCCTGACACAACGTTTCTCGCCAAGAACGAGCTACCTACCAAAAGGTGGGGTCCCTGGAGAATCTGCCTTCTGAAGAAAGATGTCTCGCTGTGTCCAGTAGAGTGTCTAAAGGTCTATCTTTGTAGAACTTCAGACTTCAAGGGAGGGCAGCTCTTTAAAGGAGAAACCTCAGGTTCAAACTTATCCCTGAAACAACTAAGAGCGAAGATCACCTATTTCATTCGCAAAGCGGATCCTGACAGTACACCCGCAGGTCATGATCCCAGGAAAATTGCTTCGTCATTGAACTTTTTCCAATACATGGACTTTGAGCGGTTCGCTCATACACTGGATGGAGGTCATCTAGAGTATTCTTTAAACACTACGCGAAGCAGGTGCAAGAGTTGAAACGTTATGTGGTGGCGGCAGGTAGTGTGCTAAAACCTGTCGCTTAGTGCTGCGATGAACAGTGAATTGATCGGGACTGCTAAAATCGGGTGAAGGTGTTGACACTTCACAGCTTCACAGTGCAACACGTGAATATAAGTGTCACCAAGGTGGCACTATGGACTGTTCCAGTTATTAAAGGTGAAGAAACATAGAGATAACACTTGTGCCGTGTGTTTTTACAGTGTGAAGAAAAAGTCATTCATAGAAATGCATATTAGAAAATTTATAAAATTTTCAGTTTGTGGCTCTAATTATTTTTCCTTTTCAGGTGAAATAATCATTTCTAGTCTTGACTGCTTTATATATGTTTCTCTTTGCATTCATTAGCATTATACTAATGCTATGTTATGTACCTGTATGTTGAATTGCTGGTTATTCATTACCAATAAATACTTTATTAGTATTTGCGTCTTATTTCGCCCCAAATTTGAATTAATAAAGATATGCGGGAGTATTATTTAACCCTCAATAATCTGCATATGGACATGTGAACAAATAGATAACTTTGTTCTAATATGAGTACAACCTTTCTCTGCCTACGCATACTTTGTTCCTACACGAATACAAGCTTTGCCTGGGTTTGCATACAGCAAATCCTGTATGCTTTGGACGTTATGTTGTCTCATATAAACTTTTGTTTGTATTAGAGTACAAACTTTGACTGGCTTCGCATACAGTGGGACCTGTATGCTCTTGATGCTATGTTGTTCATATGGTATATGCAAACCTCGAGACTCTTTCCTAAGTCTAATATGACTCTTCCCTGCAGGGGGCAGGAAGCACTAACATAGTTCATGATTAGAAGTAATGATGTATAACGGTAACGCCATATGTCTCTATGGTCTGGATGACCAAGGAAATATTGTCCTGAGGTTAAGGCACATTTGGAAAATCCACAGATACAGTACTTTCTAAATAATGCTCTGGTAACCTTCCATCAGGACGACATGGCCTCAGCCAAAAAAAAAAACGGATTTGAGCGAAGCGAAAAATCTATTTTTGGGTGAGATAACCATGTCGACCTGATGGACCCACTCTCCTTTTACTAGAAAAGGCCTTGGCAGGATCCCTCCCGAAAATACTATATCTGTAGCACCTTGCTCAATGCTACAAGGAATAAAACATGGCGGCGACGATGGCGCCATCTAGATACTCAAGGTAGTAACGGAGGAAGGGTACCTTGATAACGGCTCCCCTTCTATTTTTGCCACTTTCCCCCTTAAAGCGAAAACGCTATTCGGGGTGAAAATTGCTATGTGTCATATCAAGATATACGTCCCCTGATATTATGCGATACCCTTGAGAGAAATTTTAAGGATATTCGTGCCAGGAGTTAGAATTCTGGAGATCTAAAGGTAAATTCTCTGGGAATATCACAGTAGTCAAATATACCCTAGGAAGCTACTTATAGGAACCTTCCATCAGGACGACATGGCTATCTCACCCAAAAATAGATCCGTTTTTTTTAAATGCTGTTCAAAGACACAATTAGCAAGGTCTTACAAAAGTTACAAAGCTTTTTTCAAAATATGATTAAATTTTAATCAAGTGAAATTTGCAATATTATTACAAAGAATTGCAATCACTCGGTTATTAAACCTAAGAGATTATAGATGAACAAATTAGCTGCATATGAAGTCACTTATCTTATAAAAAAAATGATAAGAATTCACTCACCTAGTCTTCTGATCTCGGATAATATTCAGAAACTCTGCCTCCATCAACTGACCATCAAAGTAGGTGATAGGATCTTCAAAAGGATACTCAAATCCTTGAATGCATTCACACTTATAACCACCTGTGTCAAATCCTCTACCTTGGATGGGCACACACTGAAAGAATACAAATTATTTAGTATTCTACTCCTTTTTTCCTCCCACTAGGTAGAATAAACACTAATTTTCAGTTCCTTTAAGTAATAGTAATACTTTCTATAAAACTATCTTTATTACACAAGTTTCTTTCTCCTGAAAATACTTTTGAACTACTTTAAGATATTTATGAATAAATCAGAGGATTTCCTAAACATGAAAAGTATGAATTGG
The DNA here is from genome assembly GCF_036898095.1 of Palaemon carinicauda. Lineage (NCBI taxonomy): Eukaryota > Metazoa > Arthropoda > Malacostraca > Decapoda > Palaemonidae > Palaemon > Palaemon carinicauda. The sequence continues at coordinate 275,979,286 of NC_090725.1, forward strand.
AGAAGGTTACAGTTAAAGATGCCAGACTACAAAGCTGGATGAAACCATAAAGAATGCAAAAGAAGTAAGAGGTAGAAATCAACGCAACCAAAAGATGAATTGATTCTGCTTTTGTTCATAGTTTCATCGACAAGGCGCACTAAAAATGGTATCCCATAATAATTAAGGATAAAACTAACTTAATATTCTAAAAATTTAAACTTCTTACATTTACATATACAGCACAATACAGTAGTATAGTGGTATTTTCATTAGGCTTTCCAGATTGGCTATGGGGAGTAGAATTTGTCCCGAAGATTTTAAACATACCAGATTACAATGACACTCATAATTCTGAATACTTGCTACAAAATCAAACTGTTCATTACAATATAACTACAGTTCCATAATAAAACTAACAGTTTTAAAAGATGCCAATCTATGATTAATTTTTACTATTGATTCCTCAGGAATAAAAATATACCTTAATTTAATGAGTGTACAAACATCTCAGACCATAATTATGATTAAGAAAAGAAATTAATATAAAACCAATATCAAAATTTCAATAAAAAAAAATTTTTACTTGCCTGTACTCACATTATCATACATTTTGTTGTACTGCACTGTAAAATATTACTAACACATCATACATACATATACCAAGGCATTTCCCCCAATTTTGGGGGGTAACTAACATCAAACAAATGAAACAAAAAAGGGGACCTCTCCTCTCTACGTTCCTCCCAGCCTGACAAGGGACTCAACTGAGTTTGGCTGGTACTGCTAGGGTGCCACAGCCCTCCCTCCCCCATTATTCACCACAGATGAAGCTTCATAACGCTAAATCCCCTACTGCTGCTACCTCCGCGGTCAACCAAGGCACCGGAGGAAGCAGCAGGGCCTACCGGAACTGCGTCACAATCGCTCGCCATTCATTCCTATTTCTAGCACGCTCTCTTGCCTCTCTCACATCTATCCTCCTATCATCCAGAGCTTCCTTCACTCCATCCATCCACCCAAACCTTGGCCTTCCTCTTGTACTTCTCCCATCAACTCTTGCATTCATCACTTTCTTTAGCAAACAGCCATTTTCTATTCTCTCAACATGGCCAAACCACCTCAACACATTCATATCCACTCTAGCTGCTAACTCATTTCATACACCCGTTCTCACCCTCACTACTTCGTTCCTAACCCTATCTACTCGAGATATACCAGCCATACTCCTTAGACACTTCATCTCAAACACATTCAATTTCTGTCTCTCCGTCACTTTCATTTCCCACAACTCCAATCCATACATCACAATTGGTACAATCACTTTCTCATACAGAACTCTCTTTACATTCATGCCCAACCCTCTATTGTTTACCACTCCCTTAACTGCCCCCAACACTTTGCATCCTTCATTCACTCTCTGAAGTACATCAGCTTCCACTCCACCATTTGCTGCAACAACAGACCCCAAGTACAGGTAGTCGCCGACTTACGACCGAGATAGGGACCGAGAGATGAGTCGTAAGTCGAGTTGGCCGTATGTCGAACTAGAAAAGTGAAGTTTCCGTAGATTTATTTTGATACGTTATGATTCGGCAATCATCTGGATCATATTTTGTCAATATTTTCTCACTGTCTATCATTATTCCATTTTCTTGTTTTGTAGGATATCATATGCTCTATAAATTCATTACTGTATTCTATTTATCAATTTTGGAAGCATTTTACAATCGAGTACTGAAAATTTTGTTTACCTTTGGTTATGATCAGCTGATCTGAAAGTGCCGCTACCTACCGTATCAAAATTTGGCGTACATACGTATGGCATATTTTTTCATCATTTCTTAACTTATTAGAAATATCTTCATGATGAATATTACATCAACGCCAATATGTTACAGGAAATCAGTTTCCATACAGTTCGTCTAATCATTAGGTATAATGCGAAATCGTTGTAGCTCTTTCTGTGTGTGTGTGTGTGTGTGTGTGTGTGCGCTCGGTCTCCCAATCGCATACGGGTAGTTCATTTTTAAAGCTTCATACAGTAATGTACAGTAGTTCAATATTAAGCCTTTATATTTCATTAGACATTACTGTGTTTAATTGTGGTTTATTAAAGAACGTTTATATTTTATTTTTCAATTTCTTGAGCATATCAATAATCAACAAATACTTTTAATTTACTTTCGGTTGGTATCAGCTGATCTCAAGGTCACGCTGCCGTATTATTATTATGAGCACATATATATAGTGCGAATAACACTGATTTATATAATTTTCTTGACATTCGAAATTTCTTCATAATGCATATTACATCAGCGCCAATATATTATAGGGTATCAAATTTTCCATACAGTTCGTTTATAACCTTATTATTAGTTATAAAAGGAATACGCTCTCTCTCTCTCTCTCTCTCTCTCTCTCTCTCTCTGTATTTTGTTTTTAATTCGGTTGTATCTTCATATTTTTTTTTTTTTGAAAACTATTAAAAAATTCTATATCATTATTCGATGTTTCGATTATGGGAATAGTAACGCATCGGAAGGAAATCACTTGATTTGCCTCACGCCTTCCGCCAGAAATATGACATCATCAGACTTTTTTTCTTAAATTTACGGTAAGTTGTACTAATCTTATAACTAATAATACAGACCACTAAAACACTTGATATCGTTACTGGGTGTTTCGATGATGGGAATGCTGTAATAAGATTACTCGGTAACAATGAAAGGAAATCATTCGGTTTGTCAGCGCTTCCGCCAGATACATGACGTCACAAGTCACGTGACGTACAGTAATCTCTACGAAGAATGACTTGCAAAATATGTAAATTAATTTTCTTTGTTTCTCGTAAAAAATGAAAAGAAAATACTAACTTAACAAACAAAAGTATTTTATTTTTATAATGTAAAAGGAAATATTATTTTCAAGAAAATATTTGCCCTAATAGTATATTTTCTTTAGATAAACATCGATCCATCATCAGATTAAAAAAGTAGCGTTCAGTCAAATTTACGCTACGTAGTACTCATGACAACCGATACAGACCCTTAAAATATTTTGTATCGTTATTTAATATTTCGATAATGGAAATACTAATATTAATCGTTAGCCTATTGGAAGGAAATCACTGAAGTGGTACCTCTACATACGAATTTAATTCGTTCCACAACCAACTTCGGATGTAGAAACGAATTTTCCCATAAGAATACATGGTAATTCATTTAATTCGTTCCTCAGCCTAAAAACCCATAATAAATCCTTAATAAATGGCTACACATAATTACACATAACAACAACATAACTGCATAATATTTAAGAAGCATGTAAAAAAGATAATTATAAAGAAATAATAAATAAAAAATGTGTTTTATTGCCACTTTACCTTAGAGACAGGCCAACGCAGGTGTAGGATTTGCTACGCCAGGAGGAGACGGACGATCGGCGAGAGGGTAGACATAGTGTTAACATGTTCTTTAAATAAATACTCTCTCTCTCTCTCTTGTTCTTCTTCACTGTTAGTGTTAGAGACGTCTATTAATTTTTCTGAGAGAGAGAGAGAGAGAGAGAGAGAGAGAGAGAGAGAGAGAGAGAGAGAGAGAGAGAGAGAGAGAGAGATTAAACAAAAATGTGTTGTGTACATATGATTTTCAACAGCGTTAACGAGTTGAAAGACAGTTAAATGTAACTAAAAAAAACAATATCAGTGAATCTGAATTCCTTTATTAACTAAATAAAAACAAATATTGATACAAACACACTCGTGTGCGTATGCGCAAACACACACACACGCACGAGGAGACACGATCGGCGAGGAGGTAGAGATGGTGACTGCGATAACATACCGTAACTTACACTATGGAAATTTTAATCTAACTTAGCTTACACTACGGAAATTTTAATCTAACTTAGCTTATTTTTTTTTTTTTATTTTTATATTTCATATTTTTTACATTTTTTTTCTATTGATTTTTTATTTTCATCACTTTCAGTGACGAGTTACGTTATGTTTTCGCAGTCACCATCTCTACCTCCTCCCCGACCGTCTCTCTTACTGCGTAGTAATTTTTGCACCTGTGTGTGTGTTTGTGCATACGCACACGAGTGTGTTTGTATCAATATTTGTTTTAGTTAATAAAGGAATTCAATTAGCTGTTATTACTTTCTTAGTTACATTTAATTGTTTTTCAACTCGTTGACACTGTCAAAAATCATATGTATTCTAAACACATTTTTGTTTAATCTCTCTCTCTCTCTCTCTCTCTCTCTCTCTCTCTCTCTCTCGGAAAAAAAAATAATAGGCGTATCTAACACTATAACAGCGAAGAAGAAAGAGAGAGAGAGAGAGAGAGAGAGAGAGAGAGAGAGAGAGAGAGAGAGAGAGAGAGAGAGAGAGAGAGAGAGATATTTTATCTAAAGAACATGTTAATGCTATGTTTAGAGAGAAACAGAAAAAGAGAGAAGTCTTATTTAAAAGAGCTTGTTAATGCTATCATGGTTTTCTTTGCTTCACTTTTTTCTTTCTTTCTGTTCATCACGCTGGGCCCTTCTCACAAATGATCGTTGCCAACAATCTCTTTGTCCTTTATCCCTATCAACAAAAGGCGTTCTATCTCTTCCAGGGTATTGCTAAGATGTCTTGTAATAATGGTGATCACCTTCGATGGTTATTTGCTTTAATGGCTGCCTTCAGCTTGATGATCCTCGAGATCATAGGCCTATTCCGGCCATATTGTTTAGCCATACAGTATCACTCACATGCACACTGCTCTCATGTTTTTCTATAATTTCTTGCTTCAATTCTAATGAAAGAATTGCTTTCTTCCTGTACTGAAACTTAGCTTCTTAGGCACCATGATTATAGGTAAAATCAAAAAGGAAATGTGAGAAAAGGAAGAAAATAAGCACTGTTAATAACAGACCAAACAGAGGAAAACCACACGATACACACAAGAATAGAGAACTGAGCACTCGACGCTCAATGGCGTAATGTTTACTTCGTGTGTCGAAATAAAATTCGGGTGTAGAGTCAAAAATTTGCTCGAATTTTACTTTGGATGTTGGAAAATTCGAATATAGATACGTTCGTGTGTAGAGGTTCCACTGTATTGCCCGGAAGCTTTCCGCCGGACATAATATGAACTCGACGGATATTAAAACTTTTCTTAATGTATTTTTAACTGAAAATAAATACCGAATATTAACAATAAAAGAAAATAATAATTTACCAAGATAAATCAGTTTATATGTATACAAGAAAATGGATTATTTTCAAGGAAATATTCGTCCTATTTCCGATAAACTTGTGACGTCATCACCCTGAAAAAATGGTCGTAAAGTCGAATAGTCGTATGTCGCATAGGTCGTAAGTCTAGCAATACCTGTACTTAAACTGATCCACCTCCTCAAGTAACTCTCCATTCAACCTCGCACCACCTTCCCTTCTCGTACATCTCATAACCTTACTCTTACCCACATTAACTCTCAACTTCCTTCTTTCACACACCCTTCCAAATTCTGTCACTAATCGGCCAAGCTTCTCTTCTGCGTCTGCAACCAGTACAGTATCATCCACAAACAACAACTGATTTACCTCCCATTTATGGTCATTCTCGTCTACCAGTTTCAATCCTCGTCCCAGCACTTGAGCATTCACCTCTCTCACCACTCCAACATACAAGTTAAACAACAACGGCGACATCACACATCCGTGTCTCAGCCCCACTCTCATGGGAAACCAATAGCTCACTTCATTTCCTATCCTAACACATGCTTTACTACCTTTGTAGAAACTTTTCACTGCTTGCAACAACCTTCCACCAACTCCATATAACCTCATCACATTCCACATTGCTTCCCTATCAACTCTATTATACGCTTTCTTCAAAACCATAAACGCACCATACACCTCCTTACCTTTTGCTAAATATTTATCGTATATCAGCCTGTGTAAAAATCTGATTCATACAACTCCTATCTCTTCTAAAACCACCCTGAACTTCTAAGATTGCATTCTCTGTTTTATCCTTAATCCTATTAATCATTACTCTACCATACACTTTTCCAACTACACTCAACAAACTAATACCCCTTGAATAATAATACTCATGCACATCTCCCTTACCCTTATATAGTGGTACAATACACGCACACAAAACACATATTAAATAATCTCACCAACCATTCAAGTACAGTCACACCCCTTACTTCAACATCTCGGCTCTCACACCATCCATACCAGATGCTTTTCCTACTCTCGTTTCATCTAGTGCTCTCCTCACTTCCTCTCTTGTAATCTCTCTCTCATTCCCATCTCCCATCTCCGGCACCTCAACACCTGCAACAGCAATTATATCTGCCTCCCTAATATCCTCAACATTCAGTACTTTCAAAATATTCCACCCACCTTTTCCTTGCCTCTTTTCCGTTTAACAACCTTCCATTTCCATCTTTCACTGTCTCTTCAATTCTTGAGCCAACCTTCCTTACTCTCTTCACTTCTTTCCAAAACTACTTCTTATTTTCGTCACATGAATGACCCAATCACTGACCCCACCTCAGGTCAGCTGCCCTTTTTGCCTCACTTACCTTGCGCTTTACTTCCACATTTTTCTCTCTATATCTTTCATACTTCTCTACACTATTACTCTGTGGCCATTCTTCAAAAGCCCTCTTTTTCTCTTCCACTTTTACCTTCACTCCTTCATTCCACCATTCACTGCCCTTCCTCATGCTGCCTCCAACAAACTTCTTGCCACACACATCAATTGCAATCCCAACAAAATTTTCTTTTACTAACTTCCACTCCTCTAAATTACCAGTTTCTCTTACTTTCACTGCATCTCATGCCATTTTCAACCTTTCTTGATAAATACTTTTTACCGCCGGTTTTATTAGCTCTTTAACCTTCACTAGCTCCCTTTTACATCCACCTACTCTATTCCTCCATTATTTTGCTACAACTAATTTTCCTTCCAGCAAAAAAATGATCAGACATACCATTAGCCATACCCCTTAACACACACAGTATGTATTTTGGGCCATTCAATCATTTTCATTGGAAACATCATTTTACATGATATGAGATGGCACAGTTAACGTTGAATAGTTTGCAGATATTAATGATAAGGTTATTTGTATCCATTTTTTTTTTTCATTAATGTGTTTTACTATTATGAATATTATCAACATTGTATTATTATATATTATACTGGGCAGTACTGTATTGTGTTGTCACTACAGCAATATGTATTATTCCCAGTATAGTTTAGCTATCCAATTCAAAAACCTTACTCCCCATATTTTCAAGTGCAAGTGAGTTACCCTTTACAAATGTATTATGAATTCTACATTGCTTTCTGCATAATGAAATACTTATGTTTACAGGTCCATTAGTTGAATGGTCTTTTCTCAGGCCTTTTGTCTATACTTGTACTTTTAAAGCGGAAAAGTTTAATGTTGTACAGAACAATAAAAGCAATAAAAGGTATTATATATACAAGAGAGAGGAGATATTAATATGGACACCATTAAATTGTAATGCATTGTAATATATTACTATTACAGTTCATTACATTTCTGTATTGTTTTAAATATTCATAAGTCCAATTACAGAGACAGACTCATTCACTCTCTTTTCTCAGCATAACAAAAAGCTTAGGTTACAGTACAGTATAATAACTTACATATGATGTTTTTCTATCACACCTATGGGTATCTTTAAATGCATTCTGAGTAAAATAATCACCAGGGCACTGACTGATGTCCAGCTTCAACAAGTCCATGGTAACCTGAACTGCACCTCTGAAAATAAATTACAAAGTATAATTTACACAAAAAGATGATTCATAAAAGTATAGATGATGAACAATATACTGCTTTGTATTAAAAGTTTTCTAAATTACAATCTCCATTTACTCAGTAATTGAGTTCATCTGTTATCCACCTTTAAAACCACATTCACTAATTCTGCTACATAGCACCATTAAATTGCACCTTCCTCTCAAAGGTATCAAATGCCTTTGCTACAAAGAAGACTGATTCAACTAAAGTAGCTCCCCAGTCTACAAGATATTTTACATACTAAAATTTCTTTTAAAAATAACAATCATGAGAAAGAATAATGATTAATCTCATCATGTTTAATGTGTCTGTATTTGCAATCAGAAATTGATTTCCTATATTAATAAAATTGTACCACCAAACAATGACACAAACACAATCTATTCACATTTCAATATTTTCCCTATGTTCATAAGCACAAGATGCTAAAGTATAACCATTTTTTAAATTTTGTCTTTGATCAACTGTCAGTCAACATGAAATTTAAACAAATGGCAACTGACTTGCAAAATCCCTTCAACTTTGCCTGCATACCTCACATATGCATGTTTTGTAATTCACCTTAAATCTTCATATTCCAAAGCAAACATACAAAGATAATAGGCAAATACTGTATAGTACCTAACATCTGATTACACACAATATGAACTTTTATTTCAACTTGTACAAAATATTAAATACCAATTACCACACAGAATTTTTCTCAAATAAAACTACATAAAATGACCATACTTGAATTCCAATTTTGCACGCAGGGAGTCCCAACCGAAGAAGGGAGCAGTATACTTTACAACCCACTTCTTGACAAATCCATCACACTCAAATTCCGGAATGCTCCAATGACCATGTTTGAGCTCAGCTGCTCTGTAAAGAACAAATGATGAGTTACCAAATACTTGAATATTTTCCTAAATACAGTATTGTTGAAATACACATGATAGTACAGGAACAACACCATTTCTTATGTTAAGATCACTGGTTAACCACAATATTAATAATCACAACAGGATGATTGGATTTAAGACTTTGGGCCAAGATATCTGGCATTGGAGACTTGGACACCACTCAGCACACAACAGTATCATGGGAAAAACTGCAGTTGCAGTAGGAAGGAAAATTTAAGAAGCTTTAAGGCATATGAAAGCTATAGAAAAAGGAAGCTAAAGTGGAGGAATAGTAGAAGACTTAACCCCCCCCCCACTACAATGTCTTCATTTGATGTCTAAACATCCCTGGTGATACAGACGATGACATCCGGATACATCATTTACAAATATAAACCACATAGAGATTAAAATTAATCATATATCCTACAAAAGGGTATATCACACAGTTAACACTCAAAAAATTTTAATAGAAAAATCTCCTACTCTACCTCATATTAGCCCCTCCTCCTCCTTTCTTCAGCCAACCAATGAAGTCTTTATTTCTGATTGCGTAAGAGCTATTTAAGTCGCCTTTTATGTTACCATATAAAATCACACCACTCTCTCTAGCCAATGGTGACATTCCCTACCTGTGGCATTACTCAACCCCTCCCGCGACACCCAAAGCTTAGAGACATAGGGATCCTCGCATCTCACCCCACCACCAGCCAAAATATGACTAATTAGAAGGTAATTTGTATTTTTCCTAACTATACAAACCTTAGCTATTTAATATGGGTAATTACTTTCGGCGTAGCTGAAATGACGAGCTATTAAAATTTTAATGAGGGTTTACTACCCCACTGCTAGTTAGCGGGGGGGTAGGGAGGGTAGCTTGCTACCTCCCCCCTTTACACACACCTGTGCTGAGCTCACTTTGCTTAGAGGTAGGACTTCACGGGGGATAGGGCTGGCGGGCAAGTTTGATTAAATAGCCAGGGTTTGTATAGTTAGGAAAAATACAAATTACCTACGAATTTGTCATTTGTTCCGTAACTGAAATACAAACCACGCTATTTAATATGGGTGACTCACCCCTTAGGAAGGGTGGTAAGTCCCAGCCAGCACTGGCTTTTGGCTTTGCCCAGGGACTCAGTATCTGAGTGTATCAGCACTCAACAATAAAGAGTACCTGCACCTCGCTAGCACCTTGCTGCGCAAGGGCTGCGGCCTACGTAAGCTGTGTGTGAAGGTATGTAATGTGACTCGTCCTAGGAAGTTGACCTGTAGTCCTTTAGATGGAAACTTTAGGCTAGGACTCTCCCAATACCACCTCGTCAGGGTATGGGGACGTGACAGTATTAACTTAATACTAGGAACACAAGGGAACATGGTTTACCTGCAGTGGTTCAAGGTCAGCTGTGCAGAGAACCCAGGATGCTGCTTTCCCCAAGAGAGGGGAGGATGAAGAAAAGAATAAGGGCCAGACAAACCTTTCCATTCATGCAGACTAGGACCAGTTAACAATGCCCTCAACCTTCTGCTACTTGTCCATTAAGGAGCCTGAGGTTTTAAACCAGCTGTTGTGCAGCCACCACAGGGCCGATAGAGAACGTATCGAGCCTCCTGTGGGTCACGTCTTGCAGGTAGTGGGCTGTGAAGGTCGTCTGACGCTTCCACACCACCGCTTGTAGAACCTGCGTCACTGAAAAGTTCTTGAAGGCCAGGGACGTAGTTACGCCGTGCTCTAGGGCGACATGACAGAGGAGGGTCAGGATTCAGGGACAGATGGATTACCCTACGAATCCATGCCAAGATGGTACTGTATTCTTGGTAACCCTCCTCTTTTTTCTCCCAGTGCTCACAAACAATGCCTGCACTTGGGGACGAACTGCAGCCGTTATTTGAGATATAGCCTCAGACTCCTTACTGGACACAGTAGGAGATGGTCTGGATCATCTGTTACAGAACGAAGACTCGAAATCCGGAAAGAGTCGAACCGAGGATCCGGTACTCCCGGATTCTGAGTCTTAGCAACAAACTCAGGGACGAATCTGAACGTTACCTCCCCCCATCCCCTTGAATGGGCGATGTCATACGAGAGACCATGAAGTTCACAGACTCACTTGGCCGAGGCCAAAGCTAGTAGGAACACCGTCTTCCAAGTTAGGTGGCGATCTGAAGCCTGGCGTAATGGTTCGTAGGGAGGTCTCTTAAGAGACCTGAGAACTCGAACCACGTTCCATGGAGGAGGTCTCACTTCCGACTAAGGGCAGGTAAGTTCATAACTTCGTATGAGTAGGGAAAGTTCCAGCGAGGAAGAAATGTCCACTCCTTTGAGCCTGAAGGCTAGACTTAAGGCTGAACGATAGCCTTTCACTGCCGAGACTGAAAGGCGCATTTCTTCCCGCAAATACACAAAGAACTCCGCTATTGCTGGAATAGTGGCATCGAGTGGATAGATACCCCCTTCTAAGACACCAACCACAGAAAACTCGCCACTTTGCCTGGTAGACCCCTGCGGATGACCTTCGCAGGTGTCCAGACATCCTGTTCGCAACTTGTTGCAAAAATCCTCTCTCAGCGAGGAGATGCTGGATAGTCTCCAAGCGTGAAGTCGAAGCGAAGCTACGGCTTTGTGAAAGATGTTGGCGTGTGGTTGTTTGAGTAGCTCGTGTCGTGGAGGGAGTTCTCTCGGAAGTTCCGTTAGGAGTTGCAGAGGGTCTGGAAACCATTCCGCGTGATGCCATTGCGGAGCTATAAAGGTCATCGAGAGATTGACCGATATTCTGGTCTTGTTGAGCACCCTCCTCATCAGACAGAACGGGGGAAAGGCATACACATCGATGTTGTCCCACCGTTGTTGGAAGGCATCTTGCCAGAGTGCCTTGGGATCCGGGACTGGGGAGCAGTACAGCGGGAGCTTGAAGTTCAGCGCTGTAGCGCACAGATCCACAGTCGGGGCACCCCACAAAGTCAGGACTTTGTTGGCTACTAGATGATCCAAAGACCATTCAGTACTCACTATCTGCGTCGCTCTGCTCAGACTGTCGGCGAGCACATTCCTCTTGCATGGAATGAAGCGAGTCGATAGTGGAATCGAGTGGACTTCGGTCCATCTCAGTATCTCTACTGCGAGATGGGATTGCTGCTCTAAAAAGGTACCTCCTTGCTTGTTGATGTAAGACACTACTGTGGTGTTGTCGCTCATCACCACCACAGAGTGACCCGCCAGGTATTGTTGGAACTGTTGAAGGGCCAGGAATAGGGCCTTCATTTCTAGCAGATTTATATGGAGGCACTCTTCTGATCCTGACCACAGGCCTGAGGTCCTGTGGTGCAGAACGTGCCCCCCCCCCCTTTCTTCGATGCGTCCGAAAACAGCATCAAATCCGGGGGGAGGATGAGAAGATCCACTCCCCTTCGTAGGTTCTCGTCTGTCACCCACCACTGAAGGTCCGTCCGTTCCGCAGGACCCATAGGGATCATGACGTCCGAGGAATCGTGACCCTGATTCCACCGAGACTTGAGTCGCCATTGCAGAGATCTCATCCTGAGGCGACCGTTGGGAATTAGATGGGCCAAGGATGAGAGGTGACCGAGGAGACGTAACCACGATTGGGCTGGAAGATCTTCTCGTCTGAGGAAAGTACTCGCAACCCTCCTCAGCCTTGCTATCCTGTCGTCTGATGGGAAGGCTTTGTGGAGATTGGTGTCTATGATCATGCCTAGATATACCAGTCATTCAGTGGGAAGCAGAGAAGACTTCTCGATATTTACCATGATCCCCAGATCTTGGCAAAGTCCCAGAAGTTTGTCTCGGTGTCGAAGAAGGGCTGACTCCGAGTCTGCTAGGATCAGCCAGTCGTCCAGATAACGGAGGAGACGGATGCTGATCCTGTGTGCCCACGACGATATTAGGGTGAACTCTCTGGTGAAAACCTGTGGTGCTGTGGAGAGACCGAAACACAGCACCTTGAACTGCTACACCTTGTTGTCTAGGCTGAATCTTAAGTACTTCCTTGAAGACGGATGGACTGGGATCTGGAAGTACGCGTCCTTCAGGTCCAGTGTACACATGAAGTCTTGTGGTCTCACTGCAAGTCTGACTGTGTCTGCTGTCTCCATGCTGAACGGAGTTTGTTTGACAAACCTGTTCAGAGCTGAGAGGTCGATGACTGGTCTCCAGCCTCCAGACGCCTTCTTTACAAGAAAGAGTCGAGACTGAAGAAGCCTAGGGACTGGTCGACTACCTCTTGGAAAGCGCCCTTCTTCAACATGGTCTCGACTTCTGCCCGAAGGGCTTGCCCCCTTGCCAATCCCATGGCAAGGGAGCTCCACGACACTGGATACGCTGTCAGGCGCGGTAGAGATGTTGTGAACGGGACGCGATATCCCTGACTGATTACGGAAATCGTCCTCGAGTTGCTGCCACCTGTTTGCGCAACTTTGTAGGCATCCCCCACCCGGTGGACATGCAGGGGGACTGCCAATCCTAGCGTTTGCGGCCTCGGCCGCTCCCTCTAAGATTCTTTCCTCCCCTAGAGGACCTTTTGCCTTTCTTGTCTTTGACTGGAAAGGGCTTAGACACCGTTGTCTTTGCTGTAGCTGCCGGTTTCGTGTTCTTGGTAGGACGTGATTGCTGGGTTGCTGGAGGTTTATGGGGCTTTGATGTTAAAGCCCTCTGTAGGAGAGAGTCCTGGTTGGACTTCCTCCACCTCTCAGCCGCCTGCTCCACGTCCCTACGCTCGAACAAGGTCTTCCCCAAGACGGAAGAATGTCTGAGCCTGCTGATGTCGGAACTGGAGACCTTTTGGTGGAATCTCTCAGACACCGCATCTCGACGTTTCAAGATGGAATTAGCCCACAAGTTTGAGACTTGGTGGGCTAGAAACTCAATTGTACGAGTCCCTGAGAGTAAAAAGGTCTCCATGGCCTTCCTGGTACTCTCTTTGGACAAGTCCTCAGATCGTAACAGGATGCCCAGAGACCCTAGCCAGATATCCAGCCACGAAGTTGCCTGCATGGCACACTTTGCCACCTTCTCCTGGCTAAGGATCTCCGTTGCGGAGAACGAAACTGGCCGGATGGAGAGTCTCTCTAAAGGGACTCCCCTGGTAAGCTCTTCCACAGAGTGGTGTAGGGGAAGAGCTAAACAAGTCGAATGGTGTAGGGGAAGGGCTAAACAAGTCTCCTCCATGATCTCAAAGTACCTCCTCTGATGGACACGAGGAGGCGGGAGGAGTTTGTTACCGGCACTGGATCGGCTGGAGGAGGCAAGCTCGAAGAGCTGGCCTTCGACCTTATCTCTGGCACTCTTAACCCCTTGAGACCAGGGCAAAGCCGCGCTGGCCCTAGAGGGTTTTTGAGTACCAAAGACTCAGTCCAAGACCGTGTCCTTGCCCTCACGAGGGGGAATCTCTGGACCCGCAAACCCATTGAGATTCCTCATTAGGGTCAGAACCTGCCAGAAGGCATGCTCTGATTCCTGCAGCTCTCCTCCTGAAGGGCTAGCAGCGAAGTCTCCCGTCCCCAAAGGCTCTTCTTGGGGGGACTCGTGGACGTTCTCTGAGGGCTTGGCTGGCTCTGGTCTAGTCCTTGAGGATGAATTTGGCAAAGTCTTAGAGTCCTTCGACTCCCTCCTGGGAGGGATGCAGGACTCCAGCAGTGATGGTGGGAGGCTCTTCTCCACCCCTACCCGAGAAGAAGACTTCTCGGCGCGAGGTGGGGTTTCCCCCATTGGTGTGATGGGGGAACGCCTCACTTCACGTGACTCCCCTGAGGACGGGAAATCTTCGTCCGAAGGGGAGGGAGAGAAAGTCTGGGGGCGGTGAGGAGGCCTTCCTCAAAGACTTCCGAGGAGTCAGTTTCGCCCTTGGAGAAGTTACCACTTCAGATACTCCTCTCTTCCTCTTCAGGGGAGAAGCAGCTGCCAATGATTTGTGGCCCAGATCAGAGAGAACAGGCATAAAAGCCTGCATGACTGCTCTGACAATGGACCCAAACCAAGGCTGCTGACTGACATGAGGAGTTACCAAAGGAGGATTTGCCTGAAAAGAAGGAGAAAACTTCCTGGACCTATCCGGAAGCCTCCTCCCTCCGGCGCGCTTGGGGGAGGGGGGGGGGGTGACGATGATGACCTGGCCGCGCGTTGTCCTGCAGCCTCACGCGTGGGATCGCGTTGGGGGTCGCTCTGGGAGTCGCGCTGGCGCTCACGCGATGGGATTTGCCCGGGGCGCGCTCGCGCGATGGGATTTGACCTGGGTCGCGCAGGCGAGCGATGGCGCGCAGAAGGTTGGATGAGCGCTCACGTGCGCAGGATCCAGCCGAAGAGCCCGTGAGGGCCATAACGTTGGGCGCGTGCGCGCGGAGATATATCCCTTGCACGCATGAGAGCGCACATCTGGCTGTGGTGGTGGGCGCGCGTGTGCAATCGCGTGGCGGGCGTTAGAGACTGCGCTCGATGGCACGCAGGTAAAGACCGGAGAACAGGCAGGGTCCGATGGCGCGCAGGGGAAGAGGTTACCTTCCCCATTGCGCCCAGATCTGAAGATCGTGGGTGCGCAGGAGATCGTTGGCGCAGGAGCATTGGCGCGTAGGCGAGTGCTGGTGCGCAGGAGAACGTGGCGCGCATCAGGATGAGGGCACGCAGTAGCGCGTTGGCGATCAGGAGAGCGCTGGCGCGCAGGTGAACGCTGGCGCGCTATAACAGGAACAACTGCAAGCGAGCGCTTGTGCGCAGGTGATCGTTGGCGGGCAGGGGATACCTGGCGCGTAAGAGACTTAGGCCAAATTTTGTGCGAAAGCCCCTTATGCCCCGAAGGGACTGTTGCCCGTTTCACAACGGGATGAGTTGGCGCCCACAGCGCATCAGCAGCCAGGAACGGCAACAGCAGGTCTGGTGGGTGGAAGGTCGGCGTGCCCTTTGTAAGGACGACCTTCCACCGAAGGAGATCGCGAATGATCTGCGGAGGGATCCAGGGATGTAGCTGGTAGAGTCGGCGAACGATGGCAAGGTTCCTCTGCGGCGGACTGCGGCGAGGAGGAACGGAAGAGGCGCCTCCTAACACCCTTGTGAGGAGAAGGAAGGCCTCTACGGCGAAGAGGAAGGCGGGCCTTACGCCTTATACGCCCTCTGGGGGCCGTGGGGTCAGCGGGCTGACCGTCAGCAGTCCTCCGAAGAGGAGTCTCTGTTAGTGAACTCTCCCGAGGGGGAGAATCACTGGCAGGAGAGACCGTTGGACTTAGCTCCTCCCTCGAAGTATGTTCGGAGGGGGGAACTAAGCCTTCAGCTACATCAGGAACATCAGGAGCAGAGGGTTGATACAACTTATCTGAAGCCTCTGCCACAACAACGTCGACAGCCTCTGCTAAAGTCGGCGATTGTTTGACAGCTGCCCCCAACCTGATCATGTCAAACAAGGGTTCCTTGGAGGGCGAACCCTCAAGCCTCAAGGAAGCCCAAAGCTGTTACATTAAAATCCTCCCCCAGGGGAGGAGGAGGAGCTGCCTTGCTATGGAAGGCAACTCCCTCTCCCAAACCCCGAGATCGGTCAACAGAACTACAGCCTACGCTACCACTCGACAAACTCTCCGAAGAAGCCGATCGAGTGGGAGCTTCGGAGGAGATTTGGGCCACGGAAGAAGAGCCCTTGGGATTTTCTCCTTTCAAAGAAACCTTCGAAGGAGAAATATCCCGTCTGGACTTCTTCCGGCGCCGCAAAAACCTCTCTCACTGGGAGGTAGACCAATCCCTACACTCACCACACACATTACTCTTATCACACTGTTGGCCCCTACAGTAAGGACACAAGGTGTGGGGGTCCGTTTCGACCGCCGACATATACGTGCCACAAGGGCGGTCAGGTAATCCACGACACTTAAGCATCGCAGAGGCCAACTTAACACACACTTTGTCAAAGGAAAAGCAAAAAGAAAGATTAGTAATGGCTGTCAGAAGGCGAGGGTGACAGCGGACACGTCCGACTACCACCCGAGCCGAGAGCATAGTGAGCTCAGCACAGGTGTGTGTGAGGGGGGGAGGTAGCAAGCTACCCTTCCTACCCCCCCCCTCTCTAACTAGCGGTGGGGTAGTAAGCCCTCGTTAAAATTCTAATGGCTCATCATTTCAGCTACGCCGAAAGTAATTACCCATAGTAAATAGCGTGGTTTGTATTTCAGTTACGGAACAAACTTGCAATTCTAGTCCTTATTCATAATCATGCAAGGTCTATTTTGTTGTATTTCTATCCTGACATACGTGCTCAAATCACACAGATAGTACTAAGTAGCTCTTCAAAACATCATCAGTTCTCCGTCTCTAAATCCCACCCACAATGTCAAAAAAACGTTTTAGCAGTAATGAAAGTTGTTGACACACGACAAGATTTGTCTTTTTCTTATTTTATTTTTTTTTCTCAACTATCATTCTCACAAAATAATATCACCTTCATGTCTTACATATTTCATTTTAGTATTGTTAATTGTTTTCACGAGTAAAGTTAGCCTACTGTAATTACTGTACTTCCAGTTATTGACATTATATTTCCAAACCTGTGATAAATCCACAGATAAGAAGGCTGACTTTAGAAAATAAAAAATAAAACTTCATAGCAAATAATGATACTTATCATGCCAGAACTATATTGGGTATCCAAAACTTTCACAATCACTACTGTTCAGTACAACACGTGTACAATGCCGTGACAAGTAGCAAGATTGGCATTGTAAACTAAACACGAATATCTCATGATTACAAGATTCAAAGAACAAAATCAAGCTCATTAAAATCCTTTGGTAAACTCAATTTTAGCTGCCTTGCCACTTATGCTTAAGAGCATATAGTATATAAATTTTGGGTACGACAATCATAAACTATAATGTAAATTTATAGTGATATTAAAGGAAACCAACAAGAAATGCTATACAAGCAGCTGACTTCATATTTTATATACAATAAAAACAAAAAAATGCAAAAACTTACTTGTAAAAAGTGGGATATCGTTCATATTTCATCGAGTGCATTCCTGTTGCATTATGACGAAGCTTGAGCTTAATCCAATATTTTTCCAGGTCATCAAAGTTTGTAGACCATGTGCTCTTCATTTTTCTGGAGAAAAATTACTTCTGTATCAGAAAATATCTACAATATTAGAACATTAATGGCATTTTATCAAATGAAAACCCCCCCATCCATACAAGTCTACATTCATGATATAAGAAAAAAAGAAAAAAAAAATTAAAATCCAAAAATCAACGGGGCTTGTACAGAAAATGACAATGCACAGGTAGGTGTGAGCATGTTCTGGCATCACCAGGAAATCAGACAGAAAATATTCTTTTGTGCAACCTAAGTAACTAAATGACAAAAAAAAAAAAATATATATATATATATACATATATATATATATATATATATATATATATATATATATATATATATATATATATATATATATACTGTAAATGCAATTTTTTTTTCAAAATACTTACTTTATTGTTTTTTAATTTGCAAATTTAGCTTTTGCTAAAGCCATGGAGCATCTGATTTCCAACTTCCAATGGTGTACAAAAATACCTTGAATGTTGTCAGGAAGTTCATCTCAAACAGATGGGAGTAGGGGGTCTTTTCTTAGCATCATTATTCAAGTTTTAAGTAATAGATTGCATCATAGTGATTATAGGAATGTAATATCTGGTGTTCCTCATGGTAGTGATCTGAGCACATTATTTTTCACACACATGCAAACACATATAGGATTTGCAGTTTAGCCTACAAAACAAGCTCGCTGCCTATGCAGATTATGTTACTTTGCCCCAATTTCATCTACTGAATATAGATCTTGGTTTGCTGAATCCCTTAGTACAGATGTACATACATACATATACAGTACCAAGGCACTTCCCCCAAAGTTGGGGGGTACCCGACATCAAACAAATGAAACAAAAACAAAGGGGTCCTCTCCTCTCTACATTCCTCCCAACCTGACAAGGGACTCAACCGAGTTCAGCTAGTGCTGCTAGGGGTGCCACAGCCCACCCTCCCCCGTTATCCACCACAGATGAAGCTTCATAACGCTGAATCCCCTACTGCTGCTACCTCCGCAGTCTTCCAAGGCACTGGAGGAAGCAGCAGAGCCTACCGGAACTGCGTCACAATCACTCGCCATTCATTCCTATTTCTAGCACGCTCTCTTGCCTCTCTCACATCTATCCTCCCATCACTCAGAGCTTTCTGCACTCCATCCATTCACCCAAACCTTGGCCTTCCTCTTGTACTTCTCCCATCAACTTTTGCATTCATCACCTTCTTTAGCAGACAGCCATTTTCCATTCTCTCAACATGGCCAAACCACCTCAACACATCCATATCCACTCTAGCTACTAACTCATTTCTTACACCCGTTCTCAACCTCACTACTTTGTTCCTAACCCTATCTACTCTAGATACACCAGCCATACTCCTTAGATACCTCATCTCAAACTTGTTCAATTTCTGTCTCTCTGTCACTTTCATTCCCCACAACTCCGATCCATACATCACAGTTGGTACAATCACTTTCTCATACAGAACTCTCTTTACATTCATGCACAACCCTCTATTTTTTACTACTCCCTTTATTGCCCCCAACACTTTGCATCCTTCATTCACTCTCTGACGTACATCTGCTTTCACTCCACCATTTGCTGCAACAACAGACCCCAAGTACTTAAACTGATCCACCTCCTCAAGTAACTCTCCATTCAACATGACATTCAACCTCGCACCACCTTCCCTTCTCGTACATCTCATAACCTTACTCTTACCCACATCAACTCTCTACTTCCTTCTCACACACCCTTCCAAATTCTGTCACTAATCGGCCAAGCTTCTCTTTCGCGTCTGCAAACAGTACAGTATCATCCGCAAACAACAACTGATTTACCTCCCATTCATGGTCATTCTCGTCTATCAGTTTCAATCCTCAAGCATTCACTTCTCTCACCACTCCATCAACAGACAAGTTAAAAAACCACGGCGGCATCACACATCCCTGTCTCAGCCCCACTCTCACCAGAAACCAATCGCTCACTTCATTTCCTATCCTAACACATGCTTCACTACCTTCTCTTATATAGTTCATTTATTTCCTTTCCTCACTAGGCTATTTTCCCTAATGGAGCCCCTGGGCTTGGAGGCTCCTGCTTTTCAAACTAAGACTGCACCTTATAGGATTCCTGTATGCACAACCTATTGTCTTTTATTGATGATTCTTTGTTTATCACTTGGATCAGATATGAATCCAATCTTGAAAACCACTTTTATTATTCTCCAGTTACCAAAGCTTGCACTTCAGGCCATATAACACAATGAATATTAGGTAAGAGTCATTACAGTAAAAAAAAAAAAATAAATAAATAACTTCATGTCTATTATCTTATTTTTGGATATTAATATTCATGGCAAAATATAGAACTTGTCTTTTGCCCACTTCATCTTGTCATTTTATTACTTCATCTTTCATACTTTGTCTTTTTAACATACAATTATAAAATACAATAATTATTTTGAAAAAAAAAACCAAGGCCATTAAACTAGCATAAACATTTACTTCATAGCAACAAAAGTAAAATGTTGCCAAGTGCCTGTGTTATCTAAATGGCCGGAAAATTTGTCTTGTATAAAATTCAAGTTCTAAGATTCTGATTTAGACATTTATTTACAACAATAACAAACCTAAGCACCAATACAAATAAACTCCAAGGGCTACTGTACCTGAACCATGGCTTGTTGGTGTAAACATTACGTGTTGAATTGAGACGAGCAAGATCTTCCATAGCAAATTTTCTGGTATTTAGTTGCGTCTTGTATGCAACAGGAGCGAACAAAGTACGGTTTGTAAACTTACTACGATCCCAATACATGCCTGATGCCCAGATCTGATAAAAATAATATGCAGCAATAAATCATGCACATCAATACCTGTACAGTACTTTGATTTAAAATCAATGACTGGTAACTTAAGATATCTCGCTTAATCTTAAAATTGCAATTAGCTCATTTTTTACATTTTTATATATAATTTTCTACTTAAAAATGTACTTTGGAGATAGCACTAGTTTTTTAAAATGTATCCTTAGAAAAATTACATCATGATATCCAGATTTCCTCCCCCAAAAATCTTAAAACTAATTACTGTTGTACTAAGATTATTATAAACTCACCCGACTATTTCCAAGGATAAGAGAAAGTACTTCTCCCATCATCTGATCTTCAGTAAGAGGCTTATCAACAACACGTACACCAGAGAAAATTTCTTTATGATCTACGATCTGTAAATAAATGGAATACGATATATAACATCATCACTGAATAGTAGTATCAAACTTCCCCTTACATCATATCTTATTCGACTTGATAATTAAAATTCTTGTGTTAAATATCTTGGTATCGAAAGATACATTATAGGTTGCAGTTCCTAATGCATCAGTAGAAGGGACTGGGGAGATGATAGTGTTTAATGTTCTATAGAAGTATTCTGACAAATTAGTTGGTAATCTGTATTTTTCCTAACTATACAAACCTTGAGCTCTTTACTATGGATAAATTTCTTCGGTGAAGCTGGAACTAGCCATAAAACTGTTTAGCGAGGTATAACAACTCAACACTAATTAGCAGGGGGTTAGAGGAGCCCCACTCTCACACACATACCTGTGAAATAACATCACTTTTTATTGCAGGCAGGACTTACAGGGGGGATAGATAATGGCAGGCCAGTATGAGTTAAGAACTAAGGTTTTGTATAGTTAGCAAAAATACAAATTACAGTACTTTAACATTTGTTCCAATGCCTAATGCAAACCATTTTGTTCTTTACTATGGAGACTCACCCTTAGGTGGGTAGAAGTCCTAACCAACTAGATAATAACTTGACCAGGGGTGTGACTCTGTGATTCATACAAGCTTAATAGAGGCACCCTGACACCTCGAAAATTCTCAGATGTGTGTAAGAACTGACGGCCTGGGCAATCAGTAGGTGTGTGGTAACTAGGCACTGTGACTTGACCAGGTAAGGATTCTTGGAGTGGAACACTCCACTTACTCAAATTAGCCATTGCCTGACTTCTCCTCGCTGGGAGGACGGGGACGTAACAAATATATTTCACATTTTAGGCTACACATGGGATATGGTTTTTACAGCAGATGGAGGAGGCCAGCTTGCAGAGTTCCACAGGTGCTATGCTTCAAGAGAGGGGAAGATGAAGGAAGAGGTCAGTCAACTCTACCATTCATCCCAGACTAAATCCGGGTAACCTCTGCCCTCGACCTACTGTTACTTGTCCTGCAAAGGAGCCGAGGTATCTCAAACCACATGTTGTGTAGCCACCACAGACCTAGGCATTCATGTTCCTGTGAGTTACATCTTGCCGGTAATGGGCTCTGAAGGTCGTCTGACACTTCCAAATACCAGCTTAAAATTCCTGCCCCACAGAGTAGTTTTTTTAAATGCTAGGGATGAACTCATGCCCTGAACATCATGAGCTCTTGGTCGATGATTTGATGGAGGAGAGTCTGGATTCAAGGCCCAATGTACGACTTGTCAAATCCAAGAAGAGATCATATTCATGTTGACCCTCCTCTTGACCCCGCCCAAGCACACGAAAAGCTTGTTTATGTGCACAACTCTGGTCCATATATCACAGTTGGTACAATCACTTTCTCATACAGAACTCTCTTTACATTCACTACGAAACCTCTATTTTCTAACATGCCCTTCACTGCCCCAACACTTTACATCCTCCATTCACTCTCTGACATACTGTACATCTGCTTCCATTCTACCATTTGCAGCAACAACAGACCCCAAGCACTTAAACTGATCTACTTCTAGTAACTCTCCATTCAAACAAGCACCACCCTCCTTTCTCGTGCATTTCATAACTTTACTATTACCCACATTACATCCCAACTTCCTTCTCTCACACCCTCCCAACCTGTGTCACTAATCGATCTAGCTTCTCCTCTGAGTCTGCAACCCATACAGTATAAT
Organism: Palaemon carinicauda; assembly: GCF_036898095.1. Classification (NCBI taxonomy): domain Eukaryota; kingdom Metazoa; phylum Arthropoda; class Malacostraca; order Decapoda; family Palaemonidae; genus Palaemon; species Palaemon carinicauda. Next base: position 276,002,003 of record NC_090725.1, read on the forward strand.
AAGCAAACAACAACTGATTTACCTCCCACTCATGATCACTCTCATCTATCGGTTTCAATCCTCAACCAAGCATTCTAGCATTCACTTCTCTCACAACTCTATCAACAAAGAAATTGAACAACCATGGCGACATCACACAGCCCTGTCTCGGTACCACTCTCACTGGAAACTGCTCCCTCAATTATTTCCTACCCTAACATGACAAATTCAAAGATAATTTGTATTGTTCCTAACTAATACAAACCTGGAGTTATTTATATATGGATGTGTTCTTTCGGCGAAGCTGAAAGGCAGCCAATTAAAATTATGGTGCAACGTGGCAACCCTACCTAGACACGGTAGGGGGTGGTCGGGAGTACCCAGCCACCTCTATATATATACTCAGATCGGTGATCTAGTCACTTATTCTATTGCAGGCAGGACATATAGTGGGAACAGATGATGGTGGGACAGTTTATATAAACAACTCCAGGTTTGTATTAGTTAGGAAATAGACAAATTATCTTTGAATTTGTCATTTATTCCAACACAAACAAACCTCACGTTATTTATATATGGATGACTAACACTTGGGTGGGTGGATAAGTCCAAATACTAGCAGTTATTGACCAGGGTTTTGCCTAGTAGAGTATTAGACTGTAATCTAAGGAAAACCTTGCCACCTTGCTTATCAAAACAAAGTGAGAATGATGACGGCCAGAGCAAAACTGGTTGTGAGATATATCATGTGAACATCTAAGTAAGAATGTTCGGAGATTAAATAGGAACCTCACACATAAAAATGACAAATTCGTAGGACGTAGGTAATTTGTATTTTTCCTAACTATACAAACCTTAGCTATTTAATATGGGTAATTACTTTCGGCGTAGCTGAAATGACGAGCCATTAGAATTTTAACGAGGGTTTTACTACCCCACCGCTAGTTAGTGGGGGGTAGGGAGGGGTAGTATACTCCCCCCCCCCTCCTCACACGCACCTGAGCTGAGCTCACTTTGCTTAGAGGTAGGACTTCGCGGGGGGACAGGGCTGGCGGGCAAGTTTAATTAAATAGCTAAGGTTTGTATAGTTAGGAAAAATACAAATTACCTACGAATTTGTCATTCATTTTGTAGCTGAAATACAAACCACGCTATTTAATATGGGTAACTCGACCCTTAGGTAGGGTGGTAAGTCCCAGCCATTACTGGCTTTTGGCTTTTTGCCCGGGGCCTCAGTATCTGAGTGTGTCGGCACTCAACGATAAGGAGTCAATGCACCTCGCTAGCACCTTGCTCTGCAAGGGCTGCGGCCTACATAATCTGTGTGTGGAGGAATGAAGTGTGACTCATCCTAGGAGGATGACCTGAAGTTCTTTAGATGGAAACTTAAGGCTAGGACTCTCCCAATACCACCTCGTCAGGGTATGGGGACGTGACAGTATTAGCTTAATACTAGGAACACAAGGAAACATGGTTTACCTGCAGTGGTTTGAGGTCAGCTGTGCAGAGAACCCAGAATGCTGCTTTCCCCAAGAGAGGGGAGGATGAAGAAAAGAATAAGGGCCAGACATACCTTACCATTCATGCAGCCTAAAACTGGGTAACAATGCCCTCAACCCTCTGCTACTTGTCCATTAAGGAGCCTGAGGTTTAACCCAGCTGTTGTGCAGCCACCACAGGGCCGATAGAGAACGTATCGAGCCTCCTGTGTGTCACGTCTTGCAGGTAGTGGGCTGTGAAGGTCGTCTGACGCTTCCACACCCCTGCTTGTAGAACCTGCGTCACTGAGTAGTTCTTTTTAAAGGCCAGGGACGTAGCTATGCCCGACATCATGTGCTCTAGGCAACGTGACGGAGGAGGGTCGGGATTTCGGGAATGATGGATTACCCTACGAATCCAAGCTGAGATGGTATTCTTGGTGACCCTCCTCTTTGTCCTCCCAGTGCTTACAAACAATGCTTGCACTTGAGGACGAATTGCAGCCGTTCTCTTAAGATAGAGCCTCAGACTCCTTACTGGGCACAGTAGGAGATGGTCTGGTCTGGGTCATCTGTTACGGAACGAAGACTCGAAATCCGAAAAGAGTCAAACCGAGGGTCTGGCACTCCCGGATTCTGAGTCTTAGCAACAAACTCAGGGACGAATCTGAACGTTACCTTCCCCCATCCCCTTGAATGGGCGATGTCATAAGAGAGACCATGCAGTTCCCCAACTTGTTTGGCCGAAGCCAACGCAAGTAGGAACACCGTCTTCCAAGTTAGGTGGTGATCTGAAGCCTGGCGTAATGGTTCGAAGGGAGGTCTCTTCAGAGACCTGAGAACTCGAACCACGTTCCATGGAGGTGGTCTCACTTCTGACTGAGGGCAGGTAAGTTCATAAATTCGTATGAGTAAGGAAAGTTCCAGCGAGGAAGAAATGTCCACTCCTTTGAGCCTAAAGGCGAGACTTAAGGCTGAGCGATAGCCTTTCACTGCCGAGACTGAAAGGCGCACTTCTTCTCGCAAATACACAAAGAACTCCGCTATTGCTGGAAAAGTGGCATCGAGTGGAGAGATACCCCTTCCACAACACCAACCACAGAAAACTCTCCACTTTGCCTGGTAGACTCCTGCGGATGACCTTCGCAGGTGTCCAGACATCCTTTCCGCAACTTGTTGCGAAAATCCTCTCTCTGCGAGGAGATGCTGGATAGTCTCCAGGATTGAAGCCGAAGCGAAGCTACGGCCTTGTGAAAGATGTTGGGGTGTGGTTGTTTGAGTAGCTCACGTCATGAAGGGAGTTCTCTCGGGAACTCCGTCGGGAGTTGCAGGTCTGGAAATCATTCCGCGTGATGCCATAGCGGAGCTATCAGGGTCATTGAGAGATTGACCGATGTTCTGGTCTTGTTGAGTGCCCTCCTCATCAGACAGAATAGGGGAAAGGCGCAAACGTCGATGTTGTCCCACCGTTGTTGGAAGGCATCTTGCCAGAGTGCTTTGGGGTCTGGGACTGGGGAGCAGTACAGCGGGAGCTTGAAGTTCAACGCTGTAGCGAACAGATCCACAGTCGAGACACCCCACAAAGACAGGACTTTGTTGGCTACTAGACGATCCAAAGACCACTCGGTACTCACTATCTGAGACGCTCTGGTCAGACTGTCGGCGAGCACATTCCTCTTGCCTGGAATGAAGCGAGCCGATAGTGGAATCGAGTGGACTTCGGTCCATCTCAGTATCTCAACTGCAAGATGGGATAGCTGCTCCAAAAAGGTACCTCCCTGCTTGTTGATGTAAGCCACTACTATGGTGTTGTCGCTCATCACCACCACAGAGTGACCCGCCATATTGTTGGAACTGTTGAAGGGCTAGGAATACGGCCTTCATTTCTAGCAGATTTATATGGAGGCACTTTTCTAATTCTGACCACAGGCCTGAGGTCCTGTGGTTCAGAACGTGGGCCCCTCCACCCTTTCTTTGAGGCGTCCGAAAACAGCATAAAGTCCGGGGGGAGGACGAGAAGATCCACTCCCTTTCGTAGGTTCTCGTCTGTCACCCACCACTGAAGGTCCGTCCGTTCCGCAGGACCCATAGGGACCATGACGTCCGGGGAATCGTGTCCATGATTCCACCGAGACTTGGGTCGCCATTGCAGAGATCTAATGCTGAGGCGACCATTGGAAACTAGATGGGCCAAGGATGAGAAGTGACCGAAGACGTAACCACGATTGGGCTGGGAGTTCATCTCGTCTGAGGAAAGGACTTGCGACCCTCCTCAGCCTTGCTATCCTGTCGTCTGATGGGAAGGCTTTGTGGAGATTGGTGTCTAAGATCATGCCTAGATACACCAGTCTTTGAGTAGGAAGCAGAGAGGACTTCTCGAGATTTACCATGATCCCCAGATCTTGGCAAAGTCCCAGAAGTTTGTCTCGGTGTCAAAGAAGGGTCGACTCCGAGTCTGCTAGGATCAGCCAGTCGTCCAGATAACGGAGGAGACGGATGCTGATCCTGTGTGCCCACGATGATATCAGGGTGAACACTTTGGTGAAAACCTGAGGTGCTGTGGAGAGACCGAAACACAGCACCTTGAACTGGTAGATCTTGTTGTCTAGGCTGAATCTCAAGTACTTCCTTGAAGACGGATGGACTGGGAACTGGAAGTACGCGTCCTTCAGGTCCAGTGTACACATGAAGTCTTGGGGTCTCACTGCGAATCTGACCGTGTCTGCCGTCTCATCCTCGAGGACGACTTAGGAACAGTCTTAGAGTCCTTCGACTCCCTCCTGGGAGGGATACAGGGCTCCAACAGCGATGGCGGGAGGCTCTTCTCCACCCCTACCCGAGAAGACTCCTCTATGCGAGGTGGGGTTTCTCCCATTGGTGCGATGGGAGAACGCCTCACCTCACGAGAATACCCTGAGGACGGGAAATCTTCATCCGAAGGGGAAGGAGAGAAAGTCTGGGGGGGGGAGCCTTCCTCAAAGACTTCCGAGAAGCCAACTTAACCCTTGGGGAAGTCACCACGTCGTCCACTCCTCTCTTCCTCTTCAGGGGGGTCGGTACTGCCGCTGATTTGAGGCCCAACTCAGAGAAGGCAGGCTTAAAGGCCTGCACGACAGCCCTGACATGAGACCCAAACCATGGCTGCTTACTGACAGCGGCGCTGTCAGAGACTCCCTCTGGAGGGAAGGGGATCGTTCGATCCCTAGGAGTAGAAACCACAACAGGGTCTTCCTGAAAAGAAGACGGAGAAGAATGCAAGTTCCTGAACCTATCCGGTGTTCTCCTGCCCTCCGGCGGGACGTGAAGGAGATGACCTGGTCGCTCGCGGTCCTGCAGCCTCGCTCGTGGGATCGTGCTGGAAATCCCGCTGCGAATCACGCTGGAAATCCCGCTGCGAATCACGCTGGAAATCCCGCTGCGAATCACGCTGGAAATACCGCTGCGAATCACGCTGGAAATACCGCTGCGAATCACGCTGGAAATCCCGCTGCGAATCACGCTGTGAATCGCGCTGGCGGTCGCGCGATAGGAGTTTATCTGGTTCGCGCGCGGGCGATTGTTCGCACGCGGGGGTAAGGGCGAGGGTGCGCGTGGGCGAGCGATGGCGCGCAGGCGAGGAAGCGCGGGCGAGCGAGGAAGCGCGGGCGAGCGAGGAAGCGCGGGCGAGCGAGGAAGCGCGGGCGAGCGATGGAACGCAGGAGATGGAGCGCGTGGGCGCGCAGGTGATCGATGGTGCGCAGTGGCGCGTTCTGGAAAATGCCGAGGGCGCGCAGTAGGTTGAACAAGCGTTGGCGCGCGAGGAGGCGATTGCACGCGAGCGCGTGGACGTGCAGGATCCTTATGAGCCCGTGAGGGTGATAGCGTTGGGCGCGCGAGCCGGGGAAATCTCGCGCGCAAGAGGGCGCACATCTACAATGGGCGAACGGGCGGTGCGCGCTCGTTGGTGACTGTTCGTGGGCGCACGTTGGTGATTGCGCGCGATGGCGCGTAGGAGAATGCTGGTGAGCCGGAGGGGTCTGATGGCGCGTCGGTGTCATCTGGCGCGTAGGAGATCGCAGGCGAGCAGGGGAAGAAGGTATCTTCCCTCCTGCGCCCAGATCTGAAGATCGTGGGCACACAGGCGAACGTTGGCGCGCAGGCGAGGGCTGGCGCGTAGGAGATCTAGGGCACGCATTAGATCGTGGGCACGCATGGCGCGCATCAGGATACGGGTGCGCAGTGGCGCGCGGGCGAGCAGGAGAATGCTGGCGCACAGGAGATCGACGGCGCGCAGATGAGCACTGGCGCGAAGTCTCAGGAACAGGTGCTCGCTGGTGCGTTATCTCCGAGTCAGCAACTGTAGAGCGCTTGCACGCAATAGCGCGCTGGCGCGCAGGAGAACGTTGGCAAGCAGGGGATACCTGGCGCTTAAGGGACTTTGCCACAATTTGAGCAAGTCCCTTTGTCCCGAAGGGACCGTGGCCTGCTTGATCACAGGATGCGTGGGCGCCCACAGCGCGTCGGGAGCTAGGAAGGGCGACGGCAGGTCAGCAGGTCAGGCAGGAGTAGGAGATCGCGAATGATCGGCAGACAGGTCCAGGGATGTAGCTGGAAGGGCAGGTGAACGGCGACGAGGTTCCTCTGCGGCGGACTGCGGCGAAGACGAGCCGAAGAGGCGCCTCCTAACATCCTTGTGAGGTGAAGGAAGGCCTCTACGGCAGAGGGGAAGGCGGGCCTTACGCCTTATACGCCCTCTGGGGGCAGCAGGTAGACCATTGGCAGTCCTCCGAAGACGAGTCTCTGTCAGTGAACTCCCCCGAGGGGGAGAATCACCTGCAGGAGAGACCATTGGACTTAGTTCCTCCCTCGAAGGATGTTCGGAGGGGGGAGCTAAGCCTTCAGCTACATCAACAACAGGAGCAGAGGTTTGAGATGACTCATCAGAAGCCTCTGCCACAACAACGTCGACGATAGACAGACGATCAACCTCTGCTAACGTCGGTGACTGTTTGACAGCTGCCCCTAACCTGATTATGTCAAACAGGGCTTCCTTGGAGGGCGAGCCCTGAAGCCCCAAGGAAGCCCAAAGCTGTAACAAATCATCATTAGCAACATTAGAAAAAATTAAATCCTCCCCCGGGGGAGGAGGAGGAGCTGCCTCGCTATGGGAGGCAACTCCCTCTCCCAAACCCCAAGATCGGTCAACAGAAATGCGGCCTACGCTACCACTCGCCGGCCTCTCGGAAGAAGCCGATCGAGTGGGAGATTCGGAGGAGGTTTGGGCTACGGAAGAAGAGTCCTTGGGATTTTCTCTCTTCAAGGAAGCCCTTGAAGGAGAAATATCCCGTTTCAACTTCTTCTTCTGGCGCCGGGAAAACCTCTCCCACTGGGAGGTAGACCACTCCCTGCACTCACCACATACTTTATCTCTGTCACACCGTTGGCCCCCCAACAAAAAGGACATAAGGTGTGTGGATCTGTTTCGACCGCCGACATATAAGTTTCACAAGGGCAGTCAGGTAAGCCAGGACACTTCCGCATCGCAAAGGCCAACTTCCAAACACACTGTCAAAAAGAAAGAGCAAAAAAAGATTAATGGCTGTCAGTGTAGGCGAGGGTGATAGGGGACACGTCCGTCTAGCACCCGAGCCGATAGCAAAGTGAGCTCAGCACAGGTGTGTGTGGTGGGGGGGGGGGGGGGGGGTAGTATACTACCCCTCCCTACCCCCCCCCTAACTAGCGGTGGGGTAGTAAACCCTCGTTAAAATTCTAATGGCTCGTCATTTCAGCTACGCCGAAAGTAATTACCCATATTAAATAGCGTGGTTTGTATTTCAGTTACGGAACAAATAGACGTTTCACAATACTTACCTCGCGGGAAGCAATGAGGACGTGTACGAGTATATCAATATAAACTATACTAGGTTACACAAGGCAAATGGTTATTACCTGCAGTGGTTGAATCCAGCTTGCCGAGGGACACATGGTGCTGTAACCCAAGAGGGGAAATTGAAAAAAGGAAAAAGCCAGACATACTTTCATTCATTCCAGACTTAACCCAGGTAGCCAGTGCCTTTAACCAACTTTTACTTGTCCAACAAGGAGCCCGGGGTATCTTAAACCACTTGTTGTGCAGCCACCACAGGACCGATAGAAAATATATCAAGGCTCTTGCGAGTCACGTCTTGTAGATAGTGGGCAGTGAAGGTCGTTTGGCACTTCCGCATACCCAGACTAACCCAGGTAACATTAGCTCTCAACCCTCTGCTACTTGTCCATCAAGGAGCTTGAGGTGTTTTAGACCACTTGTGCAGACACTACAAGACCAATGGATAACGTATCCATGTTCCTGTGGGTTACATCCTGCAAGTAATGGGCGGCAAAAATCGTCTGACGCTTCGATAAGTCCGCTTGCAATACCTGCGCCACAGAATAGTTTTTCTTGAAGGCCAGGAATGTTGCAATGCCTCTGATGTCATGAGCTTTGTGTTATTTTTGAGGGGGCGGATCAGGATTAAGCGCAAAGTTAATGACCTTGCGGATCCAGGAAGAAACTGTATTTCTTGTGACCCTCCTCTTGACATTCCCCATGTTGACAAACAGTTCTGACACACAGTGTTAGCTGCTGCTGTTCTTTTAAGGTAACATTTCAGACTCCTTACCGGGCAAAGTACCCGTTGGTCTGGAGATAAGGACCTCACAAATGCCAAGGGCAAAGAAGCCACTGCGAGGGATCCTTCTTAGCCTTACGCTAAAGAAGCTGCAAGAGCGCTTCCCTTTTAGGGGAAGCAGATATCCCCAAAGACAGCCATGCTTGCAACACATCTGTAAGAGAAAAGGGCATCCTACAGCCAAAGGAGAAGGCTCTTCGCTAGAGGAAGCAACAACCCCCTCTGTACCCCAAGGCTGCCCAGGAGTTAAAGGGTCTGCGCTCCTACTATAACGCTCCCCGGAGGAAGCAAGTGAGGAGGAACTTCAGAAAGAGATACAGGAGTGCGTGAAGAAGCAGCTAGCTCTTTCTTCGCCCCCAAATTGAATTGAATTGAATATAGGAAGAAAATCCTGAGGGAGAGCGATTGCGCTTGGCTTTCCTCTACCTGCGCAGCTACAATCTTTTCCACTGGGAGTCAGACCACTCCCTACACTCGTCACAGGTTGAGCCCTGCTCGCAACGGATCAGTCGCAACTGATGACATGGTCCAGCAAGGACAACTCTTGCGACCAGGAAGGTACGCATGGGAGAGTCAATGAATGAAGAGGCGCATTCACACCTGAAAGATGAGTGTAAAGCAACAATTTATCCAATGACTATGGCTAAGCCTTGAGGAGGAGAGAGAGGAGACCACCACTCTCTACCAGCCAAATAGAAAAAGTGACTAGATCACCAATCTGCAAGTATATATATAGAGGTGGCTGGGTACTCCCGGCGGGTTGCCACCTCGCACTACAATTTTAATTGGCCGCCTTCCAGCTTTGCCAAAAGAATACATCCATATATAGATAATGTAAGGTTTGTTAGTGTTGGAATAAACACGCTTTACTGCATATGTATAAACTCTTCACCGCTTGCAATAACCTTCCACCAATTCCATATAACTTCATGACATTCCACATTGCTTCCCTATCAACTCTATCATAAGCTTTCTCCAGATCCATAAATTCAACATACACCTCCTTACCATTTGCTAAATATTTCTTGCATATCTGTCTGTGAAAATTTGATCCACACATCCCCTACCTCTTCTAAAATCACCCTGTACTTTGCAAGATTGCATGCTCTGTCTAATCCTTAATCCTATTACTTAGCACTCTACCATACACTTTTTCAACTACAGGCCACAAACTAATACCCATTGAATTACACTCCTCCTGAACATCTCCTTTACCTTTATATAGCGGAACAATACACACATACCCAGTTCACTGGTTCCATTGATAACATATATTAAACAATATTACCAATCATTCAAGTACAGTCACACTGCCTTCCTTTAACATCTCAGCCCTCATTTCAACACCTGCAACAGTAATTATATCTACTTCCCTAGTAAACTCAAAATTCAGTAACTTTTCAAAATATTCAGCCGACATTTTCCTTCTTGGCTTTTTATAACTCACTATAAAGTTTTATGGCTAGTTTCACCTTAGCAAAAGAAATAAATCCATGGTAAAGAGCAAAATGGTTTGTATTATGTGATGGAACTAAGTATCTTTAATATGCTGTAGGCTGACAGTATTGCCATATTTTTTTAAGTCTTTTGAATTTCCCTTAGATTCAACCGGGTTTTAAGTCCATAAACGTTCCATAGAATTTTGTATACATTGGATACTAAGGCAATGAAGATGGATTTCCTTTGAGAAGTGTTATTTCTGCTTATTTAGCTGCAGTTGGATTTCTGTTTAGCTGCACCAGCAACATTCTTTTTATTAGGTTTTGGTTCTTTAGATATAATTTCTTAATGTTTACTTTAAGATATGCTCACACAATATCAATGTCCTATACAATGTAACCTTGTTGGGAACTGGCTGTCACAAAGGGGCTGATGAACTGTCCACTTGTGCACTTTGGTCATCAACAATTTATCTAAATCACTCATTAATCAAGAGATAAACAGATTCATTTAGGCATTTCCTATGTCCACCACACAACTATAGCTCAAGAACAGATAAGCCCCCTTTTATAGGGTGTACTATGGCTTGTAAAGAGTTATTTGTAATGCCTCTAGTGCCTCAAGAGTAAAGTTTAAATGAAGGTTTTCCCCTTACTCGATCAAGTGAATCATTCAAATTATGCATGTAAAGAGGCATGCCTTCCAGCTTCAATTCCTTCACGTTCTAAGAACAATCAAAACCAAAATCAAAACTATGTAAGTCACCAAAATCCAGGCTAAATAGTCTAAGGAGCAAAGAAGAGCATGTAACTAACTAATTTAGTTTAAAGTAACTATTGAGGGCTAAGTTAAAAGTTTACCATATAATAGCTGCTTCCTAAAGCCTCCAACCAACAGCATATCATTTAATATCATCAGGCTCTCCATGGTTGAATTAACTGGCCTAAAGTTTAATATCTGCATATTGAAATCTCAAAATGGTTAAATAGGCTTAAAAATATTATTATAGTATCAATATAGTGTGCATTCCAACTGTTATTTTCTTTATAATAATCATTATTTGAATATTGATATTGGCAGTTGAAGCTTCATAGTAACCTAAAGTGAAGGGCACTGTGGAGACCAGGTAAAAAGTAATTGGATTTTATCTCATATGCCCCCAAACATTTACAGCAAGTTTTGCATTTCTGTTACTTATGTGCCAGAAATTACAGTACTGTTTACTTCCAAGACATTATTCCGGAAAGGCTATCATTTCTTAACATTCTGTACTCTGTCCACTATTACAATGTAGCTTTTACCATCCTGAAGAAAATTCTAAATGCCATAACTTTAACAAAACTTTATCTTAAAACCAGGTTAAGCATGAAAAACTAGATCGCTTCACAAAATAGCAAAATAATGAAATATTGAATATTCCTAAATCCCAATATGAAATACTTATACCTTAAAAAAATTTATTCATACCTGTAGGAAAGCACTCAAGAAATTAGCAAGTCTCAAGCCCATTCTAGCTTCATTTTCAAACTGTTTCTCAACTCCAAATGCAATGTCACCACGGAGAATTAGTTCATCAGGACTAAACAGTTTACAGTTCTCTGGAGTTACCGACTTCAGGTACTCTATCACTTCGTCTACATTCATTTTGTCTGTACGAGATGCATTGGCACCTGTTACATTGTTGTAGTCCCTCGAAAGGTATTTCATTCGTTCATATTCCTCCATACGATTGTAGTCAAATGGCAGCTTTTGAATCCCTGGTAAAGAAAATTCTAGAAATTAAAGTGAAACTACAGTGCATTAGATATTTTTTTGTATGACTGAGATGATGAACTACCCCTCTTAGGTAGATGTCACAAATATTACTAATACAATTTCAACAAAGGATATGTTATTACATCGATTACAATTACTGGAGAAATTAAAAAAATAGTAAGAAAATTACAGGAAGACACCTAAAACTAAAAGAATGAATGAGATGTAAAAGGCATAAAACAGTACAGCTGTTGGAAAAAGAAATCTGAAAATAACCCTAAAAAAACTCTAGACCCCAAATTAGTACTTACAGCCAATAGGGGTACAGCTGAAAGAGTTTCGATACTGGAAAAGGGTTGCTCTTTCAATGAGTTCTCCAAGGTAAGGTCGACGAACAACATTTGGTAATCTATAACCTGGCTTGCATCGACATTGATAGCCCCCTCTTCGAAAACCATAGCCATCCAAGGGTTCACACTGTGAAATAAACATCAATAACACATGGCTATTTAAGATGCAAATAAATTTCCCATAAATATGGCATAAATCTTTAATAAATTAATACTTGACCCACTCACTACAAGGCATTGGATCCCTCTTCAGTAGCTCCATTGGATATGTATGCACATTAATTCTATGATAATCTATATTATCTATGTACAATTTTTTCCTTCCAATTATAGAACAAATGATGTATTCATATAACTAATAATAAGGGCTATAAATGAACTGTATGGAAACTGTGATATCATATAACACATTGGTGCTGATGTAATATTCATTTAAAGATATTTAGAATGTTATAAATTATATCAACAACACTCCGTGTTATTCTCATAATCGCAATACGGCAGCATGAACTTGAAATCAGCTGATGCCTAACAAAGGTAAAAATTATATTTTGACTATTGAAATGCTCCCAAAATTGAAAAGTAGAATACAAACATGCTTTGATAAACCATAAATAAATGCAACAATGTTTACATGTAGTGTAATATAATGGCTTAATAATATACTAAATACTAAATACTTCATGAACTATCAGTACATGCACAGAGAAAGATACAGAACGCATTCGTATAACTAATAATAATGGTTATAAATGGACTGTATGAAAACTATGATATTCAGTAACATACAGTATTGGTGCTGATGTAATATTCATCAAGAAGATATTTCAAATAAATTAAGATATTATATAAACAATACATAGGCTATGTACGCATTCTCTTGATAAAGTAGCGGGACCTTTCAGATCAGCTGATCTCAACAAAAAGGTAAACAAAAAAATTGATAACTGTTGATTGTTAATACTTCTGAAATTAAAAAATAGAATACAAAAATGCTTTACTAGAGCATATGAAACTAGAAAATGAAATAATGATAAAGTAAGAAAATATTAATAAAATGACAAAGTTTGCATTTTTCCTAACATACAAACACGAAATCTTTACTATAGGAGATATTCTAGCACGTGCTGGAAAATATGGCAGAAAAACCTTAACAAGGTCGTTAACGACCGGGCAGGTGATTATCCACCTGTTAGCGGTGGGGGACCGCCAGTCGGTAGCTACTGTTTACCTACAATCGGATTCTAGCTAGGACTATTCCAGGGGGGCGGTGATGGAGGGAAGATTTGTGTAAAGAATTCGGGTTTGTATGTTAGGAAAAATACAAACTCTGTTATAAGTTTGTCATTTGTTCCTACACTGATACAAACCCTCATTCTTTACTATAGGAGACGTAGTCGTGAGGCTAGGGTGGCCAAGGAGTTCCATATTCATAGGGAAGATAGTCCTCAGACTAGACTCTTGTGAAGAAAAAATCTCCTGTAAATCTTCTTTCTTTGTAGATCCCCATAATCTTAGCACATGTGAAAGTTTGTAGATTTGTGGAAACAAACATTTCAGGATGAAGTGGGTCAGGAACATTCGGCTTGGACCCCTTTATACTTAGGATTCCCCCGACCTTGAAAAGGGGAAACCCTCATGACCATGAATATAACTTATACCCTGTGAGAGGAATCAGACGAGTTTCATACCTTATTTCCATTGGCGAGTCCAGCTGAAACTGGCTGGAAAATTGAAATTCTCCAAACCTCTCATCGTCAGATGAAGGATTCTGAGTCTTAGCCACAAAGCCTGGTACGAAGTTGAGAGAGACTTTCCCCCCATCCCCTAGAATGGGTGACGTCGTAAGACAGACCATGTAGCTCACTGACCCTTTTAGCCGAGGCCAGAGCTACCAGGAAGACTGTCTTAAGGGTCAGAAAGTAGTCTGAGGCCCTATTTAAGGGCTCATAGTCCAAACCCTTCAAAGAACGTAAGACCAAAGACACATCCCAAGGTGGTGGTCTAATCTCAACTGGGGGGCAAGATCTCTCAAAACCTCGAATCAACAAGGCGATATCTTCCGAGGCGGAAAGGTCAACCCCTCTCAGACTACAAATGAGGTTCAAAGCTGAGCGATAGCCCTTAATCGCCGAGACTGAGAGGAGCTTTTCCTCCCTGATGTACAAAAGGAAGTCTGCCACTTACGTCAGTTTTCATGAAAATATATAGTATGCTTAGTCTAAAGAGACTAGAGAGAAAGAGTGATGAAAAGCTGAGAGATAAATAAGCAAGATTTAGAAAAGATAAAAGTTGTACTTACCAAATTTTCATTTGGAGACAAGTACAACATGTGCAGAATACAGGTAGTCGTTGACTTTCGACAAAGATAGGGACCGAGAGACGTGTTTTAAGTAGATTTCGACGTATGCCGAACTTAAAAAGTGAAGTTTCCGTAGATTCTCATAACTAATGGTACAGACCACTAAAACACTTGATATCGTTACTCGGTGTTTTGATGATGGGAATTCTATAATAAGATTATTCGGTAACACGCTGAAAGGATATCATTCGTAAACTCTACAAAGAATGAATTGCAAAATATGTCGATCCATTTTCTTTTTTCTTGCAAGTAATGAAAGTAAATACAAACTTATCAAGCTATATTATTTCATTTCCATATTGTAAAAGGAAATATATTATTACTAAGAAAATATTTGTACTATTAGTGTACTTTCTTTAGATAAATATCAATCTATTATCAGAGATTAAATAAAACTAGCGTAGAGTCAAATTTACGCTACAAAGTACTGTATTCATGACAACCGATACAGAGCCAAAAAAAAAATACTTTGTACCATTACTTGATATTTCGGTAATGGGAATACTAAAACTAATCGTTAGCCTTTTGAAAGAAAATCATTGTATTGCCGAGTGGCTTTCCACTGGGAATATGACGTCACCCGACATATATGAACTCGACAGATATCAAAACTTTTCTTTAATTTATTATCAATAAAAGAAAGTAATAATTTACCAAGATAAATCAATTTATTTTTATACAAAAAAAAATATATATTTTCAAGGAAATATTTGTCCTATTAGCGTACTATTTCTGATAGACTCGTGACGCCATCACCCAGAAAATGTTGTAGTAAAGTCGAATCGTTATAAGTTGCATATGTCATAAGTTGAGGACTACCTGTATAGTAATTCACTTTTGATGGCATTTGTGGACCATGGAAAAGCCTTTGATAGTGTGGACCAGCAAATTTTGTGGAGAGTCCTGCATTATTATTGAGTTCTTAAATGTGTAAATTTGATTAAGTCTGTTCATGAGCATAGCAACTGCAAACTTGCGTATAAAAATCAAGCTATATATCATTTTAGTGAGATCAGTGGTAGCGTATGGACACATGTGGGATGACTATGAAACAATCTCTAATAGATTTAGATTTAAGAACAAAGCCCTAAGAAGATTATAGAAGTTAAATGGGAGGACAGCATTAGAAATTAAATCACAAGAGATTATGAACTCGAGTGCCATGAGTGGACGAGATCATGGTGTGGGGTAGATGAAGATGGTTTGGGCATGCTCTTCGCACTCCCCAAGAGAGATTAGTTCACAAAACATTTAACTGGGCTCCACAAGGTACTAGAAGAGTTGGAAGACCCAGACCTATATGGCTGAGGACTAAGAAGCGTGAGGTCGGAGATGATGAATGGAGAAGTACTGAATTAAAGCTCTGGATAGAGACGGCAGACAAAATATTATCAACGCCCTTTGCGTCAATAGGAGTATGATGATGATGAATGGGATAGATAAATAGATGGATGGACAGACAGACAGACAGATAGATAGATAGATATATATATATATATATATATATATATATATATATATATATAATATAAATATATATATATATATATATATATATATATATATATATATATATATATATATATATATATATACATATACATATACATATACATATATATATATATATATATATATATATATATATATATATATATATATATATATATATATATACATATATATATATATATATTTATATATATATATATATATATTTATATATATATATATATATATATATATATATATATATATATATAAATATATATATAATATATAGTGCATATGTGTGTAGTACACACAGGGAGTGAGGGTATACATCTTCTAATAACAGCCAACCAATGGAGAATTTAATACAAAAATGCTTTTCAAAGGCTGATGATGACACACCTTGCTAATTATGAAATAAATTCACCATAAATAAACCAAAATAAAAGTAGCACTAAAAAATACATTGAGAAAAACAAAATTCCACCAAAACTCACAAACTCCATAGATAATAATAAGAGTACTGGATTAAGTGAATCTCCTATACCACTGAGAGTGGAATCGGATCCCCAGTCAGACTAACGATGCTAAACCCGATCATTCCCAGAAAAAATTATACAGTATAAGAGTTGAGAGAAAAAAAAAAAAAGTGTTATTTTTCATTCTAAGGTTGATAATTTCATGCTTAGAGTACCTTTTCTCTATGACTCCGGGGAAATTTCATGAAAATAATTCTGATAAACAGAATTCAATTACTTATAAATCAATAAAAAATTAAAGAGAATGGATTTTCATAAGTTCAGACTTATTAAACTTTCACTGGTTTATTGAGGAGGGCATGAGTTGATACTGTTAAAAATTAAGTAGTTGGTTAGCTAAAATAAAATTAGGAAAAGGGCCATACCGTAGGTAAAAATTGGAAAGCAAAGCAGATATATATATATATATATATATATATATATATATATATATATATATATATATATATATATATATATATATATATATATATATATATACATATATATATTATATATATATATATATATATATATATATATATATATATATATATATATACATATATATATATTATATATATATATATATATATATATATATATATATATATATATATATATATATATATATATATATAAAAACTTGAAAATTAAATTCTAGAACTGTCTTCAAAATACCAAGCAGTAACCACAATAGCAAAGACCTAGCAAAGCAGTTATTAAAATTGCAGACATACAGACATACCTCTGTAGTATCTTTTTTGCATCTTGCAGTGTCAGCAAACCTATTCGGACCATCATTACCTTCTCCTCTCGGACACTGATTCATATCTATTCGATCATAATCCATTTCCATTACAGCAATGCCTGTTAATGTTGGATATTCGATATGACGGTACTGAGTGTGACGTGGATATAAATCAGCTGTTGGAGTAAAAAAAAAATATTAAGAAACAGTAAAGATGCACCCTTAACTCTTGTGAGACTTTGAGAAGAGAGATGTAAAATATCTTGGTTTAATTTTGATTTAACAATAAAAAACAATCTTTTTGAGCATAAACAACTAAAAAATCTCAAATCCATAAAAGTAATTTTAATTCAGTACAAACCCGAGGTCTTTAATATCATCATGATTACAGCGAAGTTGGAACCTGGCTCTCAAAATTTATAGAGGTGAAAGCAATTGCTGGCAGGTAGTGGAGAGGCCCAAAACCCCATTCTGTCTCACAGAGTAGTCACTTCAACCGTCACCTTAGAGCTTGTGGGGTGGATGTGGTGAAGTATAACTTAAAGGACTCACATTTGTATAGTTAGGAAAAATACAAATGACTAAATATTTTTTATCTATTTCTAAATGGATACAACCCTTGTCCTTTAATAGGAGACTGATCCTTGGGAGGGACCAAGTTCTTTTTACCAAATTGTTGCGTCCTCTAATGCCAATGCCTATCCCGGAACTGGTGAGCAGTAAATCAGGAGTTTCTTCTCCAGTCTTGTCACATGGAGGTCGATTGTTGGGGAACCTCACCAAGTCAAGAGGTTCTTCTCCATTGGAGGGTGCAGGGACCACTCTGATTCTACCACTTGTCTCTGTCGACTTAGGATGTCGATTGTCGATGGACACATTACTTTTACCAGCAATGAATCAAGCCAACAGTCTGTTTGAGAGCATTGTTCAGTGCCCATTCATAAGCCTGCAATGCCGAACTCACAGTGTCTCTTCACACACCATTGAAGCAACTGCTGATGTGGATGGCTGAGAGGGACAAGTTTCTCTAATGATGACAAATGACCTAGTAGCTGCTGACAATGACATGGTGGTAGGTGTTGATGGTGTAGAAAAGGTGCGCTACTGTTTTTGAGTCTTGTCACCTGCTTGTTGGCTGGAACGTCTCTTCCCTTTGTCATATCCACTAACATCCCCTGATATTCCATCCACTGCTTGAGTATGAACCTGGACTTCTCCAGATTTACCCCGATCCCCAAATTCGTGGCAAAAAGAAAGAAGTTTATCCCGATGTTGAAGGAGTTGTTGACACTGGGAGGATGGGAGGATCAGCCAATAATCCAAGTACTTGAGTAGTCATATCCAATTGGCAAACACCCAAGCAGATATGGGTGTGAATATCTAAGGGCCAGTTCAAAGTCCAAAACACAGAACTTCGAATTGGAAGACTTTTCCCATCAAGGTGAAGAGGAGGAATTTTCTCAACTGATGGACCACGATATGGAAACATGCATCTCTCAGGTTCAGAGAGAACATATAATCGTTCTTCCTGATGGTCGCTCTTATAGTGCTTGCTGCCTTTTATCTTGAATAGAGTTTGTAGAAACTTGTTTTCAGGGCAGAGAGGTTGATTACTGGTTTCTAGCATTCTCAAGACTTTTCCACTATGAATAGTTGACTGCAGAAGCCTGGAGATCAATACAGAACTACAAGCAGTGTGCCCTCTTCCATCATTTTTTATACTTCAGCCTAAAGAATCAGGTCTTTCAGTAAATTCAGGTGGTGACAACTTTGTCGCTGGAGTCCAAGTGGAGATGAGAAGACGAGAGCCAGTATCCATGTCTGAGTATCTCCACTGTCCAGTCCTCTGCCCCATAGTTCTGCCACCTTCTCCACTGGTTTACTAGGCATCCCCAACTCGTGGTAGTTGAACGGGATTGCCTTCACTAGTGGGTTCTAGCTCCCTTTCTGCCCCTTCACTTTCTAGGCTAGCCAAAATGGGGACAAAAATAATTGAGCAGAATCTGCAGCTCTTCTATCAGATGGAGCTCTTGGTGCAGATGCTCTAGTTTTCAGAGCCATAGGAGTCTTCTAAAGGGATGACTTCAAGGAAGTTATAGCTTTATTACTTGGAGAGTCCTGATTGGACTTCCTAGACTTTTCCATAATTCCTTCCACTTCCCCAAGTGGAAAAAGAGCTGGGCCGTGGTAGTCAGGTCGTTCCTCAAAACCAGAATGTTGATCAATTTGTCTGGTGAATTTGGAAGCTACGGAATCTCACCATTTAAGGACCCAGTTGGATGACTGGTGACCAAGGAAGGTGACCACCTTCACTCATGACAGAACGAGGTCTGTGAACTTCTGCTTCTTCTTCCCAGGTTCAGGCAGATAAGAAGCAAAGAAGGCAACCATTCCTGACCAGTGTTCTACCCACAACATTGTCTAGAGACTAGCCATTGAGGTAGCCTCTACATGTGTAGAGTCCCATGCTGAGATCATCTCCCTATTGATGTACATGCTATTAAGGTTTGAGTGCAGAGTATACTGGCAGTGGCGAGGGACTGGATTTCTCCGAGAAGTAAAATTGTCTTTATCTAGACTTTTGGGGGTAAAAGATTGTCTCTGCCTAGAGCGATGGAGTTGAGATTGTCTCTACCCAGAGCACTGGAGATAAGATTCTTGACGAAAGGCTCACACAAAAAGAGCTCCTTGCTCTAAAGATTAATGCATCCACAACGTCAATTATCTCCCAGGCCAATTCTGACCAGAGAAGGTCCTAAGTAGCTTTTGATCTGTCTAGTGTCGAAAAGATTCTTGATACGTTTTCCTTCTTTTCCTCATCACTTTGGTTGATACCCCAAAACTGTTAACCTGCTTAATGAAGGGCATCACATTTAAAAAGGCTGATTCGGACTCGGGAGGCGAAGCATCGATTGCGTCAAATGACTCTTGACCAATGGCCAGAGGGGGGGGGTGTCATCTCAATCCGAGTAAGGTTGGAAAGATCTAGTGTACTGTAGAATTATTCCTACCTGGAACTAGTACTAAGCCTGGGTAGTACTATGGAGATTCTTACAGGATCGGAACATCTCTTGCCAGCCTCGAGGGCCCCTTTATTCCCTGAGTTATGAAGTAGACACTTGTACTGTATCCCTAAAGGCTAGCACATTCACATCAAGAGGGTCCACAGACTGGAGAGTCCTTGGGCTGCTTGACACCAGGTGACAATAATCAAGACAAGAGTGTCCTACGGGAGCTTGACCATATATGTTTCCTGGTTGTATGATGCATCACGTCTGGACAATCGTGCATGAATCAGTAATTCAATAGGTGAATGCCTGTGCACAAAGACTTCGAACTAACATTCGTCCTGTGCTTTGACGACTTCCTCTCCTTCGTCTTCCTCCAGGCAGCAGACAACACCTCCAAAACCAGAGATGAAGGCATAGGAGGAGAAAAAACAGGAAAAGGAGAGCAAGGACAGTCAATTTTTTCTTGCCATTCTTCACAACCATTGAGATTTGCATCAGTTGACAACACTTTTGCTATAGCAAGGGGCTCCTCCATAGGAACAAGCTAGTCATCAAAGCCTCGTTAGATACCTCCTCCGCAAGCGGAGCTGGAGAGGAGGAACGAGCAGAAACCTTCTGGGCTATGGTAGATATTAGTGAAGGTCACAGCCTATTCCAATCCAAATCCTCACAAGGGTCATCAACATAAGATACCACAGAGGGAAATGGCTGAGAGAGAGGAAGTGGTTGCTAAGCTGCAAACAGCTGAGGCCTGAGATATTAAACATGGTTCTTAGAGCCTTGAAGTTACTACATTCTCTGAAACTTCAGCGGGCGCCGACTGAGTTGACGGGAGGTAGGCGAGGTACGGAACTCCCGAGGGTTCCAAAACAGAAGGGACCTGAGGCACAACCTTACCCGCGAGGAACTGGTTCCAAACTTCCTCCGAAGGAGAACCAGGAAGTCCAAGTGAAGGCCATACCCCTCCTACATGATCTGGAATGGAAGCGGTAATGGAGAACAGAAACATTCCCGGTGGCGGAAAACATTGCCCCAATAGGGGAGGCAAAAGGATCTGCCTGACCAAGAGGAATGGGGGTTAAATTAATGGTGCCACTCTTCCTTGACTTCCCCCCGGAGGAGGGAGGCAAGGAAGAGTCCGAAAGGAGAGAACGAGAGGCCGAAGAAGAGGCCCAAGACTCCTTACCTTTCGACGGTGAACCTAGAGGTAAAGAGTCCTTCTTGGATTTCTTCTTCTTCCTCTTCCCGAACTTCTCCCACTGAGAGGGCGACCACTCTCTACATACTTGGCAGGGGAGCTTTCAGAACACCTACGACCTCTGCACCCAGGGCATGGGAATGAGGATCCACCTTCAGCGGCGACATAAAGGTGCCACAGGAATTCAGGGGCACCCCGGGACACTTCCTCATAATAGAGGACATCACATCCAACAAAGAAAAAGAATTTATCAAAAGCACAAAAAAGAAAGGCTAGTCTGCCAGTCAAACAAAAACAGGAGAAGCGGTGTTACCTCTGCAACGGCTAGAATCCCAGTGAAAGTAAACAGTAGCTACGGACCGGCAGTACCCCACCTCTAACAGGTGGATAACTACCTGCCCGGTCGTAACGACCTTGTAAAGGTTTTCCTGTCATATTTTCTAGCTTGCGCTAAAACATCTCCTATAGTAGCGAATGAGGGTTTGTATCAGTGTAGGAAAAATTGTATTTTAATTAAAGTAAACCAACAAGTCACTACCATTCTTCTTTTTCCGAATATATTTACATGCTACAAAATAATATCCAACACATCAACATTGCTCTTCAAGCTTAATAGTATTAATTTTCAAATTCCAGCCATGAAAAATAAGATTACATCAACAGATAAACAAATTTAATTCATTAACCTGATCACAAATCAGTTCAAGAGAAAAAGAGTCAATCTTACCAAAAGGAGTGATGGCAGGAACAGACCACTTGTTGGATCTACCACAGTCAAAATATGGTCTAGTGAATTTTACAGGTCCAGGATTTTCTTCAGGGGCATTAGGACCATGGAACACATATGTCTCATTGGTGTTGTTTGCATAACGGATTCTAACCTAAAAGATATGAGCAGTAATGAGACTACACCCAAAGAAACTTTTACATATAGTAAGCTAGCAATTCCCTACTTATGTAACAATAATAATTTCTAGTACAGTATACAGCAAAACTGGTGATATCTGAATTCAGAGATTTTCGTTCGAAAGACACTAACTGGCAACTCTCAAATTCTTCACATACCTAATGAGACTAGGTTCAAGGAACGAAGCATTTTGAAACTTCGCTCAATAAAAGATACAGTTCATTAAGTATGATTTTAAAGAATTTATGCTATATTTTTATCAAAACATCAGCCAGATCATTATGGAAAAATTAACCCAATAATCGTTATTTATGATAAAATAAAAAATTAATGAGTGACATTTTAGCCACCATAGGCAAGTATTTATCGTAAAGAACGTATCGGAGATGTAGTTGTGGGAAGGGTCTAACCGGACATCAACTGGCAGTCTCACGGTGGCACTCTCACAAGCAAGTCCTCTGTCAAATATGGCTAAAGCCACTCAACAGCTACCAGATAACTGTAATTGTAGTTAAGCTTATTTCACCAGATTCTCTATAAAAAAAAATAGATATAACCAATCGTCTTAACATCAACGAAACAACTGTTTATGGATGGCTAAAAGATATAATGAACAAGAAAAATTGAAAAGCCATCCTAAGAGGTAAGAGACGCTGCTGCTGCACAACCGCAGAAGACGACAAAGAGTTATAAAGCCAATAGCATAGACCTAGACTCCAGAGCCATCCTATCATCTTCATCAATTTTATTATTATTACTGTATAATTTAGGATACGTTGTTATTGTCTTTCTGTAGAATCTGCAAATAACACGTGTGGCTGAATATGCCTGACCTGATTATAGTCTTCAGTTCGTAAAGTAAAAGTAAAATAATAGAAAGGTAGAATTAATTATATTTCTAATAGCAAAGATAACTCACCACCTCGCTTATTTATTTATTCGTTTATTAATTTTTCCCCAAACTGAAAAAAACCCATTTGGAGACTAGAATTATATAAGTAGCATTGACTATAGTCTAAACTATGACTTGTAATAATTTATTGCAAGTTTTGTTTTATACATACAAGCAAAAAATAAGTAATAACGTTGATATCATACCCCAAATGCATAAATTGTTATCATTAGACTATAGAGCTCTGCTTAAACTGTTCTCCATCTAGACACCCTCTTTCCCAGTTTGAATCCTTCTATCCAGATAGACAGCTCAAAGACTAGTGTCACTGACTCTCACGGAGTCACACTGACAAAGGGATTCATGCTACAATAACATATCTAATTTTTGTTCTGAAGTATCATTTTAGCATGAAATGGTCTTTTTTTAACGATCTAACATTATTTAATGATAAAATTATCCATAACAAGTTACCAACGTTGTCTCACATACACATGTTTACAAAGTGAAATATAAGATTTAATACTAAGCGGAAACTTAAGAACAACACTTGTCCGAAGCAAAAATAAAAAGGTATCACCAGTTTTTCTGCATACTGTACAAAATTCCCTACTAATTTCACAATATTAATTTTAAATTTGTCCACATGTACCTATTATCAGAGACAATCGCTGGATTACAGACTGATGATTTATATTTTTATGCCCAAACTCACATCATGACATTATTGTACAATATATTTTAATTATCCTGGAGGGAAAATACTAATTTAAAAAATGGCAATATTGTACCATCAAAGCACAGAAAACCAGTATAAACAGAGAACTTAAATTAAAAATACAGTAAATACACGACTAACAAAAAATTTCAGTGAACTCTCGAATCTCACCACTAGAGTAAAGGAAGGGTTACGAATGTCAAAAATTTTGAAGAGTTGTGCATCATAAATGAAAACAGGTGGAATACCATGTTAATTAATGTATAAGTGTGTGAGTACAAGACTTTTAGGGCAAAATGTAGGAGTTGAATGTGACAAGTAAGGTTACATTAAGTATAAAAAACACAAGTTTGAAAATAGACTGTGGTAAAAGGTAAAGTAAAGGCATGAGTGCTTAAGAGCAAATAAATGAATGCCTATAAAATTATGGCATCCAGATACCAATCTGCTGTACTTCCACCCCAAAATGTGTAGCAAACCACTGCAACAAATGCAGCAGGCATTACAAAATAAGGACATATTTTTCTTTCATTCCTTGTTATCACTATACAATACTTTACTACTTAGGTAGTTTTAACAGGCTTTTGAAGGGCATTCTAATGCTTTATATATATTTTTAAGCACTTATTGTGTGCATTTATTTGGAAAAGAAATAATTTCATAACGTACATTCCATTCTTCCCAAATACTGTATTCTAGTTGAATGTCATGTTGAATGGAGAGTTACTTGAGGAGGTGGATCAGTTTAAGTACTTGGGGTCTATTGTTGCAGCAAATGGTGGAGTGGAAGCAGATGTACGTCAGAAAGTGAATGAAGGTTGCAAAGTGTTGGGGGCAGTTAAGGGAGTAGTAAAAAATAGAGGGTTGGGCATGAATGTAAAGAGAGTTCTATATGAGAAAGTGATTGTACCAACTGTGATGTATGGATCGGAGTCGTGGGGAATGAAAGTGATGGAGAGACAGAAATTGAATGTGTTTGAGATGAAGTGTCTGAGGAGTATGGCTGGTGTATCTCGAGTAGATAGGGTTAGGAACAAAGTGGTGAGGGAGAGAACGGGTGTAAGAAATGAGTTAGCGGCTAGAGTGGATATGAATGTGTTGAGGTGGTTTGGCCATGTTGAGAGAATGGAAAATGGTTGTCTGCTAAAGAAGGTGATGAATGCAAGAGTTGATGGGAGAAGTACAAGAGGAAGGCCAAGGTTTGGGTGGATGGATGGTGTGAAGAAAGCTCTGGGTGATAGGAGGATAGATGTGAGAGAGGCAAGAGAGCGTGCTAGAAATAGGAATGAATGGTGAGCGATTGTGACGCAGTTCCAGTAGGCCCTGCTGCTTCCTCCGGGGCCTTAGATGACCGCGGAGGTAGCAGCAGTAGGGGAGTCAGCATTATGAAGCTTCATCTGTGGTGGAAATGTGGGAGGTTGGGCTGTGGCACCCTAGCAGTACCAGCTGAACTCGGTTGAGTCCCTGATTAGGCTGAAGGAACATAGAGAGTAGAGGTCCCCTTTTTGTTTTGTTTCATTGTTGGTGTCGGCTACCCCCCAAAATTGGGGGAAGTGCCTTGGTATATAGATAGATAATTGTGAAGGCCTCTTGAAATTACATACGCCTGCAGACCCCCAGAATTTCAAGGTTTGAGTTCCCAGGAAACTTTCACTGCATGACATAGTACTTTTCTCTTATAATATGACAAATTCGTAGATAAATTGTATTTTTGCTAACTATACAAACCTTAGCTATTTAATAAGGGTATTACTTTCGGCGTAGCTGAAATGATGAGCCATTAAAATTTAACGAGGGTTTACTACCCACACCACTAGTTAGCGGGGGTAGGGGAGGGTAGCTTGCTACCCACCACACCCCCCTCACACACACCGGTGCTTGAACTCACTTTGCTTAGAGGTAGAACTTCAAGGGGGATAGGGCTGGCGGGCAAGTTTGGTTAAATAGCTAAGGTTTGTATAGTTAGGGAAAATACAAATTATCTACAAATTTGTCATTTGTTCCGTAACTGAAATACAAACCACGCTATTTAATAGGGGTGACTCACCCATTAGGAAGGGTGGACGTCCTAGCCAGTACTGGCTTTTGGCTTTGCCCGGGGGCTTGATATTTGAGTGTGTAAGCACCCAAGAAATAAGGAGTCCCTGCACCTCAGTAAAACCTTGCTACACAAGGATCGCGGCCTACGCAAGCTGTGTGTGAAGGTATGAAGAAGTGTGATTCGTCCTAGGAAGTTGTTCTGAAGTTCTTTCAATGGAAACTTGTAGACTAGGACTTTCCCAATACCACCTCGTCAGAGTATGGGGACGTAACAGTATTAACTTAATACTAGGAACACAAGGGAGCATGGTTTACCTGCAGTTGTTTGAGGTCAGCTATGCAGAGAACCCAGGATGCTGCTTTCCCCAAGAGAGGGGGATGATGAAAATAAAGGCTAGTCAAACCTTTTCATTCATGCAGACTAAAAACCGTGTAACAATGCCCTCAACCTTCGGCTACTTGTCCAATAAGGAGCTTGAGGTTTTAAACCATCTGTTGTGCAGCCACCACAGGCCCGATAGAGAATGTATCGAGCCTCCTGTGGGTCAGGTAGTGGGCTGTGAATGTTGTCTGACGCTTCCACACCCCAGCTTGAAGGACCTGCTTCACAGAGAAATTTCTTTTGAAGGCCAGGGACGTAGCTATGCCCCTGACATCATGTGCTCTAGGGCGATGTGGCGGAGGATGATCTGGATTCAAAGCCATATGAATGACCCTACAAATCCATGCAGAGATGGTGTTCTTGGTGACCCTCCTCTTAGTCCTCCCTGTGCTGACAAATAGTGCTGGCACACGAGGACGGACTGCAGCTGTTCTTTTGAGGTATAGCCTCAAGCTCCTTACTGGGCATAGTAATAGATGGTCTGGGTCATCTGTTACAGAGCGGAGACTAGAAATCCGGACGGAATCGAACCGAGGGTCCACCACCCCTGCATTCTGAGTCTTAGCAATAAACTCAGGGACAAAGTTGAACGTTACCTCCCCCCCTCCCCTTGAATGGGTGATGTCATACGAGAGACCAAGAAGTTCGCTAACACGCTTGGCCGAAGCCAAAGCTAGCAGGAACACCGTCTTCCAGGTAAGGTGGCGATCTGATACCTGGCATAATGGTTCATAGGGAGGTCTCTTAAGAGACCTGAGGACTCGAACCACGTTCCATGGAGGAGGTCTCACTTCCGAATGAGGGCAGGTAAGTTCATAACTACGTATGAGTAGAGAAAGTTCTAGCGATGAAGAAAAGTCCATTCCTTTGAGCCTGAAAGCTAGACTTAAGGCTGAGCGATAGCCTTTCACTGCCGAGACTGAAAGGCGCATTTCTTCCCGCAAATACACAAGAAACTTCGCTATTGCTGGAATAGTGGCATCGAGTGGAGATACCCCTTCCACGACACCAACCACAGAAGACTTTCCACTTTGCCTGGTAGACTGCTGCGGATGACTTTTGCAGATGTCCAGACATCCTGACCGCAACTTGTTGCGAAAATCCTCTCTCAGAGAGGAGATGCTGGATAGTCTCCAGGAGTGAAGTCGTAGCGAAGCTACGGCTTTGTGGAAGATGTTGGCATGTGGTTGCTTGAGCAGATTGTGCCATGGAGGGAGTTCTCTCGGTAGCTCCGTTAGGAGTTGCAGAAGGTCCGGGAACCATTCCACGTGATGCTAAAGCGGAGCTATGAGGGTCATTGAAAGATTGACCGATGTTCTGATCTTGTTGAGCACCCTCCTCATCAGACAGAACGGGGGGGAAAGGCGAAAACGTCGATGTTGTCCCACCGTTGTTGGAAAGCATCTTGCCAGAGAGCCTTGGGGTATGGGACTGGGGAGCAGTACAGCGGGAGCCTGAAGTTCAGGGCTGTTGCGAACAGATCCACAGTCGGAGAACCCCACATAGTCGGGACTTTGTTGGCTACTAGATGATCCAAAGACCACTCGGTACTCACTATCTGAGACGCTCTGCTCAGATTGTCGGCGAGCACATTCCTTTTGCCTGGAATGAAGCGTGCCGATAGCGGTATCGAGTGGATTTCGGCCCATCTCAGTATCTCTACTGCTAGATGAGATAGCTGCTGCGAAAAAGTACCTCCTTATTTGTTGATGTAAGCCACTACTGTGGTGTTGTCGCTCATCACCACCACAGAGTGACCTTCCAGGTATTGTTGGAACTGTTGAAGGGCCAGGAAGACGGCCTTCATCTCTAAGAGATTTATATGGAGATACTTTCCTGACTCTGACCACAGGCCTGAGGTCGTGTGGTGCAGTACATGGGCCGCCCACCCTTTCTTTGAAGCGTCAGAAAACAGCATCAAATTCGGGGGGAGGACGAGAAGGTCCACTCCTTTTTGTAGGTTCTCGTCTGCCACCCACCACTGGAGGTCCGTCAGTTCCGCAGGTCCCATAGTGATCAGGACGTCCGGGGAATCGTAACCTTGATTCCACCAGGACTTGAGTCGCCACTGGAGGGATCTCATCCTGAGGCGACCGTTGGGAACTAGACGAGCCAATGATGAAAGGTGACCGAAGAGACGTAACCACGATTGGGCTGGAAGTTCTTCTCGTCTGAGAAAAGAGCTTGCGACCTTCCTCAGCCTTGCTATCCTGTCGTCTGATGGGAAGGCTTTGTGGAGATTGGTGTCTATAACCATGCCTAGATATACCAGTCTTTGAGTGAGAAGCAGTGAGTTCTCGAGATTTACCAGTATCCCCAGATTCGGGCAAAGTCTCAGAAGTTTGTTCCGGTGTTGAAGAAGGGATGACACCGAGTCTGCTAGGATTAGCCAGTCGTCCAGATAACAAAGGAAACGGATGCCGATCCTGTGTGCCCACGACGATATTAGGGTGAAAACACTGGTGAAAACCTGTGGTGCTGTGGAGAGACCGAAGCACAGCACCTTGAACTGGTACTCTTTGTTGTCTAGGCTGAATCTTAAGTACTTCCTTGAAGACGGATGGACTGGGATCTGGAAGTACGCGTCCTTTAGATCCAGTGTACATATGAAGTCTTGCGGTCTCACTGCTAGTCTGACCGTGTCTGCCGTCTCCATGCTGAACAGAGTTTGTTTGACAAACTTGTTCAGAGCTGAGAGGTCGATGACTGGTCTCAAGCCTCCAGACGCCTTCTTTACAAGAAAGAGTCGACTGAAGAAGCCTGGAGAACCGTCAAGGACCTCTTGGATAGCACCCTTCTTCAACAGGGTGTGGACTTCTGCCCGAAGGGCTTGCCCCCTTGCTGATCCCACGGTAAGGGAGCTCAATGACACTGGATTCGTCGTCAGAGGAGATAGAGAATGTGAACGGGATGCGATATCCCTGATTACAGTAATCGTCCAGGAATCGGCCCCGAGTTGCTGCCACCTGTCTGAGCAACTTTGTAGGCATACCCCCACTGGTGGACATGCAGAGGGACTGCCAATCCTAGCGTTTGCGGCCTCGGCTGCTCCCTCTAGGATTCTTACCTCCCCTGGAGAACTTTTTGCCTTTCCTATCCTTGACAGGAATGGGCTTAGACACCACTGTCTTCGCTGCTGTCGATGGTTTTCCGGTCTTAGTCGGACGGGACTGCTGGGGTGCTGGAGGCTTATAGGGCTTAGATGTCAAAGCCCTATGAAGGAGGGAGTCTTGGTGTGACTTCCTCCACCTCTCAGCGGCCTGTTCTACATCCTTAGGCTCAAACAGGATCGTTCCTTCTAAAGAAGAATGCCTATTGATCTCGGTGCTAGGGACCTTCCGATGGAATCTCTCAGCCAATGCATCCCGAAGTTTCAGGATGGTGTTTGCCCACAAGTTCGAGACTTGGTGGGCCAGAAACTTAATCGTGCGAGTGCCTGAGAGAAGGAACGTCTCCATAGCTTTCCTGGTACGTTCTTTGTAAAAATCCTCAGAGCGTATCAGGATACCTAAGGTCCCTAACCAGATGTCCAGCCACGAAGTAGCTTGCATAGCACACTTCGCAACCTTCTCCTGGTTAAGGATCTCGGTTGCCGAGAACGAGACCTGCCGGTTGGAGAGTCTCTCAAGAGGGACTCCCCTGGTAAGCTTTTCCAACAAATGGTTGAGAGGAAGAGCTAAACAAGGCTCCTCCAAGATCTCAAAGTACCTCCTCTGCTGTACGCGAGGAGGTGGGAGGAGCTTGTTGCCGGCACTGGAATGGTTGTAGGCGGACAACTCTGAGATACAGCAGTCTTGTCCCTGGTACTCTTAACCCACTGAGACCAGGGCAGAGCTGCACTGGCCTTAGATGGTTGCTGAGTACCGAATACACGGTCCTTGCCCTCACGAGGAAGGATCTCTGGGTCGGCAAACTCATTGAGAGCCCTCATTAGAGTCAGAACTTGCCAAAACGCATGCTCTGACTCTTGCTGTTCCCCTCCTGACGTTTGATTTGCAGTGAAGTCTCCTGTCCTCAAAGGCTCTTCTTGGGGAGAGTCGCGGATGTTCTCCGAGTGACTAGTTGGCTCCGTCCTTGGTCTTATAGAGGACTTTGGTAAAGTCTTTGAATCCTTCCACTCCTTCCTGGGAAGGATGTAGGACTCCAACATGGAAGATGGCAAGCTCTTTCCAGACCCCACTTGGGAAGATTTCTCACCGCGAGGCGGGGTTTCCCTCATTGGTGCGATGGGGGAAAGTCTCACCTCACGCGATTCCCCTGAGGATGGGAAATACTCGTCCGACAGGGAAGGAGAGAAAGTCTGGGGGAGTGAAGGAGCCTGCCTCGAAGGTTTACGTAGAGTCAACTTAGCCCTTGGAGAAGCTACCGCGTCCGGAACTCCTCCTTTTCTCTTCAGAGGGGTAGACAGCCAAGGATCTGTGCCCTAATTCAGAGAAAACAGGCTTGAAAGCCTGTGTTACAGCTCTGATTAGCGCACCAAACCAAGGTTGTCAGCTGACAGACGCGCTGTCAGACACCCCCTCTGAAGGGACAGGGATCAAGGGATCCCTGGGAGGAGTTCCCAAAGGTGGGTTTGCCTGAAAAGGGATAGGGATCCTGGACCCCTCTGGATGTTTCCCTTCCACCGCAATACGCGCTGTTATGCATTTGCGGGGGAGGAGAATGCAGCGATGGTGACCTTGCCGTGTGTTGTCCAGGAGCCTCACGAGCGGGAGGATATTGACGCTCGCGCGATGGAGAATACCAGGGGTCGCGCGCGGGAGACTGCTGGCGTGCGCGCAGGCGACTAATGGCATGCAGAAGCACGCGCGGGAGACTGTGGGCGCACACGTGAGCGAGCGGGAGACTGATGACGCGCGCACGTGAGAATATTCGCGCGTGCGTGGGCGCGCAGGATCAGAGCGTTGAACTCGCGGGCAAGAGCTCGCGCGCCCCTGAAGAAGCTGTAGGGCTCGCTCGCGCAGGAGAGATACCCCTGGTGCGTGGGCGCGCAGATGAAGCCTGTGACGCTCGTGGGGGCGCGTTAGGATGGTGGCGCGCAACTGCAGGAGAGGATGAGCGAGGATGGGCGAGGGTGCGCGGGGCACGCGCGCATATCCTCGTGGACGCGTGCAGGGGACTGCGCGTGTCTGCGCGATGGCGAGCGCTGGCGCATGTGAGAAGTCAGAATAAGACTTCCCCACAGCAGCCACATCCGAAGATTGTGGGGCGCAGGAGAGACGACTGCTGTCCGAAGGCGCTGGCACGCGGGAGAGCAGTGACGTGCAGGGGAACGCTGGCGTACAGGAGAGGGCTGGCGCGCAGGAAAGCACTGGCGCGCAGGAGAGCGTTAGCGCGCAGTGGCGCACTGGTGCGCAAGTGAGTCATGGCGCGTAAAGCCTGGCGCACAGGAGAACGTGGGCGCGTATGCTCTGCTTTGCTGACATAGCGCGTGATGTCCTGTATTAGGGTTAGATGATGCCTGACGAGCGTGAAGGTCAGGATTCGTCGGCGCGTAGCGCGCATCAGCACTCAGGAACGGTGAGAGCAGGTCGGCAGGTCTGATGGGTGGAAGGTCGACGTGTCCTTTGAAAGGACGACCTTCCACCGAAGGGGATCGCGAACGACCCGCTGAGAGGTCCAGGACCAAAGCAGGAACAGTCGGTGATCGCTGACGAGGCTCCTCTGCGGGGGACTGCAACGAAGATGTAGAACCAAAGAGGCGCCTCCTCACCGCAGGTGAAGGAAGGCCTCTATGGCGAAGAGGAAGGCGAGCCTTCCGACGAATACGCCCTCTAGGGGCCGTGGGATCAGCAAGCTGACCTTCTGCAGTCCTCCGAAGAGGAGTCTCTGTAAGTGAACTCCCCCAACACCAGCAGGAGAGACTGTTGGACTTAGTTTCTCCCTCGGTCAAACAGGAATGGGAGAAACTAAGCCTTCAGCTACTGTGCAGTGAGAAGAGGTAGAGGTAGTAGGAAATACCACATTGGATACCTCTGACACCACAACGTCGACAAACGACACGGAGGTGGGGATTGCTTGATAGCGGCACCCAATCGGATGTAGTCAAGTAATGCTTCCTTGGAGGGCGAACCCTCAAGACTCAAGGAAGAACAAAGCTGAAAAAGATGGGTTAGAGACAAATCCTCCCCCGGGGGGAGAGGTGGAGCTGCCTCGCTAGGGAAGGCAACCCCATCTCTCGAACCCCAAGATCGGGAAACAGTACCACGGTATACGCTACCACTCGACAGTCTCTCGAAAGAGACCGACCGAGTGGAAGCTTCGGAGGAGGTTTGAGCAACGGAAGAAGAGGCCTTGGGTTTTCCTCCTTTCAAAGAAACCTTCGATGGAGAAATATCCCGTTTGGACTTCTTCCGTCGCCGTGAAAACCTCTCCCACTGGGAGGTAGACCACTCCCTGCACTCACTACACTTATCATCACTATCACACCGTTGACTTCTACAGGCAGGGCAAAGGGCGTGAGGGTCTGTCTCAACCGCCGACATGAACGTTCCACAGGGGCGGTCGGGTAATCCAGGGCAGGTGCGCATAATAGCAGAGGCCAACTTCACACACAAAACTGTCAAAAAGAGAAAATAAAAAAAAGCATTAATGGCTGCCAAGAGCGGCGAGGATGACAGCGGACACATCCGACTACCATCCGAGCCGAGAGCAAAGTGAGTTCAAGCACAGGTGTGTGTGAGGGGGGGGGGGGGGGGTAGCAAGCTACCCTCCCCTACCCCCCACTAACTAGCGGTGTGGGTAGTAAACCCTCGTTAAATTTTAATGGCTCGTCATTTCAGCTACGCCGAAAGTAATACCCCTATTAAACAGTGTGGTTTGTATTTCAGTTACGGAACAAATTAACTTTTATGTTTCCATCTTCACCTTTTTTTTATACATTCAACTTTAGTATAGCTCTCAGTTTTTTCTTGTCTAATGGCAAATTTTATAAGCTGCTTTTTTACTGTTAATTTCAGTAATCTATCAAACACATTCAGTAACAGCTCATGTCAATTGGTTGCAATCTTTACAAATTAGAAAAAACAATACATGTCAACCCTTGAAAAATCCATCTAGACACAAGTCTTTACTATGGCTAATACAATAAGTTCTTTGATTGTTCAACTTGGTTTACTATCTAATAATGTACACCTTTGCATTTTACCTTCGAAAGTGGAGTCGAAAAAAGAAACCAAGTCTATATCTATTTCTACTATCATTTCTTAATGAAATGACTCCTAACTAATAATGATAATGTTACAAATTATAAATAAAAGGAGGTTTGCTTGATAGGTACAATAAGAACAGACAAAAAATATAATAACTCATAGTATCATTTCCTTTTAATGAACTTTAGTAGAAATAGTGTAACATCTTTTCTTACCGGTTATTAGAGTAAATATCTACTAAAAAAAAAAAGGTTACTATGAATTGTGTAAATAATCTCGATAACTTTTTACTCACTATTATCAAGAAATTTAATTCCTGCACATTTTGGCAAACCAAAACTTAAATCTTCATTTGAAATTTGAAAACTTGAAAACATTTTAATTATATTAGGTCAGATCTATTATATGGCAACATTCTCTAGAGTGATTTCTGTTGAAGTAAAAGGCTACTCTTCCCATCAATAATCAGAATTCTAAAGCCAAATTTTAGTACTACAAATATCTTTTTAAAAATACATAGCAATATTACTGAGCATAAAATTATTTGTACTCCACTTATACATTCCACATCAACTACATGAAAATCACTGCCAACTGTGCTGCTTCCAAAATGTATTACAGGCAATGGTGGATGTTCTTTGCAGTGTTCATTTGTTTTTGTTACATTTTCTTTGGAAGAACCCCAAATGTAAATTTGACTCTGTACTCTGGTTAAACACTGACATTAAGAATTAAATCCATTATCATTATTAAAAAAGAGTACAGTAAGTAAAATATAATAATTATTGTTATCATTATCCTTCAACCAGACTATCAAGGCAACGTATTAATAGTAAAATTGTTAGAATACCTGATATGTTGTTAATTTATCTTGCTGCTGATGGTTGGTATGGGGCAACCAGGAATAGTACCACTCATTAATTCGATAGTCCTCCAAAGTATAATTATGAGATCTCTGGCCAGTTGGCATGATTGCTCCTAAATCTTCTACTTGAAAGAAATTCAATGTTGAGAGACGCTCCAAGTGAACAGGATCATTGTAGTCATCCATTCTGAGAAATTTTGAACAAAAATTAGATAAAAAAAAGGGGGATTCTGTTTCACCTTTAGTGAAAGCATATAATCTTAAAAAGTTCCCAATTCTTTTTCTTAAACCAATTGCCTATGATTTTCACAATGCCATTTCCCATTGAACAGTATATTAGCTCAATTTAATACTGTACCTGAATGTACAGTATAAATAATTCCTATTGATTCATGTCCAATACTTTTTTATTAATGTATAAATTTAAAGTTAATGTTAAAAAAGAATACAGTATACAGTATGGCAGTGTGTGGTAATAAGAGTCCTTACGTAACCTATGACCTTGTTGCCTTTTTTAATCACTCCTAACAGCTCTTTGGAATCACTAGTCAGTGGGAAGACAGGGAGATAATATGAATGCAAGGTGTGTATTAAGAAACAGCCAATTTTATTATAAAAATTCTCTTAATTTTTATGAACATTCCCTTACATTCATATTGCTGAATCCCACACTCTGATCGAGGTACATAATGAAGGAAAGAGATAGAAAATGTGTTGTAGACTATAATCATACAATTAACTGAAATTCCCTTTAACTGAAACCTAAAATGCCCAGATCATAGAATAATTTTTCCCATGAGAAATAGAGCAAATTCACTCGATCCATTCCACACAAAGATGTTTACACATAAAGGTGAAAGGTATCTGGTTTCAGTTCCAGTTTCATCAGAATCGATGCTCACCGAACGTCAGCCGGGCAAGCACCACCCCACACTGTGGTTCCCAAACACAGCAGTGGCCTCCCTAGTAAACAGCTTAATCTCAAGGGCCTGGGCAGGGATCAATCTGCTGCCATGCGAATGCTAGGCAAACACGTTACCACTGTACTAGCCAGGAGGCTGTATACAGTACTTATTTTTAAAGGTTTTGTAATGATAAAGAATGATTAATAACCCTTAACATCAGAAACGGATAACAAAATTATTAAAGAAAAGTGGAAATTACTGATTATGGAAATTAGAGGAAAAGTGTTATTTATGGGGTACGTCGCAACAGTCTCCTGGTCTCATGCAGTACCCAGTGAAGGGTGGCATATACATCATTAGCCATGCTAGCATGATAGGAGCATGTACATGCCATTGTAGCTGTAGTTATGGATGGATGGATTAACATCATCCTGTGCATAGAAATGTATATCACCTTGATTTATATCTTTCAGCACCTACCAACCAAAGAATAATTATGCAATCACATACTGTCATAACTTCACAATGAATAAATAGTTTTTTTTTCGTGAAATCTCTGTGCTTTAACAAAATAAATCAACAAAACAATTTTCTGAGAAATCATTCTATTCTCTTCACAATTAATAGAAAGAACTTAGCTGTTTAGATTGAAGTAAAATAGAAAATAAAGCAAAATTTTCAAAAATGTATTTTGTAATCAGAGTAAAACAAAGAAACATGGAAATATAGTGTTCATGTATATCTGATGAAGACAAATCTCACATGCAGCTACTGCTTTGTAGTGAAAGGGTTAACCACTCATGTGGGACAAAAAAAACTAATTTCTGAAGTACTAACAAACCTTTTCTTCAATATTATTGAAAATTTGAGAGACCTATTCTTATAACAATTTTTAGCCCTGGAGATAGGTAAAAAAGAGAAAATAATTTTCTCAACATCAAATTCCACAATATTGGAAAGACCTTAGCTACTAATATATTCAACATGGGCCAAAGCCATGAGAAGTAGTCTTAGATTTAATCTTTAAAAGAGAGATCTTCACAAAAGATTAAAAAAAGACAATTCTTTAAATAGTATAACACTGCATCTAAATTTCAACAGACCTCCTAAGCAACCAGAGGTTTCTCAATTGCAAAGGAAATGAATACAGTGAACCCTCGTTTATCGCGGTAGATAGGTTCCAGACCCGGCCGCGATAGGTGAAAATCCGCGAAGTAGTGACACCATATTTACCTATTTATTTAACATGTATATTCAGACTTTTAAAACCTTCCCTTGTACGTAGTACTGTTAAAAAAACTACCCTTTAATGTACAGAACACTTAATGCATGTACTACTGTACCCTAAACTAAAACAGGCACAAATATTAAGGTCGACTTTATATCATGCGTTTCCTAAACACGCCAAAAAGCACGATAAAAAATGGCAACCAATGTTTTGTTTACGTTTATCTCTGATTATAATGAAGAAACAAACGCATTTACACATCTGTGTATAGGTTAGTTTCTGCATCGATTATATTGATTATTCAGTAAAGTATGTTGATTTGGTTATTACTAATGTTTTACTTAATTTTTCTTAGGACATGAAATTTTTTTCTTTATGACGCCGCCTGAAACGACGGCGTCATAAAGTACGCTCAGTAAACAAACTAAGGAATTTAACGCGCATGATGAAAGTGATAAATAATGATATTACAGTAAAAGCTTTAATAAAATATGTTATTACAAATATTATTTACCGTATCTATATAAAATCATACATACGTAGCAAAGCAGGAAAACAATCTACGAGAGAGAGAGAGAGAGAGAGAGAGAGAGAGAGAGAGAGAGAGAGAGAGAGAGAGAGAGAGAGAGCGAGTTGTTTTACATACGTAAATGTAAATTTTAAACAAACAAAAAATAGCCCCATTTCATATAAAATAGATTACAAATATTTTACTTTATCATATTACAGTAGTCTGTATAATACTGTAAAGTTCAGTACAGTATGTTGTTGTTAAAGTCGTGGCGATAAAATTCTCACGAAACAAAAACACGCCATTTGAGTACAACAGCTGATATTCTCTCTCTCTCTCTCTCTCTCTCTCTCTCTCTCTCTCTCTCTCTCTCTCTCTCCCTCCCTCCCTCCCTCCCTCCCTCCCTCCCTCCCTCCCTCCCTCCCTCCCTCCCTCCCTCCCTCTCTCTTCGTGTTATACAATACTTACATTTAGATGAAGAAACTAAAATTAGTTTTCTTAGTGTCAATTAAATACGAAACGAAATAATTAGGCCGAGTCTACATCCATTTCAATCATAGCTAAAAATACGGCATCCGATTTCATCAGCAAACCACTATTTTTTGGGAAATATAATTTTATTCTAGAAAATTGCCACTCTTTAAATAGTTAATTGCACATTAAGAAAGCGTGTACTTTTGTTTTTAAATTTCGGGTTTGTTTTGAAAATCGAGTATTGTTGACTTCTTTTTTTTTTACTTTTGGCTGTGATTAGATCAGCTGTCATCTAGCTGCCGCTCTTGAGTGTGTACGAATACACTAACAAAGT
Source organism: Palaemon carinicauda (assembly GCF_036898095.1). Lineage (NCBI taxonomy): Eukaryota > Metazoa > Arthropoda > Malacostraca > Decapoda > Palaemonidae > Palaemon > Palaemon carinicauda. Next base: position 276,039,393 of record NC_090725.1, read on the forward strand.
ATCATTTATACCATTTCTTAACTTATTCAAACCGTCTACAGTATACAGTTGATATTACATAAGCACCAATGTGTTATAACCTATCAAATTTTTTTGTTTATTACATTTAAACCCCCCCTCTCTCTCTCTCTCTCTCTCTCTCTCTCTCTCTCTCTCTCTCTCTCTCTCTCTCTCTCTCTCTCTCTCTCTCTCTCTCTCTCTCTCTGTGGGCTACTTTTCACTACCTCCCATTCCTTACCTCTCTCTAGCTCTCTAACAAATGATATCTTTGTTGCTCCTCAAAGTTTCATTTATATTGAAAATCAATCACGATTCAATTTTCCTTACTTTCTCCAATCTCGCACCATCGGTCACATCGCGGTATTTTCGATATTTCTGGAAAATCCGCGATATATGTATATACATGGGTTATGAAAAAAATCCGCGAAGTGGTGAATCCGCGATGGTCGAACCGCGAAGTAGCGAGGGTTCACTGTATATCCGTAATAACACGAGAAGTGGAGAAATCTAATCAATGATGCCTAAGGATAGTATTAAGTATGGTTCTATCACCCTTAATAGTAGAAATTTACAATTTACTTTCAAAACAAGACATGCAACTAACGCTATATATACTAGATCTTGTTACTGAAACATTCCTTTGTCTACAAAAATCAGATTACACTCCAATGACATTTATAAAAAATTTTGGTATAAAATCTTTGAAACCCAATATAGGCAATCTTGAAGATATAAAAAGATCTTTTTCTCTGAGTATACTGTGGATATTCTCCATGAGGTTAAATATATCGTGGGAATTTGGGTGAACTAGCCTCGAAATTGGTCATGTAAGCCAATCTCTTCGGGTACTCCAGCAACAGAGGTCATCCATCTGTAAACAACTCTCTTAAGAGTCTAAAAGTGGACCACCATTGTCATCCTACTGTTTAAAGATAACCTGAATTTGCTTATCACTACCCAAACCTCTTGACACACTAAAGGATACAAACCAATCGTTTGGATGTACGTAAGCTCTTGTTTCCTGCTCAGCCGATGTGCAGATATGTTCAGCTTCCTTGGAATAAACTGAGGTAGAAGAATTTTTCTCCTCAGATCTGTCCAAGATAAGAGCACTTCCATAACCCAGAACAAGGATTTCAACATGATCCTCCCCTTCTGAATGTAAGCCTGTGATGTATTGTTGTCTGAAAAAAATGCCATGCACTTACCTATTACTATAGACTTCTGAGTCTGAAGGATCTTGAGTACAGCCATGATTTCCTAGTAATTAAGATGTATACTGAATCCTACAATACCCACCTGCCTAACAGATCAAGATAAAACGGAGGCATAAACGAGAAAAGATACAGCCAGTTTCTTTACTTCAAAAGACACCCCTGGATTAAAAGGATGAGGGTCATCCTACCATTATTAAAAATGTTTGGTACAGATGCCATTCAACTGCTAATTTGCAGGTAGAACTACACACCTGTTAAAACCAGAAAAGATGAGAGGACTGAAAATGCAACTGGTTGATAGGCATATACTACCATATAATCCTAATACACCACTCAAGGGGCAATGAATGCTATTACAGTAAAAGAAAATGAGAAATTTTTAGATATTAGGGTAGAGGTCGACATTAAACCAGCTCTAAGCAGGAAGCAATATGAATGCCAGGGAATGTTTATAGAAATAATCAAATTTTTAAATGTTGATTTTAAGCTCCCATAAAAATATCTCTTAACTTTACCACAAAAAATATTTGCCATAAAAGAGGTTTTTTTGCACTCCATAAAAAAATATGGTTAACTTCCTTTCAAAAGATATGTAATTTACATACGTAGCTTGTTGCTTTATATTTCAGCTAATACTCAATAAAGCCGATTACCATTACCTTCAATGATAATAGCACAATTAAACATTTTGAAAACTACAGTACTGGCTTACCTAAATGCTCGAGGAGCAAACAGAGGCATTGTCTTGTTAAAGAACCCTTTGTATGATGATGAATATGCCATGTTGGGTTGAAAGTAGATCCCACTAGAATTTATCTTTGGATTGGCTGCTACGTCTGCTACAGTTCCAAGAAAATAGTACATAAATCCTGGATCATACTCGGATGCACTCTCTGTTGCATTAACTGAAATTTACATTGAACAATAAAATCAATAAAAAGTAAAACAAAAAAATACACATTCTTTGTATTAATATGAGTAACTGGATAAGGATTCTATTGGAAAGTCTTCTGAGACAAGGAAAAGAACCAGACCTTGGTCATATAAAACAATACTACTTTAGCAAAATCGAGAAAAAAAAACACATATATAAGCTCAGAATATAAACACTGCCTCCTTGATATTTAACCATTAACAACAACAAAATTAGCAACAACATAGATTAATCACTAAACAGATCTCTAATTTGAACTGGTTCCAATATCAATGAAACTAATTTTCAAGATCATGCTTGACTTGTCTTAAAAAATACATAAAAAACCAAGTGAGTCACCCACGTAAATAAATTATGCCTCAGAAGTCCATTCAAGTAAAGTAATGCAAAATAACTAGCAAGAAATCATTTCTATATGAAAAATATATATAACAACATCCAGCAAGATAATTTGTATTTTTCCCTATAACTATACAAATCTCCCGAGTCCCTTACATAGGAGAATGATAATAGCGCAGGCTGGAATATGGTAGTTTAAACAACTGTTCGGTAGTTGCCAGCCCAGTAGCTTGGAGCTGCCTGCCTCCCTGCTTGCTCAAACAACTCACTTTGACTGTAGCCAGGACTTACTCGGGTGTTGGTGCTGGTGGGCAAATAAAAGAAAGGGACTCAGATTTGTATAGCTAGGGAAAAATATAAATTACCTTCAGATTTGTTCCCACCCAATATACAAACCGGTTCCTTAAATAGGAGACTCGTCCTTAGATGAAAGGAAATCCACGTTCCATGTTCTACTTGCTGAAAACTTATCCCAAACACTCAAACCTCTTGCATTAAAAAATGCTGAAGATATAAGGGTCTTGGCACCTAGTAGACCAGACATTCAGCAAACTCACAAAGCTACATGGCTCTGGCATTAAGGGTTATCCTCGAGCTGAATCTCTCTGAGTCATAAGACGTAGCTAAATACTTAATGATTTGTGTACGTCCTTGCAAACGAAGCAATTATAATACATGTGTTTTCCAGTCTACATCACCCTTGCCCTCGTAAAGGAACGTGGTACAAAGACTAATATACACGCTGAGTGGGTCTTACCTTCATTTCCAGCTGGCTTGGCTCTTGATGCTGTACCCCAAGAGAGGGGAAGATTGAAAGGAAAAAGGAGAGGCCAGTCACTCTCTTACTTTCATCCCAAACCCACTCCTAGATTCAGAGCCAAAGTAGCTATACCACTTGCTGTGCTGCTACAACAAGCCCTAGAGTGAACGTGTCTAGGTACCTGCGAGTCATATCCCGCTGTTATTGGGCAGTAAACGTAGTCTGATGTTTCCATACCTCTGCCTGAAGAAACCTGAAGAACCTGTGCTACAGAAAAAATATTTTTAAGTGAAAGTGAAGCATAAACACTTTTGATAATTGCTCTGGTTGGAGCTATTCTTTTGAGTAAAGAGGAGTGAAAGGGTACGGTCAATGACCTCCCATGACCAAGAAGAAATAGTGTTCTTTGTAACTTTCTTTACCCAACCCATATCAAAGAATAGGTGCTGCAGGTTTGGTCTGGTCATTCAAGTTTGCTTGAGATAGCCCCGAAGAGCTCTCACAGGACACAAAAGCAACAAATCAGGAATATCGGTTTCTCTCAAAGGCTATTAACCTGAAAAGATAAAAACCTAGCAACCAGAACTGATAGGTTTTGTGTTTTAGCAACAAACTCAGGGACGAAAGTGAATAAGACCTGCCTGCAACCCCTTGAATGGGCGATGTCAAAAGAAACATTATGGAGCTCACCAACATGTCTTGCCAAAACCGAAGCGAGCAAGAAAGTAATTTTTAGAATAAGGTTTCTTATTTGAGGCTCATTCCAACAGTTCACAAGTAGGCAAAAAATTTCACTACATTCCATGGGAGATGTCTTACTTTGACTGGAGGACAGGTCTGTTCAAAACTTCATATAAGCATCAAGATTTTTACCTAAATAGAAAGGTCTACTCCTTTAGCCAAAATACTTGGATTAAAGCTAAGCGATAGCCTTTTAATGCTGAAACAGAGCAGTTTCTCCTTGTTGAGATAAAGTAGAGTTATTTAAGAGCAGAATAGAGGCTTTGAGAAGAGACCCCCCTCCTACGACACCAACCACGGAAGATGACCCACTTAGCCTGACATACGTAGGTGGAGGAATGCAGTCGGTATCCGGACATCTCTTGCACAACTTCGCACGAAGGCTTTCTTTGAGAGATGCTGGATAACCTCAGTATGTGAAGCTGAAGGGATCGCACTGCTTGGTGGAAGATCCTGGCATGTGTAACGCACAAGAGATGCAAAAGTGGCAATACCCTTGGAGTCTCAATTAGCAGATGTAGAAGGTTCAGTTACCATTCTACTTGGGGCCATAACTTAGATCGAGGTTGCCCGTGACTTGAACTATGAATCCCGGGGCTATGGCGTCTTAGCATCTGAGAACCCAACTGGTTCACTGGTTCGCTGCCCAATGCATCAGAAACTCAATGGCCATTGTGCCCGCAAGCACCACATCTTTAATGGCTCACTGCCTGTCAGGATGCGCAAGATTTTCACTGTTGGCTAAATAGCCAACTACTCCTGACCAGTGGTCCAACCAAGATGATGCTAGGAGGATAGCCTCCATAGAAGAGGCTTCTGTCACCAAGAAGGATGTTGAGGACAAGGCCAGTCGATCTGCTGACCACTCGCTCTCAACTTCACCACTGCAGGGTCTAGCGGAGAAGGAAAAGGAAGGACTCTTGTACGATAGCCCTTCCTCTGCTGGACGGATGCTGGAGGAATGAGACTGGAAAACTCTTGCCTTCAATGAGTCCTTCCTCACAGAAACCTGCAAGTCCACCTCGTCTAGCACTTCTTGGGCCAGGATAAATCACAGAAGTTCCAAAAGAGGTATAGAGCTACTGGGAGCCTGACAAAGACAGTCACTGGCTGGCTGTCTACCCTTGGAGGGGAGAAGGTGCATCCTCCAGGCCGTTAACCTTCCAGATACACTGGAGAACCTGGAAAAAGGTGGAGTCAGACTGACCTAATTCTGCATCCTGGGGGGACTTTGGGGCTGCTGGATTCGGAAAAATCCCATCAAAATCCTCTGAATCTGGTCCAAAATAATTTGTCACTCGAAAACCGTACCAGGCCAGCTACGAGGGGATCAAAGTTCACCCAAATCCTGATCTTCCTCTCTAAGCGAAGGCCGAGGTGGGAGAGGAGCTGTTGTAGTCCTACTCATTTTCCAAGTAGGGTTAGTCTTTAGGCACTCTTACAAGCCTGGAATCTAGGAGAGGATTGGAAGACCTCTTAGGCTTAGTCTTGTAGTCTATCGACTCCCTACATCGCAACTCCACAGCAAAGGTAGAAAGACGACTAGAGGAGTAGGGTCTGTCATGTGACGTGTTAAGCAGGCACAGGTTTTTCGTCAACCTGTGCCGTCGTGGCCTTGAGGAATAGTGCATATGAGATTTGTATCTAGTTGATGTGAGCTCATAGAAGGGGTACATTTAGTTGAAGTGAATAAAAGGTAAGGTGCAGCTGGGCGAGGTAAGTCCAGGTGAGGCAAACATAGATGTGATGTGTTTGGGCGAGGAGAGTTTTGTTGAGGCTCATTGGGCAGAGGTGCATCTAGTTGAGGCTTGTTGGGGGAGGCTCATTGAGAGGAAGCACACTGGTAGGTTGAGGTTCTATGAGAGGAGGCACGATCAGAGGTTGAGGCTCTATGGGAGGAGTCACGATCAAGGTAGAGGCCAGAAGGGAGTCGGAGTAGAAAGGTGATCTTTCACTGGTGAAGTTCCTTGGCAAAGGGTGTGAGGTGGAGACATGTGGTGGAGACCTGTCTCTAAGAAATCCAGATTGGGCAGACCACCTACGGGAGGCAAGTCTACAATCCTCCTCAGACGAGGAAGGATCTAACGTTGGCTAGCATCCCTATGAGCGTACTAGACCCTGAAGGGGAAACCTTTGGAGATAGCGAGGATCACGCCGCTTCCTGTGTCTTCAATCCTTAGACTTTCAGTGAGAAGATTAAGGTCGTTGCAGATGGGATGATATCCTGGGAGAAACTACCCTTCCGGGCCCTCTGAAGGTGATAAAGAGGCATCTGCTGGAGCAGGCACAAACACAAAAGGGCCAACATCCTCCGAAAGAAGAGCTGGAGATGCTACTAGTGTCCAGCTGAGATGGTCTACGAAAGGGAGCCAGCAAACCTCATGGAGGGCCACAGCAACCATACAGCGTCATCATCTGAAAAGGTAGTCTCCCCTGAAGAGGAGTAGCCTCTGCTTCTCTTAAGGAAAATGGAGGGACCCCTGGCCCAAGGGCTTGCCCAGATGTTAAAAGGGCCACCGCTTCTCCAATCTTCCCCCAAAGGAAGCCAAAGAAAGAGAGACAGTAGGGAGAATACTGCAGGAAGAAGAGGCAAGCCGAGCCTTCTTCAATCTCAACCTCGAGGAGGATCATGAGGAGAAAGAATTGCTCTTAGATTTCTTCCTCCACCTGCCATACCAAACCCATTCAGAGGGCAACCACTCCTGACACTCAGCACAGGGCAACCCCACACTGCAGGAGTGTCCTCTGCGGGAGAGGCAACGCTCATGAGGATACATTTCCTGGTAATTGAGAAAGCTGCAGAGAATGTTCATTCTCCCTAATGTCTAGATTAATTGATTGATTGATTTTAGGTTTTCTGGCATCCTGCCATCAAAGGTCATTGACGCCGACCCAAGGTCTAGAATCAAAGTGAGTTGTCTGTGAGTAAGCTACTGGGCTGGGCCGGAAACTGCCAACCAGTTGTTTACACATTGTTAACTCTTTCAACAGCTGTATTCCAGCTTGTGATATCATTCTCCTGAGTAAGGGAAGAGGGCTTGTGCACTGTGTGGAGACAAATAAAGATTCAAATAAAGTTTTGTTACAAGCAGTTTGATAAGGACTTTTTCTCTAATACAAGAAAGTACATTAGTATATCAGAAAACCTTTTGAAAAGAATAATTAAACCTGGACATGAATCTCCTATGCAGAAAGATAATGAACCATACAAAAGAATGATACAGTACTGTACTGAAAAGGAAACTTGGTTAAGAGTAATTAACAAGTTAAATCGGTTAAATCAGTCACAGTTTTGAATTTCAGTTGACAGACCATCAGAATTGAGACCATTCTATAGATTTTGCATTACTTAACAGTAAAGCTGATATGGCACTGCAAGTTTAAAGTAAAAACTTAAAACTAAAGGACCTGGTGGCCTCCTAGCAGAAATTTTGAGTCCTCTTGAAAAAATGGCCAGAGAGAAACAGTAGATCTAAGAGGCTACAGGATATAATGAACAAAAGAAAGGCTACTTAAGCATATGGAAACTAATAATTGCAATCAAAAGGCTCTCAATAAGGTACACTGAAAAAAGGTCTAGTGATAATGCGAAACATCACAAATTCATAGATAATTTGTATTTTTCCTAACTATACAAACCTTAACTATTTAATAGGGGTATTACTTTCGGCGTAGCTGAAATAACGAGCCATTAGAATTATAACGAGGGTTTACTACCCCACCGCTAGTTAGTGGAGGGTAGGGGAGGGTAGCTTGTTACCCTCCCCCCTCACACACACCTGTGCTTGAGCTCACTTTGCTTGAAGGTAGGACTTCAAGGGGGATAGGGCTGGCGGGCAAGTGATTAAATAGCTAAGGTTTGTATATTTAGGAAAAAATGGAGTTTTTATGATAAAACAAAGTTTTGTGAATACTTACCTGGCAGTTATATATACATAGCTAATAATCTCTATTTCGTCAGAATTTTTCTAAATGCGGCAACCGCCTTGTGGTGGTTGGGTGGTTACACCCGTTAAAGGGTGGTACGAGGAATCATTCCCGTTTTCTGTTCTTCAGTTCATCTATGCCCGACCTGTCTCCTGGGGGGAGGTGGGTGGGCCTTCAAATGTATATATAACTGCCAGGTAAGTATTCACAAAACTTTGTTTTATCATAAAAACTCCATTTTTATGAATAGAACTTACCTGGCAGTTATATATACATAGCTGATTAACACACTTGGAGGAGGGTGATAGACAGTAAACATCGTTGGGGAAACAACCAAAAAAGTTGTAGGATAAAAAACACCTTGATTCCTTACCTGCTAAGGTAGCTGACTTCAAAGGTTCCTGCCTCTTGAGTCACTTTCCCTTAGGAGTGTCAGCCAGGATGTGACCTGCAGTGCTGAAAACACTCAATCGAGTCTGTCAACGGGGTGAGACCAACAATCTGACTAGACTTCAGGACTACCTATTGCCCAATATAAAAAACGGCAACCTTACCAAAACCAACCACCTAATCTTTGCAAAATAGACAAAAATTATCTAACTAGACTGAGGTGACTGTACACAAGTCGATGTCCTCAGACAACCATTAGAAACACCAACCCACGCACAAGTATACAAAACTAAGGTTGAGGGGAGGTAGTAACTCCTTTGCCTAATACAGAAGCCGTACCTACGTATGGGCCCAAGGTATAGCATTTCTCATAATCCACTCTCACCTCTCTGAGGTAATGAGAGGCAAACACAGAGTTGCTCCTCCAGAATGTCGCATTCATAATTTGTCTGACCGACATGTTCTTGCGGTAAGCAAGCGAGGTCGCAATAGCTCTCACTTCGTGAGCCTGCACTTTTAAAAGTCAGAAATGTTCCTCCTCACACAAGAGATGCGCTTCTCTTATAACTTCCCTCAGGAAAAAAGACAAAGCGTTCTTGGAAAGGGGCTTTTGAGGATCTTTCACAGAACACCACAAGGAGCTAGAAGAGCCTCTCACATTTTTTGTGCGAGACAAGTAGGCCTTGAGGGCTTGTACTGGACAGAGGAGCCTCTCTTGCTCTTGACCCACTAGATTAGTCAAGTTAGGAACCTCAAAGGTCCTTGGCCAGGGCTTTGAAGGGTTCTCGTTCTTGGCGAGGAAGTCTATTCTTAAGGCACAAACTGCCCCATTCAGATTGAAGCCTACCTGCTTTTCAATTGCATGGACTTCACTGACTCTTTTAGCTGTTGCTAAGGCCAAAAGGAAGAGGGTTTTCTTCGTAACCTCCCTAAGAGGAGCTTGTGAGATGGACTCAAATCTCTTGGTGCACAGAAATTTAAGAACCACATCAAGGTTCCCAGAAGGGGGCTTTAACTGGACCTGCTTGGTTGTCTCAAAAGACTCCAAGAGGTCATGTAAGTCCTTATCGTGAGACAAGTCCACGCCTCTATGCCGACAGACTGAAGCGAGCATACTTTTGTACCCCTTGATTGTGGACAAAGCCAGCTTAGCGTCCTGCCTGAGGTACAACAAGAAATCAGCATTCTGGCTCACAGAGGTAGTGGATGAGGAAATCTTGCGCTTCCTACACTAAGCCCTAAAAGTCTCCCACTTGGACTGGTAGACCCTCTGTGAAGAGACCCTCCTCGCTCTGGCGATAGCTTTCGCAGCTTGCGCTGAAAATCCTCTCGATCTGACAAGCTTCTCGATAGTCTGAAGGCAGTCAGATTGAGAGCGAGGGGGTTTTGATGATACCTCTCGAAGTGGGGTTGTCTGAGCAGCTTTGGACTTGCAGGAAGGCTTCTTGGGAAGTCCATCAACAAGTCCACCACCTCCGTGAACCATTCCCTCATCGGCCAGAAAGGAGCTATCAGGATCATTCGTCCCGAATCGAGGAGAGCGAATTTCCTGACTACCAGATTGATGATCTTGAACGGGGGAAAGGCATGTGTGTCCATCCCCGTCCAATCCATCAAAAAGGCGTCCACTGCTATTGCCTCCTTGTCCGGAACCAGGGAGCAATAGTTGGGGATCCTCTTGGATAAGTTGGAGGCGAAAAGATCGATGAGGGGTCTCCCCCACAGCCTCCAGAGACTCTGACAGACCTGTTGGTTGAGGGTCCATTCTGTGGGAAGGACCTGCCCTTTCTTGCTGAGCATGTCCGCCCTCACATTTCTCTGTCCCTGAACAAACCTCGTCAGCAGGCCTATCTTGTTCTCCTTCGCCCAAAGAAGGAGCTCCCTTGCTGTTTCGAACAGAGACAGAGAGTGAGTCCCCCCTTGCTTTCTGATGTAAGCAAGAGCTGTGGTGTTGTCTGAGTTGACCTCCACAATCTTCCCAGACACCGAGTCTTTGAAGGCCTTTAGCCCCAGAAAAATGGCCATCAGCTCCTTGTTGTTGATGTGCCATTCCAGCTGATTTCCTTCCCTATAGCTTGCGACCTCCTTGCTTCCTAGTGTTGCCCCCCAACCTGACTCTGATGCGTCTGAAAACAACACTAGGTCTGGGTTCTTCTTGTATAAGGAGATCCCTTCCCCTAACAAGGCTGGATCCAGCCACCACTTCAGAAGATTCTTGACTTCTGCTGGGATGGGGAAGGAAAAGGAGTCTGCCTGCGTCTTTCTGTTCCACGTTTTCGAAAGAAAGTGCTGTAGAGGCCTTAGATGGAGTCTCCCCAGAGAGACAAACTGTTCGAGGGAGGATAGAGTTCCCAGCAAACTCATCCACTCCTTCGCTGAGCACCTCATCTTGTCCAGGAAACTTCTGACTTTTTCGAGACACTTGGTCTGTCTTTCTTGTGAGGGAGAAGCCCGAAAAAGAACTGAATTCAGAACTATCCCCAAATAGAGAATAGTCTGATTCGGCTTGATCTGAGACTTCTCCCTGTTGATGACCAGGCCTAGATCTTGAGCCATCATAAAAGTCTTTCGTAAATCCTCCAGACATTTCTCTCTCGATCGTGAACGAATCAGCCAATCGTCCAGATAGAAGGATATCCTTATTCCCTCTTGATGCAGCCAGCCTGACACATTCGCCATAATCCTGGTGAAGACTTGAGGAGCCGTGCTGAGACCGAAGCAAAGGGCTCTGAATTGGAAGCACTTGCCCTGCATTACAAATCTTAGGTACTTCCTTGAAGTCGGATGGATGGGGACATGGAAATACGCACCCTGCAAGTCGAGGGACACCATCCAGTCCCCTGGACGTACTGATGCCAGCACCGACTGAGTCGTCTCCATGGAGAACTTTGTCTTCTCCACAAAGACGTTGAGAGAACTGACATCCAGGACGGGTCTCCATCCGCCCGAGTTCTTGGGCACTAAAAACAGGCGATTGTAAAAGCCTGGGGAGGATAGATCCCGAACCGGTTCTATCGCTCCCTTGTCTAGCATTTGGTCGACTAGGTCTAATAGGGCCTTCTGTTTCCCCGGATCTGTGTACCGGGCTACTAAGGCCAGAGGAGCATCTGCGAGAGGAGGTTTCTTCAGAAAGGGGATCTTGTACCCTTCCTTGATGACTGAGAGGGACCAGGTGTCCGCCCCTCTCTTCTTCCAAGACTGCCAAAAACCTGACAGTCTTGCGCCTACTGTCTGGAGGAGACGAACTTTATTTTCTGGAGCGAGGTCTGAACAAACCCCTGGTAGATCTTGGTCCTGACTCTTGCCTTCTTCCTCTAAAATCTGGTCTTGAAGAAGTAGTCCTGCCCCGAAAGGGCTGCTGGAATTTCTTTTCCTTTCGTTTCGAAGGAGTGGTTGCCAAGGGCTTACGAGCTGAACGAGATAATAGGTCTTGGGTGGCTTTTTGGGCCAGCTAAAGCGTAATGTCTCTAACCAGGGACTCGGGAAAAAGATGTTGAGACAGGGGGCGTAAAGAAGCTCAGACTTCTGCGCAATGGTAACAGACCTTGAAGCAAAAGAGCAAAGCAGGGCTCTCTTCTTTAGGATCCCAGCTGAGAACAGCGCAGCCAACTCATTCGCCCCATCTCTGAGGGCCTTGTCCATACAGGACATAATAATGGTAAGGTCCCAAGTTCCTTCCATCTGGTCAGTTTTTCTTGCCAGAGTCTCTAGCGACCAGTCTAGAAAACTAAAAACCTCAAAGGCTCCAAAAACACCTTTGACGAGATGATCCAGCTCCGACATCGACCACATGACCTTAGCTGAGTTGTGCTGAGAACCCGCAGGAACTCTGTCGCTGATTCTTGATGGAATTTCCAGGAATTGTGATACGTGACCAGGACCCAAAGGATCTGTGTCATAGTCATCTGTAGGGATTCATAAACCCTTAGGCAGCAGGCATCCCTCTGTCATCAGAGTAAAACTCTTGATGACGATGGGCGCGCAAACAATTCACAGGACGAGAGTTCGAAAACTCTGTCATAAGAGTAAACCTCTTCTGCACTCGTGAACACTCTGTCATATAAGTATGGCTATGATCACGAAAACCGAAAGGTTCAGCGTGAACTGCATTATGAGACCCCGAAGGATCGTAAGAGTTGTTCGCGCACTTCAACCGGTTGCGTGCACTCCAATCCGATCGTGTTTGCACGCCAATATGGTCGTACGCTCCTATCCGATCGAGTGCGCTGCTCTTGTGCCGCACTGTTGGTAAGCGGAAGGGAGCTCGTGCGCATGCCCTTCCCGATTGCGCGCACCTTTTCCGCGCTCATGGAGCACATGAGGTTATTCGCGCATCTGGTGCTCATAAGGTTGCTAGCGCGCATGGCGTGCCAAAAGATAAACTCGCGCACCATGATCGCCATTTTGTTTGCGGGCCTGAAGGTCGTGCACGCCGATTCGGTCGTGAGCGCCAACTTGGTTGTGCGCGCCAAATTGGCCATGCGTGCCAACTTGGTTGTGCGCGCCAAATTGGCCGTGCGCGCCAACTTGGTCGTGCGCGCGAGAGCTCTCAAGTTGTTGAGAGAACTCACTGCTACGCTCACCCGCAGGTTCACGATAGCTTGTGTTGTGTGAGCGCGAACGATCAACACAACAAGAGTTTAAAAACTCTGTCATAATAAGAATGACTCTGGTCACGAGAACCCGAAAGTTCAGCGTTAACTGTGTTGCGCGAACTCGAAGGAGCAACACAACGAGATACCGGAGTTTCTCTGTCACGAAACACCGAGGTGTTACTACACACCGAAGTGTCGGAGTGACTAAAGTTACGAGAGCCCAAGGGTTATGCGTAACTAACGTTACGAAACCCCAAAGGTCAGCGTAACGAGAAACCGAAGTTTCCCTGTCACAAAGCACCGAAGTGTCAGTGACTAAAGTTACGAGAACCCCAGGGTTCAACGTAACTGATGTTACGGGACCCCGAGTCAGCGTAACGACAAACCGCAGTTTCCCTGTCACAACACACCAGTGTTAGAGTGACTAAAGTTACGAGAGCCCAAGGGTTCAGCGTAACTAATGCTACGAGACCCCGAAGGGTCAGCGCAACGAGAAACCGAAGTTTCCCTGTCACAAAACACCGAAGTGTCAGAGTGACTAAAGTTACGAGAGCCCAAGGGTTCTGCATAACTAATGTTACAAGCCCCAAAGGATCAGCGTAACGAGGAACCGAGGTTCCTCTGTCACGAGACCCCGAAACGTCAGCTTGATTGATGGCACAAGTTCCCGAAAGCTCAACGTTACCATCGTTACGAGAGCCCGAAGGTTCAGCGTAACTGAAACCCGAAGGTTTCGAGCGGAGTCCCGAAGGACTCCACTGTCATGAGACCCCGCAGGGTCAATATGACGAAGGATCAAGATAACACCTCCGCACAAGAGGCTTGTTCTCCCGAAGGAGAATGTCGCTTAAGAGAAGGCTCTCGCTCCGCCCCTGAAGGAGAACCATAAGTGTAACGGGGGGCCACCAATGCAGAGAGGCGGTCTTCTCTCGAGGACAAGAGACTCGTTCCCCCGAAGGGATAACCTGCTTCGGAGAAAGCTCTGCCACCGCCCCAGGTGGATCAGCAAGCTCCAAGTTATTTCTCGCGAACGAGAGGGAAGTTCTCCCGAAGGAGATCGCCTAAGACAAGCTTTCTCCCAGCTCTATAGGAAAAAAGCGTAGGCTTAATAATCTCTCTCTCACGAACGAGAGTGAAGTCCTCCCGAAGAAGGACATCGCCTAAAACAAGGTTTCTCCCAGCTATATGGGAAAAAAGCGTAGGCGAAAGAACTCTCTCTCACGAACGAGAGATGTCCTCCCGAAGGAGGATATTGCCTAAGGCAAGCTTCCTCCCAGCTCTATGGGAAAAAAGCGTAGGTGTAAAAATCTCTCGCGAACGAGAAAGAAGTCCTCCCGCAAGAGGACATAGCCTAAGTAAAGCTTTCTCCCAGCTCTATGGGAAAAAAGCATAGGCGTAAACTAATCACATACACACACACACACGAGAGAGAGAGAGAGAGAGAGAGAGAGAGAGAGAGAGAGAGAGAAGTTCCCCTCAGAGGAGGAACATCAAGTTGAAGGTTGACAGTGAATGCTACCTCGTAAAGAGGGCAGCTCACGAGCTACCACATGTGTACTACGTCACTCTTACATGTGAAAAAAAAGAAAGTGTTATCAATTACAATTCATTCTCTGTTGCACAAAATACACTATTCGGGGAATATGACACCTTCCATGTAAGATAATTCCTCGAAAGGGAGCTGAACTGTTATAAACTTTAATTCTGTAATGAAACAAACACACGGCAGTGTTGAGAACCTGCTGAAAGACAACAACCTTACGGCGGAGGCAGTTGGATACGATGTCAACAGCACTAAAGTTACACGTATCTAACAACGTATATTTCCATTTATACATATATACACTCAAATATATATAAGATAAATCAAAACACACAAGAAAACCAAAAATAAAAATAAACGAAAACATCAAGGCCAGTCTTTGCGGGAGAGACGGGCAGCATGTCCGTCCTCTACTGAGCCAAAAAGTAAAGTGGTCACTCAGCCGAGAGGTGTGAGTGAGCGGGGTAGCCAGTCTACCCCACCCCCCACCCGCTAACTAGCGGATAGGGTAGTTATCCCTCACTAAAATTATCATGGCTCGTCTTTCAGCTGCGCCAAAAGTAATACCCTATTATAAATAGCGAAGGTTTGTATATGTGTCGGAACAAATGCAAATAATGAAAATTACAAATTTTCTAAATGGAAATCTGACAACAAAATATCATGAAATTAGGCAAGAGGGAACACAGGCAAAGACAAGGTACTTAGAATGGTAGGAGGAAAAATCTAAATGGTAAGAAGAATGAACTTGGAGGAATAGGTTGAATGGGGTATAACTTGATGGAGTTGTTTATTAGGAGTTAATCGATTAGGTAATTGAGGGCAAAAGAATATATTATAGGAGGGGAAGAAAGAATCAATATAGATAGCTTTGATATAGGTAAGGACTCCTGTATCAATAAATAAAGAAGCTAGCTCCTGAAAAGATCAGTGGGAAATTAATAAACCCATAAAAAAACCATCATAGTAAATGCAATAACTTGATACAGTACTAGATAGCCTCAAGTCAGCACTTCATATGCAGGTTAGGTTGATAACCATCAGAAAGTTTAAATGCACTACACTTTAGTCCAGGATGCACAAATTTCTTATTCATACACTTTTGAAAATATTACCCATGAAAGAATTTCTTTTATCATTGACAAAATTTCTTATTTACATTTATTTATCTTTTTATTTATATACAAATTTTTATCATAACTTTAAACATGATTTCCTAAGAAATTTTGTCTTGGGCCTGGGTATATATGGACCCACTGCCCAGGCTTCAAACTCTTATGAGCTATTCTACATTATGTTTACAATAACTTAAGCTTCATGAAAATTTCACCTGATAAGCAACTGTATTTTGCCAATTTAGCTTTGTTTAAAAAGAACCCCTTGGGTCACTAAGCTTCAAAAATATATAAAAATTCCAACGAATATATTAAAAGTCAATTCTTACGTGAAGGTCTTTTAAAGCGTGACTGAAGGATGTAAGAGAAAAAGAAAGCCCTAGAATGAGCCATATTATGCAGATGATGAAGAGCAGTTCGATTTGGGAAAATGGGGTTGATGTTCACTTGCTTAATGTCTGGTAAGTGTGATACACTATCTTCAGGCAGGTACAAATCCATCTGGAAAACAGAAATAGATAACATAAAATCACAAGCTTACTACTAAACAGTTACACTAGGGTACTAATATCAACAGCTACGAAATTATTTATTGCTATACTCTTAAAAATAAAAACATTCAGAATTACAACATTATATAAAAAAACCTCAAGGTACTGTATTGTAAAAACAAATACAACACTAATGTAACCAACTACTGTATTCTTTAAATGATAAAACCCCATGAACATATCACTTCCGAAGTCAATCATGTGGACTAGTCCAACCAGTACATACTGTACTAGTCTTCTTGTCTTTGAACTCAAGCCTCAGGTTGTTTATGCCTACTCATCTTGCATTAGAATTCAACCAACAGATTCTTTTAGTCTTTCATGGCTGTAAATTATTCTAATTATAAAGGGAAGACTTTCTCAGGCTAGCAAAAATGCCTAGCTTTTGTAGATGAGTCATTTTACTGCCATAGACCACTATTTTGAGTGAATGTCACAACTAGTAAGGTAATTTCATCAGTTCCTCACCGAGAGAGTAAGGGTTTTTAGATTTAGTAAATAACAAATCTCTTGGCTTCCCTAAGAAAACCAGTAGTGAGTCACTTGCTAACAATGTTTTTAAATTGTTGTACTACTATATGCACTAAATATGTTTTTGGAGGCCGATTGGTCTATTTACTGAATCATCAAGAGCAATTGCTTGATCCTACCTTGTCCACTCTTGGACAGGGAGTACAGTACATGGATGATGTCGTGGAGGAGCAGGAAATGACACAACTGCCTTTCTAAACAGTTTGGTCCCAGTCAGAATAAAACTACTTGATTATTGTACTCAGCATTAGCTTTATGAAAGAATTAACTACATACCTAAAACTGTACTATGTGGGGATGGCATGAGTTTGGGAAGATCTGAAGAAAAATAACAAATTCTGTCATTTGAAGTTTTCCCAGTTATACAAACTGTTATCCTTTAAAATAAGGAATGTGTTCAGCCGAACTGGAAAGACTGTTGAAATCATTAACGAGGTACTCAACGACAGGTAGTGAGGACAGGCGAGTAGCCATCCCCACTCTCCAGTCAAAAACCCTTCACTTTTGACCTTCGGCTCAATACTAACAGGGGTAGTTGAGGTGGGAAATACTGTATAACTTTAAAGGACTCCAACAATATCATATCTAACTATCATAAGGATAAGTAGGTTAATAGGGCCTGGACAGTACAGTAATTGGTTGATGAAGGAATTTCTTCCCCAAAGGGGAAAGGCAGTCTGGAATGAAATACAGTACCTGGTGCATGATGCCCAAGATTGGGTATTCATTCCACTACCCTCCCCCTCGTAAAGGGAGGAATGGGGGAGAACTACAGTACTTACAAATCCAGCCTAATAAGAGTGGTGCTCAGAAATGTAGCTTACCAGCATCAATATCAGATATAGCATGTAACGGTAAAAATCCTTCAAATCTAAGAAAGGGGAAGGAATGAAGAAGCAGAAGAGCAAGTCATTCAACAATTCCTCCTCACTTACAAATAACACTTTACTACAGACAAAATGCTTCCTGTCCCATATGGGAGCTGGCTGACTACATCAACTACTAGATCCACCATCACAGGCCCAAAAACTAAAGTATTGATGAACTTGTGGGGATACACCCTTAAAAAGGACTGTGACAATCATATGGCACATCAAAACTCCATCACTTAAGTGGAATCAATATCAGAGCTGATCAGCTTTAGTTCGAGTTGGTACCCCCAACCCCTAATAAGTTGTAGCATATGCCCTAATTGTCTCACAAAGCCAGAAAGAGATGTAACCCTCAACACCTCTTCCTTGGTTTTGCCAGCACTAAGGATGAGACGCTGACACTCTCCTCTCAATTACCACCCAACATTTCACATTGAGAGCAGATGGAGAAGGTCTCGAACCCAAGGTTACGACTCAATGACTCCTGAGTTTAGGCCACGAACCTTGGTACAAAACCAAGTAACCTCCCTCCACCCTCAGCCTACTCTCTTTGCTGATGCTTAAGAGTAGTAGAGTATTTCCGATGGTGCAGCTTACTGAGACGCGTGGTCCAAAGGGTAGTTTCCTCTACTCTTAGTGCTCGGCATACCACTTGTCATAAGGCCATCTGGGAGCAATTTGGGTCCTCCTGAGACCTGACGTCATCGTTCAGCTGATCACCAGGCAAATCAGGCTGAATGGAGGTAAAGTGTAAGCATCCAAGTAAACCCATGGGTGCTGGAAGGGGTTTAGAATGTAGTTCATGGGTCTGGATGGGGGAACAAAACTTTGGATGCTTCTTGCTTAGCCATGTATCAAACTGGATGGTTCATTCACATGGGGCAAAAAGTCTCCCTCCTAGAAAAGATGTGGAGAACTCACCAACCATATAACCTTTCTCTGGCAACTGAGTGTCAAATAATATATTCCTCTCTCCAGGAATGTAACTGGTTGAAAGCTTTATGGTATTGATACACCAGCCAGATGTGCATCTGTTTTGTCAACCTGCACTCTCACTTATTGATGTAGGCTACTACAGAGGTGTTATCGCTCATCAAAACTACCAAGCACCTCCTCAAACATTCTTGGAATGCTTACAGAGCTAGACATGCTGCTTATATTTCCAGGATGTTTATGTGAAGATGCTTTCTTCCACTGACCACACACCTCAGTCAAACAGGTCTCTCAGGTGTGTGCCTCACCCTTCCTCAGATTCATTTGAGAATAGTTGTCTTAAGGGAGTCTCTCTCAAAGCTGAGCTCCTTATCCGGAGACCGATCTCATGAATAGTATTTCATGGTAGCCTTCCTTCAGTAAGTTGCATGTAAGGAATCCTCCTCTGAAGATAGTGCACTGAACGGTGAGTTTTCTGAAATGGGTTAATCACATAGTCACACACCTCATAAGTGGAAGGGCAATTTAACAGGTGAGCAGATCTTGATGGGAGTGTGTGTATGAGCGGGTCTTATCCGGAGTGGACGTGTGAATGGATCGTTTTCTAACTGAAGAGCAGGTGTTAACAACTGAGCATGCTAGCCCACAAACAGCTGATCACACCTAAACAGGAAAGCAGTTTCTAAAGGCAGAGTTCACCCAAACTATAGAACATGCGTGAAAGGGAGAGCCCTTGTGAACAAACAGGTACATCCACAGAAGAGTATGCACATGTGCGAACAGATGAGGATCCATGATCTGAAGAATGTTCGTCCACTAGGACTGTACGAGAACAGAAGAATAATCGTGGAACTATAGAGAATCTATACCAAGTTAAATGCGCACTCTCCACTTAACGAGTGCTTAAATAGATGAATGAGCGCTAACTGGTAAGCTTATACCAACAGGAGAATATTCAAGTTCCGATGAATGAGGACCATGTGGGATGTGTGTATGAACAGTAGAGCATGGGCGAGCAGAAGCGCACTCTCACATGCACACAAGGAAGAACTCAGTATCCAATTTGTACATGGTAATTAAATAGCAAGCAAATAGGTTAGGCATCAGGTTCAGGCAAGTGCTTGTTAATTGGAGAGAGCTTGTAAGAAAGGTAAGATAAACATCACTGTCAGTGATGTCCCTCTGTCTGCTGCCCGTCCCGGGGTTTCTTTGGTCAGACTGCACAACATCCGAGACTTGAATTCCCCCTTACTTCTTGACGTACACCACCACTGTGGCGTTGTCGCACATGAGAGCTACTGCCCTCCCTGCACTCAGATCTTTCAAGGACTGAAGAGCTCTCTGGACTGCCCAAAGTTCCAGCTATGTGAAGAGCATTCTCTTCTGGAGTCCAGGTCTCCTTGAACAGATGCAGCCCCCATCCTTCCTTGGATGCATCTGTGAAAATGAGGAGCTCCAGAGGAGGATCCTGCAGCGAGATGCCCTTCAACGCGTTGGATCGATCCAACCACCACATTTGTGCCTCTCTGGATGACTGGGATGGGGGAAACTTGCTGGTTGAGCCTGATGACGGATGCCCTGATTTGGCCTGCCCAGTGGCACCAGCTTCTCCTAAGACACCAGATCCACTGCAAGTCTCTGCAAGGCTACCAAAGGTTCCACAGAGCCCTGCAGGAACGGTGTGAAGACTTCGTTCAGGCGGTCGAGCTTCTCCTTCGCCAGAAAAGCCCTGGCCTCCACTATGCAGATTTCCATCCCGAAGTACACCCATCTCACCGACGGGGACATCTGCGACTTCTTGTAATTAAAGAAGACTCCCAGTTCATCGCTGAATAAAAGACCTCGTCCCTTTGCAGCGAGATGCCCTTCTACGCATTGGACCGATCCATCTACCACAAGAGTGACTCTCTGGATGACTGAGATGGGGGAAACTTGCTGGTTGAGCCTGATGACGGATGCCACGATTTGGGCTGACAGGTGGCACCAGCTTCTCCAAAGACACCAGATCCACTGCAAGTCTCTGCAAGGCTACCAAAGGTTCCACAGAGCCCTGCAGGAACAGTGTGAAGACTTCGTTCAGGTGGTCGAGCTTCTCCTTCGCCAGAAAAGCCCTGGCCTCCACTGTACAGATTTCCATCCCCAAGTTGAGCCTATCGCGTCGACTGGGACACCTGCGACTTCTTTTAATTGAAGAAGACTCCCAGTTCCTCGCAGAACAAAAGAGCTCGTCCCTTTGCTTCGTCAAGGCTTTCCTTGAGAAAGAGAAGCTCCAGCCGCCCGTGGCCTTCTCCACCAGGAAGAGGCGACTGAAGAATCTTGGTGATGCCTCATCTATCCTCTGCAAGGCCCCCTTCAGCAGCATCTCCACCTCCACTTCCAGGGACCTCTTCCATAGCTGATCCTCCAATTGAAGGGAAGTGTTCCGCCCTTTGATGAGGAGGGGAAGGGCACCCCGGAAAGGGATACGGTAGCCTTCCCTCAGGACTTGCACTGTCCAAGGGTATCCCCTTGATTTTCCCTGAAGGAACTGGGGCCTCTCTTCCTATCTCCTCCTAGAGAATCGTCCGTAGCAAGGCCTGCAGCTGGCAGAGGATTTAGAGTGGGAAAAAGTGGCAGCAGGTTGAGGCAGATATGGAGGTCTAGGGCAAAGGTCTCTAGGGCAGCTGCTGGACTGCTTTATGGCAGTGGCCCTGTGGAGAACCAGGTTTTGGTTAGCCCTGCACCACTTCTCTAAGGTGTCAGCGGCTAGGTCCTCCGGGAAGAGGGCCTCCCTGTCCGGGGGTCTTCTTTGGAAGCCAATCCAGGAGTGTGTCCCTCCGACGAAGCAAACAGTTCACCCACTGGGTGAAGACGTGTGGCGAAAGGAAGTTGACTGCCTTGTCCCCTGACAGCACCAACTCCTAGAACTGCTCCCTCTCATCGTCGGACTTGATGTGACGCGTGATAAAAGACAAAACAGGCCGTGTTCATATGTCGACCCATGAAGCCACGTGCGAGGCCGAACGAAAATACGGCCTCCATCGGGCCGCTTCCTGGAAGGAGATTGACAGCCCCCCACCTAACAGCTTGTCCTCCGTGGAGCCAGGGACCAACTTCGCCAGGTTGTCCTCAGCTGGCAGATGCCCCGATGCGACGCCCTCTAGAGCCTAAACGAGCCTGTGAAGCACCTTCGTCAGCGGGAGGAACTTAAAGAAGCTATAAGCTCTGACGGAGTTTCTGGGCCTCGCAATCAGTTTGACCACATTGGCGACAGCCAGGGACATCGGTCTCGATTGGTGGAAAGCGAGGGGTGGCTTACCTTCCAGAGGAGTACCCAGGATCCTCTCCACCTCTGAGGAACCTTCTACGATCGGAGGAGGCGCAAGAAAGGCAAGTCCTACCCAACTACTCATCAAGGTGATGTCCTGGCTAAAGATGGAAGGTTACTCCCAGGAGCCTTGGTCTTGCACCGGCCTTAACAAATCCCCATCCGAAGAATGGTCAACAAGCC
Source organism: Palaemon carinicauda (assembly GCF_036898095.1). Taxonomy (NCBI): domain Eukaryota; kingdom Metazoa; phylum Arthropoda; class Malacostraca; order Decapoda; family Palaemonidae; genus Palaemon; species Palaemon carinicauda. The sequence goes on from NC_090725.1 coordinate 276,061,331, forward strand.
TCCTTATTGAACGAAGAGGCGATCTTTCTGATCGTGGAGGAGGCAAACTTCCTGACGGCGGTGAAGAACCTAGCCTACTGCACTTGTGTGAGCTAACTCAAGCAGGGCGTTGATGATGGTGAGGGAGTGGTGTCGATGACTAGTGCTCCCTGCTGGAACCACTGGGACAGGCGGCGTGGCAAGGAGCATCGTTCAACGCATCGGGCAGCGCTGCAGCGGAGTGAGCGGGGATGGGAGAAGCCGCCTTCCCAAACACCGCTGGGACCCAAAGGTCATGAGCAAGGGAGCTCTTATGAGCCTCATGGGAATGAATGGCCACATAGGCAGCTAGGACTCCTGCTGCAATGACGATTACTCCTACTTGACGGTGACCTACTCCTGTCTCCATGACGCAACAAGGACCTACGGCGGCTCCTATCACTTCGGCTAGTCCAGACCCGATACATCCTGGAGTGGGAGATGACCTCCACCATCGTCTCTTCCTACCTTGATCATCTGTCCTGTCATAACATGGGAAAGAAAGATCTCCTTGACCTCCGAACTGGGACTGCCTTAGCAAGGGGCCTCCTAATCATCGACAGCGTTAACAGCTGGGCAGGTATAGACCAGAACGGCTGCGGGTCCCTATGAGGAGACCCAAAGGGGAAGAGGGGTACCAGATCAGTAGCCCGGCCACTAGTACAGGGAGCTCAAGAGGACCTCTCGAAGCAACCATAACAGTACCAGGGAGGCTGGTTTGCCCACATGGTCTAGTGAAGCACCTCCTAAGGCAGAATGCACAACCACGTGGCCAGCGAGGCGGTTTCTGAGACAGCCAGCACTCGCACGTGGCTCAGAGAGTGAGCTGAAGCAGCCAGATGGTCTCGAAACTAGCAAGGTGGGAGGAGGCTGCAAGGGAAGTGGCCAGGGGTGGGAAGCTGCAAGCAAAATGGCACACGAGGCAGCTGCCATCTTGGACATAGAGTTGGCCAAGGGAGCCCCAATGAACCCAAAATAAGCCCACACGGCAAGAAGGCTCTGCTCCACGGAGGGCTCCTGGGAAGGCGACGGCTCTGACAACAAGGGACCCCCTCCCAGCGAAGGAGAAAAAGCGAGATCATTGAATGGGGCAGAAGACACAGCTGGAACAGAAGGACTCCTCATGGAAGTAACTATTCTTTGACAGAAAGCGTCTTTCTTTCCCTTCTTCTTACTCTTCATTGTCATAAGAATCCACTGCCAGTCAGGCCACTCAACACACTCCGGACAGGTGTTTTCACGACTTTTCATTTACACTCAAGACATAGACGTTTCACATGCTCGGAATCCATGCTGAATAGAAAACACGCTGAACAGAGACACAACGGAAGGAAGGGAACGTGGACTATGCAACACAAATGAAAGAGGTCGCACTACGGGCAGACAGTTGACCTGTACACAAGGCAACGACCAGAGTTGTAATAGGGAAGGATACCTTTGTCCGACCAGACCTGGGGGGGATGTACTCATCCGCAGGGTAGGGCATTCAAAGTTCTACCAGATGCATGATGTTTTGGGGAAACTCAGAAGGCCCAACGGAATTTTGTGTAAGAAGGAAGTTCGTAGGAGGTATGTTGCATCAGATCAAAGGGTGAATTAAGCAATGTCATGAAATCTATTCACTACCTTATATTTGCTTAAAGCAAACTACTGTTTTGTAGATAAATGTTATTTTGAAGTTCCTAATCCAGCCCTGGTCTAAACTATTAATTTATCCATGAAACAAGTGCCATAAATCATACAAGGTTTTAAAGTCACATATGTCAGCAGATTTTTAGGAATGGATATACTGTACTTGTGCACAGTTCAAAGATATTACAATGTTTGATGAGCAAGAACACTTCGTCCTTGGCCAGTTACAGTAAATGGGTAAATGGGGGGGGGGGGGTAAGTTAGGTCATGGCATTTTCAGTTTAGTCAAGGACAATGCAAGGTTTTGATTTCACTAGTGCTGGATTTGACACTTTTCTCACAAAGCATAATCTTATTCTGCAGTTACTGTATATATACCTGGTTATATCACCATTCTTTTTGTTAAGAAACTAGTTCATTACCACACTCCCCCCCCACCCATTCAGATTTACTATATTAGAAGTCTCCACATCATACAGGTGAGACTAGACTTATTACAACCTAGATACTCAATTCTATTAAAAATTCTTAATTCAGTGTCTTTGAAAACCAATTTCCCATTTTCTTTACCATTGAAACTGATTACTACAATCTTTTTCCATGTGACCTTTCTAAGACTTTTCCACTCGCTCAACATTTTTTGTACAATCAGCATAGTGATACCAGGTCCGTAATTCATAATTTAGAAATAAGATGTGTTAATTATGGTTTATTGGTGTTTCGTTTATTTTTTATTTTGTAACAAAATTGTTTATGGCTTTAAAAAAACAGGAATATGGTGTAATTATTGGTGTTTTGAACGTTTTTGATAATGATTTCTGTCGGAAATCCATAATTTTTGAGTTATGGTGGAATGACAACCATAACAGAAAACCTGTGGTTTTACGCTAGATGTCCTCATGAATCATGTCAGAAACTCCTTAAAATATAACGCGTACCAGTCATATTGTATGACGTTTAAATTAACTTTTTGAAACTATGTTGTTTCTGCCAATCATCATCAGTGGTGTATGTATGATAGTGGCCACCTTTCTGTATGATTATGGCCAACTTAGTCCCCTCAGTTAGGTAAGTAGGTAAGGAAACGGCTTGTAGGTTAGGTTCAGGGGGGGGGAGCCTAAGTTAGTTGATGTCCACTTTTAATTCACATGGGAGGAACTGGCCGCTGATATACAAAGGCCCCCATATCTTGAAAAACCAGTCACCGTAATAAAAAATGTCCCCATATTCAAACCACAATTAAAAAATAGTAATGAAACACTATCAAAATACTGGACCTTTTGTTTGCCAGGACTTCCGGACGTCTAGAAAACGTGACTTTCCATCCCATTTTCTATACATGTTCATAACAGTGTTCACCGTATCACAAATACCCTATTACTTACCGTACTAGAGCTAATTATCTATTGGTTTTTGCTCTGATGTATGCTTGCTTTGTTCATGACTAAACATTACGGTATGTCATTGTTCTTATGGTCTGAGAAGCGGGACATGTTTCGCTAAGCGCCTTAGCTCCGTGGGTTAGTATTTCTGCGTTAATCATCAATTATACAAACTTAGAATGATTACCTCCATTATCATTACTCAGCAATTGATGGTTATGAGATAAACGAATTTACTAGTAACGATTCATTGAAATATGCTGGTTAAAATAGTTTGGGGAAAATTGTGAGATGTAAAATAAAACCGATGTTTTGAAGAGTCTAGATGTGGTAATTGTCTGAAAGCCATACTTTACAATTATGATGAGTAAAAGTAGGAGATACATCTGGCAAACAACCACAAAGAAAGCCAGTCGGTAAGTCAATACAGGGATATGAGCTACCTAGGTTGGTTACAGAGAGGGTCCAGCAACCACCACCCTTGAACCCTTAAGGAAGGAGAGGAATCTTGGGTTAGGATAGGAAGGAATCTTAGGTTAAGATAGGTAGGAATCTTAGGTTAGGATATATCCCGTGCTTTATATTCCAATTTTGAAATAAGGATTTTCAGTTGTAAGGGGTGAATGTGGTTCGTTGTGAAAGGGGTAAATACAGGAAAAAAAGTGGTTTCCTCCAACATAGGCAAAATAATCCAATATACATCACACCACAAATTATGATAAAAATGGTTCCTTTTTATTACTAATCGTGTTAAGTAGCTTACTTAAGACGCAGACCAATGCTAGATTAAAACTGTCTTGGTCAACCAAACGCCTACAAAGTTTCATTTCAGTGCATAAATGGACATTCAATTGGGAAATTCATTTGGACTACAAGGAACATATCAATACATCATTATAAAGTACAAACCTTTGGTTTAATATGGCAATTTTCAGATGTAACTTTCATCAGCTTCTTATCGATGAAGTCGAAGTCATCTTGTTCCAAATACTCAAACTGCCCAACAATGCAGCCTATTGTAGCAGCTAAATATAGCAGTGCAAGATGCATCAAGCCCTGCATTTTGCTCTTAATCACATATACACTATTCAAAATGGTTTTGTGTTGGACGGAAATCACAGGTACAACGTCTTCCCCTGCTGAATGCCTCAACAGGTAACACCTGTCATTGTTGCCAAAACCGTTTACCTGGCGGATGTTTCTAGGGTGGGGTAATGAAAGGTGAGAGCTCCGTCAAACACATGATCCAAAAAACCATTTAAAATCGAAATCCTCTCTGATCATGCTGTAAAAAAAAATTCTATTATAATTGAAACTTTGAGAATTTTACTCAATTTGGTTATGGGACATTAATTCGTGTACCCTTCGTTGCCATTGATCTAAACAGGTTTATTTTGAGTAATTTTGTATTAAAAAACATTTGTTACGGATCTGCTAACATTATTTTACTCCATGTTAAGGGATGTTTTCCTTATCCTATCACACACATGAACCCTAAGCATTACAAGGCCTACAAAAGGACGATTGGAAAAATGCGAACTAGCTTTTGTGTTAAAAATAAGCAAAGATGGATAAGCAAGCGAAATGAATCACAAGAAAATAATACTGATGAAGAGCAGGATTAATAGTGCTCTTTATTAATCCTGATGAAGAAGTGATATGTGTAGATAGTCAAACGTGCGCAATTGTACAGTAAATGACAGAAGAGAAGTAGATTGATTAATTGATTTAGAGTTCTCTGAAGAGAAGAATAATTGAATGATACAAGAATGGAAGGAACTAATGTTGTTCTAGCATGTTTATGACTGAATGCTGAGGATGAAATTAAGCATTTTAATGTTGAATAACGTAAATGGATAATGTAGTACATGAGCTACTACAATATGAAAGAAAAATAACTAGGGAATGTAACGCGCTCAATGGAATCAAGAAAGGGAGAGAAAATGAAACCATAAAAGAAACTGATCCAAAAGAGAGAGATGTACTGACCTGTAAAAAAGATATTAAAGAGCATTGGAAGAGAATGACAATATCAAGTTGTAGCCTCAGAGAGAAACGGAGGAAAGTCACACAATTGAAGATTTCTCATTTTCAGTTTAAATATAGGAAGTGATAGACCGGTGGGTATTGCATGATGTTCAGAGGTAAAACAATGTTTCATTAAGGTCAACTGAATCGTGACCAAATTAGTAGGATTCCTATATAAAAGGTACATAAGATCACATGGTAAGCTTTGAATAGAAATAAACTTTACGCAAAAAATATATCCATTGTAGCAGTTTACAAACCTCCGGGAACAAATACTAATGTGAGTACTTCTACAATGACGATTTAACAATAAACGAGCAATAAGCGGTGTGAAATGTTGAATGTTTTCGAACGAGCATGATAGAATGACTGTAGGTCCTGTAGTGAGTAGGGTTCCCCTGCTATATAGGAACAGAATTAGCAGTCCTTAAAGTTAGTAAAGTAAGCACAAGGAGATCATTTACCAGACAAATCTTTTTTTTTTAACCCCATAGCAAAAGAAAACTGAAGGTAAAAAGTCCCAAATATAAAACTAATCTTCTATATTGGAAGAACTGATCCCATAAAGGAATAATTAAATAGATGAATAACCTTTATCACCTCTTTTGTTGATTATTTTGAATGCATCGACAGAGTTCTATCTTCAGACAATCTTCTTCTTTCACTAAGCCTCCCTCATCGCTATCTCACAACGGACATCTATATTTTTTCTTATCTTTGTGCTTATTAGTAATAGTTACTGTGGTGTGGTATAGTCTCTGTAACTCGTCGACTAGATAATAATTATTCAAACGCACTTTACTTGGGATGATCTGGGTAACGTTTTGGACGTGCCTTGGGTTTCTTTCTGATCTGGCAACATTGTGGCGCATTGTTGTTGAATGACAAAACGGAGTCTCTTTTGTATTCAGAATGGAACACCTTAATAAAACATATTGCAAGTTTCAACACACTGTCCACTTCTTAAGTGCTGAGCCAGTCCTAAGCGAAGTTTCATAGCTTTACCAAGAAAAAAAAAAAAAAATATATATATATATATATATATATATATATATATATATATATATATATATATATATATATATATATATATGTGTGTGTGTGTGTGTGTGTGTGTGTGTGTGTGTGTGTGTGTATATGTGTGTGTGTGCGCGCGCGCGCTCGCGTGTTGAAGAGTGGTCTGTCCTAAAGTGGTGTCTCAAGGAACCAGCATGGTCTAATTTCCGTTTCCCGCAATTATTTTAGTTTGACGTAAGGTCTGGTAGGAGCATTTGTGATATTTCATGGTTTAACATCTAGATTCCAGTAGTTCATCATTGGTACAAAAGAAACCTCAGATTAACCGAAATCATCAATTCCCGGATTTCGTTTTGCCTTACCATTTAGTTCAGAAACTTTTTCTCTCGCGGTGCACCTATCATGGTATCATGATGTCACGTGACTGAGGAGTACATTTTTGTTAACAATTATCTAACAATGTTACCCCTCCTCGTATCGGCACAGGTCGTAATTTACTCTTTAGTAGATATTGCCCGACGTTGTAACAAGGATCGGGGACCATATTTGAGAAAATTTCATTGGTGTTTGAAATAACTTGGAAATTATATCTAAGAATAGGCAAAAGCAAAGATAGATCCACCTGATGGTTACGTCAAAGCACATAAATTCAGTAATGAAATGCAAGAGCTGGTCACATTATAAAGAAAATGAGAATTTCGAAACTTTCTACAAAATATGTCTAATTAAACACCAAAGACAAACGGTAATAAATATCTTCCAACTTTGATAGCCACGACAAAGAAAAAGAGTTCTGTTATTAGAGACCTATTGTGGTTCACCTGCACACGCATCTCATTATAAGCAATTTGCTAATACCCAGGGATTACGAAGTGCGTCGAAATGTAATAGGAAAAGGTTTCAAACATTTCAAAAGTTGAACATTATTAAAATTCGATGGACGGTCTGAATATAAGGCAGATAATACAGTACAGTAGCTGCACACCTATAAAGTGAAATATACAAATGCACGATCACTCGAAGGTCCAGTAAAAACTGGTTATCTCTTGCATATGCTAATGAGGCTCGAGACGTCATGAGCCGCCATGCATTGGGGAAGTTAGATGCCTGAACAAAAGTGAATGGATTAAATGTAATGTTCAATGGACTATGGGTAATTCTTCATTAGCTTATGAAAATTTCATATTTACTTTATAAGAATATGTCGTTATTAGCGACCATGGCACATTTTTTACTAATAGATGCTGCTTCCTACTTTGATATTGTAGGCTACATATTGTATTAATGCATACCATGTATTATGTTCTTTGAACCGCATATTTTAATATAGTAAATAAGTTTGAAGTTCTTAATGCAAAAAAAAGAGAGAGAGAGAAAAGAGATTGATATGAGGATATAGTTTGGCTCACCAAATAATGTCTACTGCTTCAGCATAAACTATTTTTTGGTTAAAATCATTTTAATCTTTATTTCTTTCTTCAGCCTCGGAACATGACCTCTTTAAACGATGCTGCTGAATCTCTCACTACAGGGCGTGTGAAATTTCTTCATCCATCATCCCTAAAGCTTATTTGAGTAAAACGCCATGTTTTCTCCATCTATGCCTTCTCACTTCTTTCTACCATCTATTGCCTTTACCAAATTTACAGATATTTCTTAGTTTTCTCTCCTCATATCCATTTTAACTTTTTTTTTTAACATTTTTTTTTCTGGACAATATACCTCCGACCACACCTCTCTTCACTAAGTGCTCTTACTTCTAATCTAGCGAACGCTTTCCTCAACATTTTCTCTTCCCCATTTAGACTTATCAATATACTTCTTTGGAAATAATGTGCTTGACAATCACACCAAAATAAAAACCAATTTCCATCAATCTTTTTCTCTTTCCTTTATTCCCAGATCATCATACTTACCAAGAAATTATCTTTTTTTTTTCTGTCACTTACATTTGCATTCAAATCTCCTGGAACAACTACCCTTTCACATTCTTCAAACACAGCTAGGAACAGGTTCATATCTCGGATCAACCCATCCCCAAATAAAACATAAGTTCTTTGTTACTCTAACTCTTTCCCCTCTGTAGATTATTTACACGTAGTATCACATGTTATACTCCTGTCATACTCAGTTTCATCCATACAATCCTTCTACTATCCCATTTGTATTTTAACAACTCCCCCGAGTTTTCTAGCAATGCACCTTTCAGTTACCCTTAAGAGACATAATTATTTACTTTGACAATTGCTGCAAATACTGTACTGCCATTTAACTCTTGTCACATCAATATATTTCTTCTTTGGATCATAACTTCCTACATTTTGGCGTTCTGTAATTTTCTGTGTAACAATGATATTAATCATGAGGCAAAAAGTCCTATACCTAGGCCATTTGGTGTGTTTTTCGTTTTTTAAACAATATACTATAGCAAGAAAGCAAATATTTTTCTAGCATCCTACACGAATGAAATTGTGATTACCGTAGACCACAAGAAAGAAAACTCATATAGGGATAATTACTCTTACCAAGGGATGCATAGCTATTGAATATTGAGGTAAGATATATAGACATCCACTCAAACAACTGGCACTTCCTTGGACAGTAGTTTCCAGTTTATACTGCTTACTGCCATTGAAACAGCAGTGTTCAGTATATACACACATACACAAACACAAATGAGAAGACTAAGACGTACACTAAACTTCACAGACAGTACACATGTAGGCCTAAGTAAGTTCACACCCGCACCACGCACATAATATGTATATATATATATATATATATATATATATATATATATATATATATATATATATATATATATATATATATATATATATACCAAATGAGCTTTCTCTCCTGAGGCTTACGGTAATCCTATTATATGTAGGCCTATATATGGATACACGTAAAAAAAAAATATTTCCCATATAAAAACTGAAGATCATTCAAACATATGCACTAATAATATCCCATACAGAGGAAAATATAGAAACTCTTCATGAAGATCTGGAGATTTCAATGAAAAAACACAAGACTCAATTTACATTTGTTTCGTGTGATTTCAATGCTAAAGTGGGTCAAAAGAAAATAGAAGAATCAGCAATTGGTAAATTTTGAGTAAGCACAAGGAATTACAGAGGAGACATGCTTGTAGAATTTGCTGAAAGAAACATTTTAAAACCATAAACACTTTTTATAAAAAGAAACATAGAAAATGGAAGTGGAGAAGCCCAAATGGAGAAATGAATCATGGAGTAGATTTTATTCTCAGTGAAAAGGTTAATCTACTTAAAGATGCAACAATGCTAAAAAGTTAGTCAAGCGATCATAGAATGGTTAGAAGCAAAATTTATTTAGATCTAAAGAGAGAGAGAGAGAGAGAGAGAGAGAGAGAGAGAGAGAGAGAGAGAGAGAGAGAGAGAGAGAGATTAATTTTAAGGAATGAAATAATCACTCCTGTAATAAGAGATAACTGTGATGAGTTTAGTTTAGCGATACGAAATAGTTACTTCCAGCTACATGGTGAAATGGAAGCAAGTAAAGAAGAAATGAAGAGTATTTAACAAAATTTGTATGGAATCTGCACAAGAGATAGGTGTAAAAGTCACTAAACAAGATCAAGGAATACTATCAGAAAAGACCAAAAACCTAATCAAGAAAAGATAGGAAATGAGTGTAAAATCCAAGAGAGATGAAATAGAATTAGCTTGACTATAAAAAAAAAAATAAACAAACTAATAATCCAAGACATTCGTAAACACAATCAAACCAAAATTGAGAAAACAACATAGAAAGGAAGAAACATCAAATTGATGAAAAGAAGACTTGGAACAAGGTGCCAACAGGTGTTTGCTTTAAAGGATGAAAAATTGAAATATAAACACTATAGATGGAGTGACAAAAATTGCAGAGGCTTTCTATATAATGCTATACAAAAGTAATATAAGAAAAAACGTTACCAATAAAAATACATGAGCCGATACCAAACGTAACAGTAGGAGAGGCAAAGCTGCAAGAAAAGATGGCCTAACAATTGATTTAATAATAGATGGAGGAAATTTCATGGTAGTAAAACTGGCTGAACTACATAAAATCTCTGCAAGAATGCTCTATACCTACAGCTTGGAAAATCTTTATTATTATACTAATTCACAAAAAGGGAGACACAACAGACTTGAAAAATTATTTCTCAATAAGTTTAATCCCAGTAATATATAAAATATTTACAAAGAGAGCTAAACTTTAATCAACCAAAAGAGCAGGCAAGCTTTAGAAGTGGATATTCAGAAACTGACCAAATCTATGTAATTAACTAGCTAATGGAAAAATCAACAGAGTATAACAAAACACTAAGGATGGCATTCATAGACTAAAAGAAAGCTTATAATTCTGTTAAAACTTTTGAAGTAATGAAACCCCTACAAAGACAAGGCATATATGAATCTTATATTAGGACACTTGAAGATATCTATACAGGGAGTACAGCCATCTTAAAATTGCATGAGTATAGTGAGAAAATTACGATTGAGAAAGGAGTTAGATAGGGGACCCCATCTCTCCTAAATTATTTACAGCATGCCTAGAAGAAGTTTTAAGAAATTTAGATTGAGAAAATGTGGTAATGAATACTAATGGGAATACCTTAACAACTTAAGATTTGCTGATGACATAGATCTGTTTTGGGAATCATGGGAAAAATTGCAAATATGATAGAATATTTGAATAGAGAAAGCAGAAATGAAGGGCTGAAAATTAATATGAGTAAAACCAAGATAATGTTCAATGAAAATGCAGAGACCACAAATAAGGGTTTTGGATGAACCTCTAAGAGATTGTTGGTGAATATACGTACTTACGGCAGACAGTAAAGGTGTCTCCAAGGCACAAGACCGAAATAAAAAAGGAGGATAAACATGAGATGGAGAGCTTTTGGTAAACAAAATAAGATCATGAAAGGTGAAAGGCGGCTTTCTCTAAACAGAAAAGTACTTAATCAGATGGTCCTACCATTATTAACATAAGTACTCTACTGTTCACTGAAAATTCACTTGATAGGACTCCTCTAACATTAACTTTGCACTTCCTATATTCATGAACAGACTTAATCAAATTTACATATTGAAAAGGAATTCTATAATAACGCAGGACTTTCCACAAAATTGGCCGGTGCACACTATCAAAAGGTTTTCCATAGACCATAAAATGTCATCAAAAGTGGATTTCTATATTCTACACATTGCTGTATATCATGTCTGAAAATAAAAATTTAGTCAGTACAACTTCTATCTACCTTTTCTAAATCCTGCATATTCACCTCTCAGCAGCAGCTCAGCGATTCATTGGTCCCTCTCTCTAGTCTCTTTAGAATAAGCATATTATATATTTTTAGGACAACTAACGTAAGTGATATATATATATATATATATATATATATATATATATATATATATATATATATATATATATATATATATATATATATATATACAGTATATATATATATATATATATATATATATATATATATGCATATTCATATTAAGTATATGTACAGATATATACACACAAATAAACACACACACTCACACACACACACACATATGTATATGTATATGTATATTACTAATATTATTACTTGCTAAGCTACAACGCTAATTGGAAAAGCAAGATGCTATAAACTCCGGGGCTCTAACAGGGAAAATACCCCAGTGAGGAAAGGAAACTAGGAAAAATAAAATATTTTAAGAGCAGTAACAGGATTAAAATAAATAATTCCTATATAAACTATAATAGTGTGCCCGAGTGTACCCTCAAGCAAGAAAACTCTAACCAAAGACATTAGAAGGCCATGGTGCAGAGGCTATGGCACTACCAAAGACCAGAGAGCAATGGTTTGATTTCGGAGTGTCCTTCTCCTAGAAGAGCTGCTTACCATAGTTAAAGAGTCTCTTCTACCCTTACCAAGAGGAAAGTGGCCACTGGACAATTACAGAGCAGTAGTTAATCCCTTGAGAGAAGGAATTGTTTGGCAATCTTAGTGTTGTCAGGTGTATGAGGACAGAAGAGAATACCTAAAGAATAGGCCAGACTATTCGGTGTATGTGTAGGCAAACGAAAATGAACCGTAACCAGAGAGAAGGATCCAATATATAGGCTATATATATATATATATATATATATATATATATATATATATATATATATATATATATATATATATATATTAGTGTACTCCAGCCGTCAAAATTGACGGTTAAATATTTAGAAAGGTGTGCACGGACACGCAATCCCACCGACTGTGGTTTCTGAGCGTTCCTCTTAGGGTCTCCCCACTCACCAGGGTATGACGGGGAGAGGGGGCGGAGAGAGACTGAATAGTTATTCGTCTGATAATGCTCTTTATTACAAAGAGGAGATACTCAAGACGTTAACCCTAAAGGACAGAACGTTGCATCATCATTTTTCACTAACGAAGACCAAGAATTTTCGCCAATCTCCTCCTGCAATCTGCAATCCCCAAATTTTTAAACTCGACGACGTTTTGATCTCTTCATCGCCAAAACTCCGAAAGTCTTTCATTGCATCCGTTTTCCCCCATTTTCATAGCCTACCCTCCTCTACACGTGTCTATCACTTTCCGCAGGTCCCTCCATGTTTTTTTTTTTTTTATATAATTTATGTTCTTGGCCAGTTTTGCCAATATTTTGCCTATTTCTATAAAAAAAATGCCAAGAAGATGATTTAGTTCAATTGACGAATTGCACATCTCTTGATCAGATTTCGAGGTATCATAAGATAAATAGGCTACCTCGCTTTCATAAAAAAAAAAGTATGATAACTGCCGTAACAATAATTATCATCATTACAACAACAACAACAACAACAACAACAATAATAATAATAATAATAATAATAATAATAATAATAATAATAATAACAACTTTTATGAGTTAAGATCAAGACTATATTTTTCAAAGGGAAGCAAGTAAAACATTTCTCAAGAAGTAATGCGACCAAAAAAAAAAAAAAAAAGAAAAAAAAATGGACTCGTATATCATAAAGACATCTTTCGCATAAAACCATAGAGGCATGACCCCGACATAGATTGTATCAATATATCTGGCAAGCATATGCAGGAGCTCCAAGTGGTAACTCTTCAACCTCTACGTGACTCTGGTGTAACCTCCTTGGCTGCAAACCGCAGCGTCCATAGTGACAGACTTAAAAGCATAACTGGGATGACAGGAAACATCCACGAGACCTTGGTAACAGGCACTTTGCGAAGAGAGAGAGAGAGAGAGAGAGAGAGAGAGAGAGAGAGAGAGAGAGAGAGAGAGAGAGAGAGAGAGAGAGAGAGGATGTCGAACTATGAAAGAAACAGAAGAAAACTATGTCGTTGCATTGCAGCTAGTTGCTATGGGGAACCCCCTTGAACCCCTTAGTGAACGACAGTTTAAACAGGCCCAACGGGAAGGAGAATGGATGGCGAGAAGTTGAACAACGACGACCAGGATAGCAACAGAAACGGGGGTTGTTGCTGACCTTGGAGGAAAAATTAATCCTCCTAGTTGCTGACCGACAAAAAGGGCGGTAACTGAAAGCTAAAGAGTTCGTGGGGGAGGGATATTTACCTACGGACGGGCTACTTGGAGGGTCAAATGGCAGGTCATGCACGCGTTGCCATCCGGAAATATCTCAGAAGCGCCAACTAATACCACCTGCAAGAGGGATTTAGGGTGTTGGGAGGGTCTCCGATGTAGTTACAAGTCCCCTCCTCTCGCCAAACCCCTTGAGGAGGAGAGGCGATGTTCTGAAACCACAAAGAACGAAGCGGAGGTGGACCAAAGGGAGAGGCACCGGGAGAAGTAGGAGGGATTAATGAAATGGACGTGGTTCATATGGACACTTCTCCGAGGCTGTGATTGGGAACGTTATCGTTGTACTGCTCTATTTTAATAAATTTTCTGTAGCTGTCGTTAGGCGACAAAAAAACCGAGTGAAGGATGCTTCTTGTTACACTTTTCATAAGTTATACTTTTTACGTAGTGCATACCATTGACACGTCTCTCTCTCTCTCTCTCTCATTACATATGATTCTTGCAGAAGTTTTATTGAAATAGAATGTTCTTCATGATAGCGAAAAAACAGAACAATGAAATTAATGCCATTTGAGCGGATATTATAAGGCTTTTATTACGCCTGTGGGTATATCAAGAGCTACATGACATAATAATACACAGATTGTATATATACTGTACACACACACACACACACACACACATATATATATATATATATATATATATATATATATATATATATATATATATATATATATATATATATATATCCTTTTTGAGTGGGAATACCTTAACGTGGTGAAAGGGTTTGTGTATTACACTGATCAGCAAAGCAGTACTATAGTCAGAGCCAACCACACTACTGTACGTTGGTTTGCTGTGAGCGATCAGAAAAAAATTTTCCTACCCTCACCAAGCCATACTGATCAGCGTGGTGATGAATACTGGCAAAACCCCAGACATGAATAAAGGCATGTCTGAGGTCTTTTCCCCACAATGGACTAGCAACGGTTGAAGTTCCACCGATTCTACGATTCGATTATGACTATCATTCCTTAATTTGGTCCCAGCCAAGATAAAATTCCTCGATGACTGTGTCATAGAGCCTTACGTGAGAAAAAAGATGTTGCAGATCAAGTGTTGGGTAGTAAGTGGCATAGTTTATTAAGATTTGATTGCAAAGAATTGTCGGTACTAGGAAAATCCTGTAAAGAATGCATAATGAGCTAAGTAACGACGATGCCATAGATCAACACCCAGATCATAAGATAAGATTGATAACGAGTATCTTTAGGATAGGCAGGTTTCCAAAAATATTTGGTATCTTTGAATATACTGATTTACTGAACAATTGAGGAAGACATAGATCGGATATATTTCTCAAAAGCAAATTCGAATTCAAGAATGACACGTGAAATTCTAAACTAGTTGCATGTCTTTAAAGGTAAAACAGTAACAATGAAAAGAAAACGGTAAGGAGGGTCCATTATCCTAAGCCTACGATGTATTATTCTTTTAGTTTTATAAGGGTTTTTGTTCATCGGCCAAATTGTTCACCGTACACTACTCTCCGTTAAAGAATTCGGCAACCACATATTTACACCTAGGATATTGTGAAGTAGATAGATATAAAGAAAGATAGGTGTTTAAAATTTATACCGGGGATGGCAGCATTGATAAAAACAAAAAAATCAGCCAAATTTTACAATGAATATTTTCATTTAATATGAACAATCGGTTTCAGAGAAAGTACCCTTTTCATATTCAGGTCTAATAAAAAAAATCAGAGCCATGTATCGAAGATCTAAGTGCAAAAACAAAAAGCTAAGCTGTGCCCAGGACTAAATAAAAAGCTGATTTATTTACAAATGTAGAAATAGAAAAACCAGAAAAACGAACAAGAACGAAAATACATCGCCGTGGTCTTCGCTATTGCTGAGAGGATTCCTGGAGATGTTAAACCATATTATTATTATTATTATTATTATTATTATTACTATTATTATTATTATTTGCTAAAGCTACAACCCTAGTTGGAAAAGCAAGATGCTATAAGCCCAGGGGCCCCAACAGGGAAAATAGCCCAGTGAAAAAAAGAAACAAGGAAAAATAGAATATTAAGAACAGTAACAACATTAAAAGAAATATTTCCTATATAAACTATAAAAACTTTAACAAAACAAGAGGAAGAGAAATTAGGTAGAATAGTGTGGCCGAGTGTACCCACAAGCAAGAAAACTCTAATCCAAGACAGTAGATGACCATGGTACAGAGGCTATGGCACTATCCAAGACTAGAGAACAATGGTTTGATTTTGGAGTGTCCTTCTCCTAGAAGAGCTGCTTACCATAGCTAAAGAGTCTCTTCTACCCTTACCAAGAGGAAAGTAGCCACTGAACAATTACAGTGCAGTAGTTAACCCATTGGGTGAAGAAGAATTATTGGTAGTATTGTCAGGTGTATGAGGACAGAGGAGAATCTGTAAAGAATAGGCCAGACTATTCGTTGTATGTGTAGGCAAAGGGGAAGAACCGTAACCAGAGAGAAAGAACCAATGTAGTACTGTCTGGTCAGTCAAAGGACCCCATAACTCTCTAGCGGTACCATGCACATCAATTCACGGGTGCTCATGAATAGTTATGATAACATTAAAAATATCCTGACCATTGTTTTTATATCATTATTCTCCAAGTTCTAGGTCCATCGTTGCTCACTCCACAATACTATGAGTGTGGGCACACTACACGTTTAAAAGTTTAAAGGTTGCTTATGAATGTCAGAGGCAAGGGACAGTGACAATACCCTAGCTAGCTGGACAATGCCCTAGAGACTGGCCATATGTATATATATATATATATATATATATATATATATATATATATATATATATATATATATATGATCAACGCCCAAGCCCTCTCTCAATCCAAGCTATGACCAGGGAAGACCAGGCAATGGCTGTTGATGACTTAGTAGGTAAACTTACATACTCCTTGAACATACATCCCCATCCTTAGCTTACAAGGATAGTGAGGTTGCAGAGACTACATGAAACTATCGAGATTGAGGAGCACTGTGGAACCCCAAACCTGTAGATCTCCAGGCAGGGGCGTTTCCAATAAGCCACCACAATCCTATGGTCCATTCCTTTTAGCGATGCATATTTGCACCGACTCGCGGCGGTGCCCTTTTAGCTCGGAAAAAGTTTCCTGATGGCTGATTGGTTAGAATTATCTTGTCCAACCAATCAGCGATCCGGAAACTTTTCCGAGCTAAAAGGGCACCGCTGCGAGTCGGTGCAAATATGCATCGCTAAAAGAAATGGACTATAGGTGCAAAGCATTGCAACTTGCAAGAAGTTTAATGTCACTAGTTTTTCCCTACACAGACAGCACAATTCGCATACTTTTATCTCTAACC